>NC_090648.1:275490248-275790248 GCF_040937935.1 Hyperolius riggenbachi
CAAGGGAGGCAGTGTTGCTGGTGGTACCCTGTCCTGCCGCGTTTGCCCACAGAGTGGGATGTTTGGATAGAATGTGGCGGCTCATGCTGGTGGTGGAGAGGTTGTTAATACTTTTCCCCCTGCTCAGGCGGGTCTTGCACACCTTGCAAATCGCCATGGTAACATCCTCAGTGCAGTCTTCAAAGAAAGCCCAGACTTTGGAGCACCTGCCTTGCTGGCGATTTCTGTTTGCGCCTCTTTTGCCTCTCACTTGAACTTCCATGCTTGCGGTGCCTGAAATTGCGCGCCGCCTACCTTGTGGCACAAGGCGAACTCGTGCAGCAGTGGGTTCCTCAACAGACTCATCTGTGCTGCTGCTACGACGGCGATGTTCTCGTTCACAAACAAAATCTGGGTCTATGTCCACATTGTCCATACCCTCCTCTTCCATCTCCTCAAACTCGTCATATGTCATTGTGGGGGGCCGCCGCCGTGGAGTAGAGCTCCCCAGAACAACCTCTGCGCAGCTCACTCCAACGTCGTCTGGTTATCTGGCAGTTGTGTGCGTGGTGTCGCTGCCGGTTGTGTCAGCTTTGTGCCCACTGGCTCCTTGTAACTGGCTGAGGACTCGGACCTCGTGCGTGATGTGCTGGTGCTGCTTAACCCACTGCTGGACGCTTGAGAGGTCATCCAAGTAATTATCTGGTCCTGTTCTTTTGGATCTGTGAGGGTTGTTGTCCTGGACAACATGGGCGGTATTGAGTGGGTTTTCTTGGGTGCTCCCCTGTGGCCTGTACGTGAACCGTCAGGGGAAACACCTCTTCCCTTGCCCCTCCCTCTTTCACCGGATTTCTTCCTCATTTCACTTATCCTTAAAGTACACGCTGACTGGCAGCAGTACAGTGGCAGTACAGAAATGCTATACAGTGGTGGGTGAGCGGTGTACCACTATTGCCAGCAGCGACACAGAGCACAATGCTATACAGTGGCGGGTGAGCGGTGTACTACTGTTCCCAGCAGACACAGAGTGGAAGTAAACACAATGCTATATAGTGTGGCTGAGCCGTGTACACAGAGTGGCATTAAACACAATGCTATATAGTCTGCTATATAGTCACCCCGAACAGGGTGATGTTCTGCAGAACCCGAACAGTGGCAAACACTGTTCGCCCAACACTACTGGGAACGCAGATTTTAGTACCTAAACACACGATACAACATGTTTTCCGGGGTCGGACTCTGAGGCACATACAGATGGTCCCGATCATCATCCTCATCATACAACTCTTCTCCTGAGTCTGACCCACCCACCACCTCTGCCACCCCAACATCCCCAGACACAGACCCCTCATCGTCCTCAACATTAACTTGGGATGCTGGCCTGAGCCAGACCTCCTCCTCCACATCAGGCCCCATCATCTCCTCAATGGCAGCCCTCATTAATCGCTCTGGCGACGGACCGATGGACACAACGTTCTCCTCCGGGGAGGGCTGCTGCTGACCACTGGCTGCTGGGGTGGATGTTATAGCTTGCGTGGGGCGTTGGCTGTTGCTGTTGTTGGGAGTGCTGCTCACAGCGGAGGTCTCTGGGGAACTCATGTTGAGCTCATATAGTGGTTGACGGTGAGTGGAGTATTACTGATCCCAGCAATATACACACTGACTGGCAGAGTACGCAATGCTATATAGTGTGGCTGAGCGGTGTACACAGAGTGGCAGTAAACACAATGCTATATAGTCTGGCTGAGCGAGCGGTGTACTACTGTTCCCAGCAGAATCAGAGTGGCAGTAAACAATGGTATATAGTCTGGCTGAGCAGTGTACACAGAGTGTCAGTAAACAATGCTATATAGTCTGGCTGAGCCGTGTACACAGAGTGTCAGTAAACAATGTAATATAGTCTGGCTGAGCGGTGTACACAGGGTGTCAGTAAACAATGGTATATAGTCTGGCTGAGCGGTGTACACAGAGTGTCAGTAAACAATGGTATATAGTCTGGCTGAGCGGTGTACACAGAGTGTCAGTAAACAATGGTATATAGTCTGGCTGAGCGGTGTACACAGAGTGTCAGTAAACAACGGTATATAGTCTGGCTGAGCGGTGTACACAGAGTGGCAGTAAACACAATGCTATATATAGCGTGGCTGAGCGAGGTGCACAGTGGCAGTACACACAATGCTATATAGTCAGGCTAAGCCGTGTACACAGAGTGTCAGAAAACACAATGCTATATATAGCGTGGCTGAGCGAGGTGCACAGTGGCAGTACACACAATGCTATCTAGTCAGGCTAAGCCGTGTACACAGAGTGTCAGAAAACACAATGCTGT
This sequence comes from Hyperolius riggenbachi, assembly GCF_040937935.1. Lineage (NCBI taxonomy): Eukaryota > Metazoa > Chordata > Amphibia > Anura > Hyperoliidae > Hyperolius > Hyperolius riggenbachi. Next base: position 275,492,557 of record NC_090648.1, read on the forward strand.
ATATAGCGTGGCTGAGCGAGGTGCACAGTGGCAGTACACACAATGCTATATAGTCAGGCTGAGCGGTGTACACAGAGTGTCAGTAAACAATGGTATATAGTCTGGCTGAGCGGTGTACACAGAGTGTCAGTAAACAACTGTATATAGTGTGGCTGAGCGGTGTACACAGAGTGGCAGTAAACACAATGCTATATATAGCGTGGCTAAGCAAGGTGCACAGTGGCAGTACACACAATGCTATATTAGTCAGGCTAAGCCGTGTACACAGAGTGTCAGAAAACACAATGCTATATATAGCGTGGCTGAGCGAGGTGCACAGTGGCAGTACACACAATGCTATATTAGTCAGGCTAAGCCGTGTACACAGAGTGTCAGAAAACACAATGCTATATATAGCGTGGCTGAGCGAGGTGCACAGTGGCAGTACACACAATGCTATATTAGTCAGGCTAAGCCGTGTACACAGAGTGTCAGAAAACACAATGCTATATATAGCGTGGCTGAGCGAGGTACACAGTGGCAGTAAACAATGCTATATATAGTGTGGCTGAGCGAGCGGTGTACTACTGTTCCCAACAGCGACACACAATGACTGGGGGGGACCCTGGCTAGCGTGGCTGGAGAGCGAACTACCCTGCCTGCCTACCCAAAGCTAAACCCACAGAGAAATGGCGGAGATATGACGTGGTTCGGGTATTTATTTACCCAAACCACGTGACCGTTCGGCCAATCAGAGCGCGTTCGGGCCCGAACCACGTGACCCGTTCGGCCAATCACAGCACTAGCCGAACGTTCGGGGAACGTTCGGCCATGCGCTCTTAGTTCGGCCATGTGGCCGAACGGTTTGGCCGAGCACCGTCAGGTGTTCGGCCGAACTCGAACATCACCCGAACAGGGTGATGTTCTGCAGAACCCGAACAGTGGCGAACACTGTTCGCCCAACACTAGTGTACACGTGAGAAGTGGAATGAAAATCATACTTTATTCCAAACATTTTTTACAAATAAATAACTGCAAAGTGGGGTGTGCGTAATAAATCGGCCCCTTTTGGTCTGAGTGCAGTCAGTTGCCCATAGACATTGCCTGATGAGTGCTAATGACTAAATAGAGTGCACCTGTGGCTAATCTAATGTCAGTACAAATACAGCTGCTCTGTGACGGCCTCAGAGGTTGTCTAAGAGAATATATTGGGAGCAACAACACCATGAAGTCCAAAGAACACACCAGACAGGCCAGGGATAAAGTTATTGAGACATTTAAAGCAGGCTTAGACTACAAAAAGGTTTCCAAAGCCTTGAACATCCCACGGAGCACTTTTCAAGTGATCATTCAGAAATGGAAGGGGTATGGCACAACTGTAAACCTACCAAGACAAGGCCGTCCACCTAAATGTGCAGGCCGAACAAGGAGAGCGATGATCAGAAATGCAGTCAAGAGGCCCATGGTGACACAGGACGAGCTACAGAGATCTACAGCTCAGTTGGGGGAATCTGTCCATAGGAAAACTATTAGTCGTGCACTGCACAAAGTTGGCCTTTATGGAAGAGTGGCAAGAAGAAAGCCACTGTTAACAGAAAAGCATAAGAAGTCCCGTTTGCAGTTTGCCACAAGCCATGTGGGGGACACAGCAAACATGCTGAAGAAGGTGCTCTGGTCAGATGAGACCAAATTGAACGTTTTGGCCAAAACGCAAAACGCTATGTGTGACGGAAAATGAACACTGCACATCTCTCTGAACACACCATCCCCACTGTCAAATATGGTGGTGGCAACATCATGCTCTGGGGGTACTTCTCTTCAGCAGGGACAGGGAAGCTGGTCAGAGTTGATAGGAAGATGGATAGAGCCATATACAGGGCAATCTTGGAAGAAAACCTCTTGGAGTCTGCAAAAGACTTGAGACTGGGGTGGAGGTTTACCTTCCAGCAAGACAACGACCCTAAACATAAATCCAGGGCAACAATGGAATGGTTAAAAACAAAACACATTCATGTGTTAGAATGGCCCAGACAAAGTCCAGATCTAAATCCAATCGAGAATCTGTGGCAAGATCTGAAAACTGCTGTTCACAAATGCAGTCCATCTAATCTGACTGAGCGGGAGCTGTTTTGCAAAGAAGAAAGGGCAAGGATTTCAGTCTCTAGCCACTTCACATCCAGAACTTGTTTCCCACTTTTGGACCAGAGCAGTTTTGACAGTTTAGCTATGTCCTTATTTAATCAGAAATAACTTTATCTCTACTTATAACACAGAAATTAAATATATATTGTTTTTTTCAAGACAAACTAGGCTTTCATTGTATGTTATTTTTTCCCTCGAACAATTTTGTTTTCTATGAATTTTAATGGGAAAACCAGAAAAAAATAGAAAAAACACATTATTTCTCAGTTTAACCAATTCCAGTTTAAAAATAAAAAGCGCTACTGTAGATAAAAAAACACAAATTTTGTTTGGCTATTCTTACCACTTATCACAAAACTTAGATTATGTTCCTGTCACAATTTATGGGGAAGATATTTGATTCTGAAATAATGCTACAGAGTGTATTTTTCACTATGAACTGAGAAAATAAAAGTATTTTTAATGGTAAAAATCAATCTCATTGGCTCAGGACACCTATATTCTCGTTTACCAATTAGTGCTACATCAGATAGTGCCAGAAATGTGCACAGGAGCAAGCCCAATCCTGCACAGCACTGCTTCTGCTACAAGACGTAGATCTACTGACTTGTGGCTTAGATGAAGTCACAGAGGACGTAGATATACTGTAGTGATGAATAAAGTGGCTAGATGTGCAAAGCTGGTAGAGACATACTCTAAAAGACTGGCAGCTGTAATAGCAGCAAAAGGTGGTTCTACAAAGTATTGACTCAGGGGGCCGAATAATTATGCACACCCCACTTTGCAGCTATTTATTTGTAGAAAATGTTTGGAATCATGTATGATTTTCCTTCCACTTCTCATGTGCACACCACTTTGTATTGGTCTTTCACATAGAATTCCAATAACATTGATTCATGTTTGTGGCAGTAATGTGACAAAATGTGGAAAACTTCAAGGGGGCCGAATACTTTTGCAAGCCACTGTATGTTTCTGTACGCACACATAGGAAACACATTAGGAAAAATGAACAACACAACAATTCTAAATCTCTAGTAGTCAGATGGAGCCTGAGGGTTGGGCAGAAGGATTATACTCGGGCTCCCAAGCATTGCAATAACATTATCTATTTACATTTATGGTGATTTGTGTTGTGTTAGTGCTGTACAGTACTTTACAAGCACATTGTGATGTATTTTCCAGTACCATCTATATGAGCATTCTACACATAACCAGAGCTCCAGAGGGTCCTAAAGTGGTCAATAAAATGTCATAAGACATCTGCTCTACATTACCTCTTTATTAGTTTTCATGGTTAGCTATGCAGAAGCCCAATCATCTTATTGTCCACATCCTGTGAGTTTAAAGCCAATACATGCATGATATAAATATAGTACATGCAAAGCACTGATATTACGTACCACTGCATGAGCTCCAACATCATGGCAGATAAAACGTTTTCTACAAAGACGCACATTGTAATCAAGGTCCTCAAGAATATTTGAAACATGTACGGTTATAAATTTCTTTCCCTCGTTGACCATGTAATCTAACTTTCCTGCTAACAAAACAAAAATAGGTATTAGTTATGCAAAACTATTTTTTCTGCTTGTGGTTTCTTGTTGTATTTTTTGTTTTCTAATTTACATTTATTATAATGATAAAACTATCCCATATGTATTACTTGAAAGCCATCATGTTTGTGAAATTGAGCCCAACCTCATGCAAAGATGTTTTCCCAGCCATGTGTGCCACTAATGGGCATGTGACTTCATCCTCCAATTCCTGTTCCCTTTATCACAAATTACCATACAGTCCTCACCTTGAGGGTATTCTTAAAGGGCTTCAACACTGCAGACAAGTAACCTTTTGGATTGGTTGGCGAGTCCACACAAAACACAATTTCAATTGTATGTACAATACCTACTACTGTCTTGTTTAGCAATCAATCAGGTAAGCTAACACCGTTTCGCATGTGCGTGCAAGGACGCAATTCTAACTCAAGCTAGTCCTGTAGGAAAAAATAAACAATGCCAGTTGCCTTACTTCTGTGCAGGTGTTTTGCCTCTTATACTTTAAGTCACTGGCCCAAAATGAGCATGCAGATAACATGCTTTGACTCTGGCCTGACTCCACTGGCTGCATGCTTATTAGAGGCCAACTGAAGCTTAACATGACAGCCAGGCAACTGGCATTGTTTAAAATGGAATCAAGATGGCAGCCTCTGTATTTCTCTCAGGCATTTTAGAGTATGAGATCATCAGTACCTTCACCAACCATACCCTATAGAACAGAGTTCCACAGAAATTGCAATCCTCTCAGAGAGTTTTAGTCTGAAAAGCATCATGATGCTCTGAATACTAAGATCTGTTTAGATCTGAGTATAGAGATAGGTTTTAACATAACTAAGGGCCGATTCAGACGGATGTCTTCCAGCGTCCTGTTCTGTGGCTTCTCGTACATGGGCTTGTGCGGACTTTAAGCGGCGATCGGCTGAGTCCCGTCGCAATCTGCATTTTCCGTCCCCACAGGGTGACATGAAGACGAGGTGGTCAATCGATCCTGAAAGCCGGTCACCTAGAACAACGGAGAAAATCGGGATCGGAACACCCCGTTCGCATAAACGCCCCCATTCACTGAATGTCAAGCATCCGTGTGAACCGGCCCTAAATGTGTTTTGTTTGTTGGTTTGTTTGTTTTTTGCTGCTTTCAGGAAGTCAAATGGATTATGTACTGAGACAACTTTATTCTTCCTAGAGCCTACAGAGTGCTCATTCAACTGTATTTAAGATACTTAATGGAGTGAGTGAGCTATTACGATGATCTCTGATTTCCGTGAAACATTCCTAGAACTGTAAAAAAAGAGGGCTCAGGAACTGCAATCGGAACACTATTACTACTGACAGCACAAGCAATGGGGTGTATGCACTAAACTGCATTAATCAGAATGATGTGTGTAAAGTCTTACTGCATGATGAGTAGAGTAGAGCAGAATACAATACATTACATGCAATGTATTACACTCTACTCATCACGCTCAAGACTTGACACACCTAATTCTGCTTAACACAGTTTAGTGCATGCACTCCAATGGCCCTTACTCAATTCACTTTTTCTCCTACGTTTTCTCCTAGGTGATATTTTTACACCTTATCAAAACTTAAAATTGCCCTTTAAGCCACTAGTATAGTATGCAAGAATAATCCTGACAGTACTGTTTCACTCATTTTTTGTACCTTTTAATTTGCAGTGTGCTGAAAAGTTAAGAGAACATGAAAAATTATCTCCTAGGCAATAAAGTGAATTGAATAAGAACTACCGGTAATATTCCGTATCACCCTATACACATCCTCACTGTTCCTCAGCCATGTCTACTGAACACATGCCAACATTTCCTGACCCAACTAGATAAAACATAAATATTATATAAAATTTGTTTAAAAATGATTTTTATTTTCTTTTGGAAAGAGAATTTACTCTTAAAAATGGTCTGCTGTTTTGTGAGAAATCTTTTAAACCATGAATGAGTCATATCAGATTATAGCTAGGGATGCTAAAAAATGTGTGAATTAGCAGTTGTAAGGCTGCAGCTGGGAAATTGGAAATTAGGTTTTTTCTTTAACCACTTCAGCCTTCAGTCGTTTTTCACGTTATGCATTAAGCAATTTTCCCTTCCCATTCATTTGCCAATAACTTTATCACTATTTATCACAATGAATTGATCTATATCTTGTTTTTTTCCACCACCCATTAGGCTTTCTTTGGGGTGTACATTTTGCTAAGAATTATTTTTTTCTAAATGCATTTTAACAGGAATATTAAGAAATAAATTGAAAAAATTCATTATTTCTCAGTTTTCGGCCATTATAGTTTCAAAACAATACATGCTACCATAATTAAAACCTATGTATTTTATTTGCCCATTTGTCCCGGTTTTACACCATTTAAATTATGTCCCTATTACAATATATGGCGCCAATATTTTATTTGGAAATAAAGGTGCATTTTTTTAGTTTTGCGTCCATCACTATTTATTAGCTTATAATTTAAAAAATATTAGTTGTATACCCTCTTCACATGCATATTAAAAAAGTTCAGACCCTTAGGTAACTTATTATGTTTTGTTTAAAAAGATTGTACTTTTATTTTTATTTTTTTAAGTTAAACATTTTATTTGGGTGTGGGAGGTAAACAGTTAATTTTAAATGTAATATATTGTGTCTTTTTGTAATAAAAATGTACGTGCATGTAGTTTTACTATTTGGCCACAAGATGGCCACAGTGAGGTTTTTTTTTTCTATCCATGCTCGCTCACAGGAACTACAAGGAGGACCGTGGCCTCTGAAAAGAAGCCGTCGGTTTTTCTACCGGGGACTTAGATCAATGAATTGGAACAAAGTTCCCATTTATTGATCTTTGGGCTAACGGGGCTGACACGGGGGCGCCCGTGCACGGGAGCACCCAGCACCGCAGCAGCAGCCTTTTGGATGTGAAAGTCACATCCAAAAGGCTAAAATGGTTTTGTACGCTTAAAATTGCAAAATCACTAACTTGTGAACCATTTAGCAGTATTGACTATGGTTTATTATGACCTATAGGGCAGCTACAACCTAATATGCATAATTTCAAATAAGTCCAAACCAAGAATTGAGTATCAGCTAAGTTTTTCAAAGACTTCTGGCCCTGTAGAACCTTAGTAAATCATGGTTGGTGTATCTAAATAACGTTGATATATAGCACAATTTTAGCTTGCAAAACTGAAGCTCAACTAAAATATTTGTTGGTATTTGAGGGTTGCACAAAGGTCCACATATCAGAGAGAGAGAAGTTTAAAAAAAAAAAAAAAACAATAAAAGACTCTGCCTCCTCCTCTGCCAGCAACTCTGCACTTGAATTAGTGAACTTTCAGGCTTTTTTTCAGTATACCTCTAATAAGACAGGATATAATGATTCAGCAATATGTATTTTGCTTTTTTATGCCCTTCAAGTCAGGTCACAGAGTCAAAGGGCCTGATCCAATTTACTTTTTTCTCCTAAATTTTCTCTTAGGAGATATTTTTTTTTCTGTTTAAAATAACTTTCCAGCTATATGCCTTTAAAAATGTACCAAAAGCATGTGAAGCAGTACTGTCAAAAGTTTTCTGAGTATTTCCTTGCTTACTGGTGGCTTAAAGGGCATTTTACTGATAAGATGTGAAAATATCATCTAGGAGAAAACTCAGGAGAAAAAGTGAATTTGATCAGGCCCAAAATGGCTTAAAAAGTTTTGCTTTGGAACTTTAAAGTACTTTATTCTGCAATTTACACATTTGAAGAACTGTTTTTTAAAATCTAAAAGGACAGCGTCATGACTTACATATGCAGGACCTTATGTGCTTTCCCACATCTTTATTGTGACAATCTACAAGGAAAAGATGTCAATGTTAGTCTAAACTAAGCATAAGACAATACAGCAGACTTAAGACAAGCATAAGTGTTTCTCATTATAATACGTTCTTTAAAATATCTGAAAAAAAAGTGATCTCAGGTGCCAGGTGGAGATGTGGCATAGACCTGGGTTTTAGTTTTTGGACTGTGAATAGAGATCAAGAAGAAATCTGTCACAATAATCAATTATCCACGGTTATATGCCCAACCACATTTTCATCAACATTAACCATTTCAGGCCATGGGTACTTTTCACCTTATGGACGAGAGAAATTTTCACATTTCAGCGCTCCTCCCTTTCATTCCCCAATAACTTTATCACTGCTTATCACAGCAAAATGATCTATACCTTGTTTGTTCTGCCACCAATTAGACTTTCTTTGGGTGGTACATTATGTTAAGAATTATTTTATTCTAAATGCATTTTACCGGGAATAATAAGAAAAAAATTGAAAAAAAATCATTATTTCTCAGTTTTCGGCTATTATAGTTTTAAAATAATACATGCTACCGTAATTTAAAAAAAACACATTTTATTTGCCCATTTGTCCTGCTTATTGCAACGTTAAAATTATATCCCTAGTATAATGTATGGTGACAATATTTTATTTGGAAATTAAGGTGCATTTTTTCAGTTTTACATCCATCACTAATTTTTAGTCCATAAATGTATAATAATATGCCCTCTTGACATATACATATTAAAAAATGTTATTCCCTTAACACAGTAGGTGTAGTTTTACTATTTGGCCACAAGATGTCCCCATTGAGTACGTATACAATAGGAAGCAATGTGTTGCTACAATGTAACTAGGGAAGTGACACAGGCATCAATGGAAGCCTACGATCACGGTGGCTTGCGGGGAGATTATTGAATAGGAACTTCGCTCCCATTCATAAATCTAACGATCAGCGAAGGTAAGCAGCGGATATCGGCAGTGGGAGGAAGCGTGGTGGCTTTATTTAAGAATAAACACTGTTTTTGAACAAAAACAGTGTTTATTTTCGGCGGACAAGAACGGATTGGCTCAAGGGACTTTTGTCCCCTGCAGTCAATCCCCCGTTTTTGGAAACAGCGTGATCACAGGCTTTTGCCCGCACGATTGCGCATACAGCCCCCCAAGCTGCAGGGATGTAACTATCGCGTCCCTGTGGCTGTAGCAGCTGCTGCTGTGGATGTGAGGCTCACATCCCAGCGGAGAAATGGTTAACCAAAATGTAACGTGTCATGCTGAATATGCTTAGATAATGTGATTGTTTACAATTGTAAATGGTAAAATTAATCATTTTTGTACATAACTCAAAAGTATTACTGTGCAGGAAGGTAGTTTAAAGGGGCACTATGGCAAATTAAATATGTGCAAACAAAAACAAATAAGAAGTACGTTTTCTCCAGAGTAAAATGAGCCATAAATTACTTTTCTCCTATGTTGCTGTCATTTACAGCAGGTAGTAGAAATTTAACAGAAGTGACCGGATTTAGACTAGTCCATCTCTCCATAGGGGATTCTTAGCAAGGCTGTTATTCTTTATAAAGATATTCCCTAAAAAGGATTTAAACAATGATGCTGGCCAACCTCCCTGCTCGCTACACAATTTTTCGGCAGTTGGACAAAGCAACTGCCATTCACTAAGTGCTTTTGAAAATAAATAAATCATTGAGAATCCCCTATGAAGACTAGTCCAAAACCTGTCACTTCTGTCAGATTTCTACTACTTACTGTAGGTGTTAGCAACATAAAAGAAAAGTAATTTATGGCTAATTTTACTCTGGAAAAAATGTACTTCTTATTTGTACGTTTGCACATATTTTAAATTTTACAATTTTTGCCACAGGACCCCTTTAAGAACATTACATCACATTACAGAATATGCCCAAGAAAGAGTTTTAAGATGAAGTGCTTATGATCCATTTTGTGGTACTGCTAAGTTTATTTTGTCTATGGCTTTGCAAATACAATATTTGCATGAAACTTTTATATAGTTTGATACGTTTGAGGGCCCATGTTTCAATACATCTTTATTCCTGGTTATTCTTGATGTCTGGTGTCCTGGAACAACCCACAGGAAGTCAAGAGAGAGGAAATAGGCAGACAGGTGATGACATCACTAGTGACCTTGGCTGTCTAATGCCAGGCAGCCCCACAATGGGTTAGAATCTATCTATGAGGGTCATCCAGACTTTTGTGTCTTGGAAATCATTATACATTTTATTCATCATGTTACTTTTATCACTGTCATTACCAATTCTATATTTTGTGTTTTGTATCATTCTTTGTATTTTGTCACTAATTATGTATCTTGTATATTGGTGTACACCATTGTCTGTATTATTATGTACCCCATGTATATTTCTTACTTTGTACAGCGCCACGGAATATGTTGGCGCTTTATAAACCAATAATAATAATTTGCTTTTATCTTCCATGTAAAATAACTAATTTAACTTGCATCGGTTATTCTCCATGTGCAACACATGGCAACCCTTTATGAAGCGGGCTTTGAAAGTAGTTTTTATATGTATGTGTGTGTGTGTGTGCTTGCGATAAGCATGTGATTTTCTTTTTAGAACTAGATTATTGGTCGTCTTTGTAAGGGAAACTTTGCTATGTGATTTAGGGGATTATTTTTTTTTTTACAAAATGATAATTTAATTTTTTGGAGATCATGAAATGACTTCACAAGTTCATACATTCTTACACTGACTTGTGCATACTGTGTTCTATAGCTTATTTGGGTACAATGGCAAAAACATCACTGAAAGTAAATATTTATAAACACAAATTATTTATGTATGTCTCCATGAAACAAGTCAGTACTGTTTCCATGCCTAGGGCCAACCTGGCCCAAACAGGAAGTTTGTGATCATTTATTCTTGAAAACAAAAGTAATTACTTCCATCCTTGAAAAGCATCTGCTATATACATAATTGTCATTAAGTTAAATTTAGTGCAATAGCAAAGATAATCTTTGTGGGCTAACTCATTCTTAAATAACACAATACCACAACACAATACCAGACACAAATGTATTTTAACAGCACCAAAAAATACCGTATATACGGTATTTATATAAAGACAATAGCAATGGGTCAAAACAAAAAAGAAACAGTAATAACAGATTTAATAATATTATTTTAAATATTTTACTTAACTAAAGTTACAGATATTAATAGCAGTTATCTAGCAATAAACCATCTAGTTCACCATGATAATTTAGGCACAGGAACTCTTAGCGCTCAATACCATTACACTTAAAGAGGAACTGAACTAAAAATAGTGTCATAAATACAATTGCTTATTTTTTACAATACTACTTTATAAGTTATTTAGTCAGGGATTTCCCATTGTAAAAATGTTTTCTCACCCTGATTTACATTGTAAAACTAATAACAGGTGTTAACATCTTTACTGCTGGCAGGTGCATCACTTCACATTGTTTGTTTAGTACAAGTTCTGAAGCCAGTAAAAATAATTATTGGTCTCCCAGAGTGCTCTGGGAGGAGAATTCCACATATCTAAATAGCCTAGGCTGTGACGATGGAAGCACTTTACCCTAGGATAGAAATTGAGGAATACAAAAATTGGGAACAGCTTAAATCCATTTTACAGTGCACCTGTTTGTTTATTAGAGCACACCACTAATCCTGATGCTGCAGCAGTCACACATTGCATGATTTTTTTTAAATCTGGGTTGTTTCTGGATTTTTTTTTTGCCTGCAATTGCCTCGGGGCATGTATAACCTCTATAAACTAAATTTTTGATTGTGCACAATAAAAATGATTTTTTTAAACCAATTTGAGCAGTTTCCAATTTTCATATTCCTAGACTGTAACATCACTAAGAGAGCAGGGCTATGTACCAATATATAGCAATATATACTGTAGATATAGGAAGTATTTCTGATGCTGAGACCAGGATAATTAACTTAAAAGTGGGTATCCTGAATAATTTGCTACAATCTGCTCTGTGTCACTACAGCCCCTCTTTCATTTTATCACAAACGACAACCTGACAGTGCTAAGAAGGTAAACAAAGTTGTCGGGGATAATTATTTCAAGGTAGTGTTAAAGAGACTCTGTAACAAAATTTTCAGCCTTATTTCTTCTATCCTATAAGTTCCTATACCTGTTCTATTGTGGTCTCTCTTACTGCAGCCTTTCCTAGTTGCACAGTGGCTGTATTATCTCAGTTATATAATCTAATCTTCTTTCCTTTGCCGGCTTTGTCGGGCTCAGGCACTCAGGCCGGAATGTGCTGCTCTGCTTGTGATAGGTAGAAGTTATACACACCCTCTCCAAGCCCCCTCCAGGCTCTGTATGAGTCACAGACTGAGCTTCTCTCAGCCTATCACATGCTGGTTAGCAGCCATGTTTTTTGTTTGTAAACACTGCCTAAAACTGGCAATTACAAGCCAGGATTGCAGCAGGGAGTGACAGAAACAGCACAGAGGGGCCCAGGAGAGCATAATGAATATAATGGTATGCTTTTTATTGTAAGAATTTTAGAGTACAGATTCTCTTTAAGCTTTCTGTAAACAAACTTAAAATGATTACATTTTAGGTACTTAAATAAGCCTAACAATTTAAAAATGCGGTTGCTAATCTATTCTAATAGACCGGAATATTTAATTATGGTTTCACGCTAAACAACAGTAAGTGATGGTTAATATGACAGTAAGTTCATATTCACAGTGGGACATTGCATTTTAACCACTTCACCACTGAGGGGTTTTACCCCCTGACCACCAGAGCAATTTTCACCTTTCAGCGCTCCTTCCATTCATTCGTCTATAACTTTATTATTACTTATCCCAATGAAATGAGCTATATCTTGTTTTTTTTGCCACCAATTAGGCTTTCTTTAGGTGGGACATTATGCCAAGAATTATTTTATTCTAAATGTGTTTTAATGGGGAAATAGGAAAAAATGTGGGAAAAAATTATTATTTTTCAGTTTTCGGCCATTATAGTTTTTAAATAAAGCATGCTACTGTAATTAAAACCCATGAAATGTATTAACCCATTTGTCCCGGTTATAAAACCATTTAAATTATGTCCCTATCACAATGTTTGGCGACAATATTTTATTTGGAAATAAAGGTGCATTTTTTTCAGTTTTGCATCCATCCCTAATTACAAGCCCGCAGTTTATAAAGTAACAGTGTTATACCCTCTTGACATAAATATTTAAAAAGTTCAGTCCCTAAGGTAACTATTTATGTTTTTTTTTATTGTATTTTTTTTTTTTTTTAATTACAAAAAAAATAAAAATTGGGGAGTGTGGGAGGTAATGAGTTAATTTATTGTGTAAATGTAATGTTTGTATATGTAAAATGCTTTTAGGGTGTAGTTTACTATTTGGCCACAAGATGGCCACAGAGTGTTTGTTTACATGCGACCTGTAAGCGTCCGGAAGGACGCTTACAGGAAGCAGTAGGAGGCTGGGAGACGCACAATGATCTCGCTGTTTCTGAAAGAAGCAGCAGATCATTGCGGGGGCTAGATCAATGAACGGGAATGGATTTTCCCGTTCATTGATCTCCGGGCAAGCGGGCGGCGGCGTGCACAAGCGGCGGGTGCGCGCGCACGAGCGGCGGGAGCGCGGACAGCGGCGGTAGCGCGGAAGGTACGGATTTCTCCGTCCCTGTTTTTTTAGGAGGGAAAAAAGGGGCGGAGAAATTCGTACCGCTGGGGGTAAAGTGGTTAATGCAATATTACAGTCGCAACGCAGCATTACAACGCAACGCAAAAAAAGGTAGTAACGTACAATAACACTGCGTTACCGTGGCATATAGTAGGTACAGTAAAGCATACAGGCAATGAAAAGTATGCTTTCCTGTACATGGTAACATGTGCGTTTAGAGGTAACACACTGCAAACAGTGAGTTACCATAACGCAACATTTACAACGCGACGTTAACATCGCACTGTGAATGTTGCATAGACTAAACATAAAAGTGCGTTAACCTGGGTTATAATGAGTGTATAGCGCAGTACAATAACGTCCCACTGGGAATGCGACCTTAACCTCCTTAGCGGTAACCCCGTGCTGGACACGGGGTAAGCCGCCGGAGGGTGCCACTCAGGCCCTGCTGGGCCAATTTTCCCAATTTTTTTTTTTGCTCTGATCGCCGCCGGCCCCCGCACGATCGCCGCTATCTGATGCGGCGCGCGGCTCCCCCCCCAGACCCCGTGCGCTGCCTGGCCAATCAGTGCCAGGCAGTGCCGAGGGGTGGTTCGGGACTCCCAATGTCGGTGACGTCATCCCGCCCCGTCGCCATGGCGACGGGGGAAGCCCTCCAGGAAATCCCGTTCTTTGAACAGGATTTCCTGATCGCCTATCGCCGGAGGCGATCGGCGGGGCTGGGGGGATGCCGCTGAGCAGCGGCTATCATGTAGCGAGCCCTGGGCTCGCTACATGATTTAAAAAAAAAAAAAAAAACTGCTGCGCTGCCCCCTGGCGGAATTTTTCATACCGCCAGGGGGGTTAAAGATGGCTCTGGGAAAAAAACATTTTAGATTAAATGTGGTTTTTAAATGAGGGATAGTAATAAATGATTTTAGGAGGATTGAGTCTTTCTCACTCTGCAAAGTAGTTTTCTTTCTTTTCTGTTGTTGCTGACTTTATTAGTTAGATAGCTGTTCCCAGTTCATCTCAGGAAACAAAATAAGGCAATTTTTTCCTGATGGGGACACAAAGCCCAAAATAATTCCTAACCCATTTTCATACTCTCAAAAGCTAACATTTTTTCCTACACTTAGATTTGCAGGTTTGTGTTATTATGTTATGTCACTCATGTTATTATCTAATGTTAGGTTATTCTGCAATTTCTGCTCAGCCCCAAAATCTCTATATCCAGAATTGCCACCCCATATAGTGCTGAAATATTATATAACTATTTGAAGGTGACTTTTGGTAAAGCAGCCAAAAGCTCACCATACATTTATTGCCTATTCATTCCTACCAGACATGCACATCAATTCTAGCAGGGAATCTATTGAAAATCAATCTAACTGCAGCATTGCAATGTTCGATGCAGTTCAACTTTACGGCCTATCAATCGACTACTGCTTCTTCCCCGTCCCCCCTTGACCTAGATTTTCCAGTCAATTGAAAGTCAATCTATTGGACATTTGGGAGTTATCGATTCCCAGGAGATTAATTCAATGAATCAATGGGAAAATCATTGAGTGTAATGGTACCTCTTAAAATGTCAGCTGAATGGTAGGTTTATTTACCATGTATAATAAATACACAAAAATACTGTAAATTGCAAAGAGATCAGCAAACTGCATGAGAAGTTTCAACTTTAAAAACAAAAATCAAATCATATCTATAATTTTATTCTAAAAAATGTTTAAATGTTCATCATTGTTATCAACTGTGATAAGTAATGAACAATAAAAATACTATACACTATTAGTACAATAGAAGATTCTTGGTGTAGTCCTTACTTTCTAGGTTTATTCACTACTTTTCATTCTCTGTTCTCTGATGCGTGTTACATAAAAATACAAACATATGTTTCTGATAGATGTTTTCAAGCTCAGCTTAATTTGAATAACTCAATTGTAACCATATGCTTGATTGGAGGAAAATGCAACATGACTGGGTGCTAGGACATTATAAATACATTGAACATGAAAGTCAAATATGGCTTTGAACATGAAATAATAGCTAACTCATTTTTAAATATGTGGTCATTTTATCTTTATTTACATTATGTGTTAGTAAGAAGTAATGAACTGTACTGCCTCATGCAATCACATACACACTTTAGTGTTAAAGCCCAATGGATTTAGACAAGACTGAAGTAAAAAGAAAAATCCTCAAGAAAACACAAAATATCTTAATTGTGTGTGGATGATGTCACAGTGAATCATTTCAAATACACTGTTAGGAGATTTGGGGATATTTTTTCATTACGTGTGTAAGGGATTCTGACAAATCTTTAGCACATGATCATATCATCCACACAACTTTTAAATCTGTTTATATATCAGATACTAAGCAGCAAAGCAGATATTTCTGAACAATCCCTTTAAAAGAACATTTATTTATTTCTTTTTCTATGACATTTTTAGAAGATTGCATTAAAACCTTATGTCTGTGGCCAGGACAAACATAACTCAGTAGAACCTGAAACAAGGTTTGGCTTCTTCTTTTCATGAGTGAATGGAAAATATAAACATTTGATTCTGTAAGGGAATACTGTAAGCACTATTGCTTGAACCCCCTGGACTGTTTAGATCCAGGAGCAAACACTCTGTACTCCTCATGCTGTACACTGGAGGGCAGGAAAATGACATAATTACACCAATAAATTACAACAGAGTAACCAAGCAGCTCAGGGTGACCCAAACTACTAGGAATGTATAGGGGGATAAAAGGAACCAAAAAGCCCTCCTACTAAAATAGCAAAGCTTGGTGTAATTGCCTTCTTAAAACAGAAGGACATTTGCAATAATTCAGTTATAAGTGAACATTTGTGGTTACCCACAATGCACTACCACTAAATATGCAAATTATCCCTTTTCGCCCTTGTAAGCCAAGCACCAGAACCGCTGGTGTATAGCAAGCTTATGGCTTTTAGCAATAAATTACTGCAGGCAAGCTATTCAGCTTTTTGATAGGTTGCTTTTGGTTTTGGCACACACTGTTTGTTATCACAGAATTACATAGACAGCCGATACATTTTATGTATTTTCTTACCTTCTACGTAGTAATGCTCCTCTAAGTGAACCTTACAGTAATCTGGAATTGTTTTCATGGTTACATAAACATGTTCTGAAACATCCACTTCCAAGCAGTTAGCCTGAACATGTATCTGTAGAGAATCAGAGAAAAGGGAATACAGTGACAGCTTAAAGGGAGCCTGAAGCGTGTAAAATTATTTCAAATAAACAAATGACGTAGCTGCAAATTAATATTACATACTAACCGCACCGTCAGTTCCTCTCAGAAGTTCACCATTTTCTTATTACAGTGATCCTGTCAATATTTTGTCAGAACTGATATATACCAGTTGCTGTCAGTTATATATCAGTAGCTGTCAGTTACAACCGAACGTGCAAGGAAATGTCCATGTTTCCCTATGGCTCAAGTGGGTGATATTACAGTTTAACAGTGTGCTGACCAGGAAGCTGTTATGGGGCAATGACCATTTTTAAAATGGAGGATGGAGAATTTCATTGATCACAGTGGACAAATGGGACGCACAAGAGGAGAAAGAAATTGAGTAGTAGACTACATGGGAGGTAAGTATGACCTGTGTATGGTTACTTTGACTTTTTATTTTCAGTTCAGGTTCTCTTTAAGTTTAGTTTCATAAGTTAATGTAGTTATGCTGTCTAATAGATGAATAAAGGGGGGGGGGGGAGAAAGAGCAAGAAGAAAAGTGCTGGACACCAGCAGTGCTAATTAAGTTTATCATTTTAGCTGTGCACTTGCACTACATTTAGAGTACAGCACGTAACATTTTTCTTTCATTCACAGTATGTTCAATTTTCTTTTTACTGTTTGCTGTTACAGTGACATTAGGGTATAAGAAAAGCGCCTTTCCGATTTCTGCGGAAATCAGATTTTTGTTGTCGTTGCTATTTTTGTCAGTAATGGTATGCAGATGTACACGAATGCAATCCACATTTCCAATTGGCAACTGCAGTACTCTTCCAAAGTCTCTGATTAGCCTAATAATTCCAAATCCTATAGATTTCGAGTTTTGATACTCGGTATTCCACGGAATTCCAATTGCCGCATTACAGTACTAATTCTCTATATAGGAGATGACCAATGACTATACCATATAGCCAGTACTCTACATAAGAGTTTTGGATGATTTGGATGTTTGTAGCGTTGACCCTGTTATAAGCCTTTGAAGCAATTCGGAAACAATTGCTGGCTTATATACCTGTGTAAAATAAATAGGCTATGGGTGCGTTATAAACCAATGCTTCTGCATGGATTTCTGGCATTTAGGAATAATTTGCATATTCACACACTATTCAGTGATGCCTAATAGAAAACATTTCTTATTTATTTATTTATTTATTGTATTTATAAAGCGCCAACATATTAAGCAGCGCTGGACATTCGTTTAGGTTACAGACAATATTTTGGGGTGACATACAGCAATATAACAATACAGGAATACAAGAAAACCAGATCACACAGCACAGTATGAGTACCAGGTAATGCTTAGTCAGTCACTGGATGGAGCATGGAGATTAGGCAAGTTAGGTTTACTCAGATGCATAGCATGGGTTCACAGTAATGGAGGTGCATGATCAGGTAGGACACAAAAGGAGGAAGACCCTGCCCAAAGGCTTACAATCTAGAGGCAGAGGTAAGGACACGAACGGTAGGGATCCAGAGTTCAGCTGTAGGTTTAGAGCACTTGTGAGGGGTAGTAGGCCAGAGTGAAAAGGTGAGTTTTGAGGGCTTTCTTGAAGATGTTGAAGGAGGAGGCTGCCCTAATGGGTGGAGGTAGAGAGTTCTTTAGTGTTAGAGCAGCTCTTGAGAAGTCCTGGAGGCGTGCATGGGACTGGGTGATGCGGGGGGCGGTTAGGCGAAGTTAATTGGAAGATCGGAGTGAGCGGCTAGGTGTGTACCTCTGAGTAAGATCGGAAATGTAGGTTGGACAGGTTTTGTGGACAGATTTGTAGGTCAGACACAGTATCTTGAATCTGATTCTGGACTGGATAGGAAGCCAGTGGAGGGATTATAGGAGGGGATCTGCCGTGGTGGAGCGATGGGAGCAGTGGATAATTCTGGCTGCCGCATTCATGATGGACTGCAGTGGGGCTGTTCGGGTCATAGGGAGCCAAGACAGCAGGGCATTGCAGTAGTCAAGGCGGGACATTATGAGGGCAAGGATGAGGAGTTTGGTGGTGGCAGAGGTCAGGAAAGGGCGAATCTTACAGATGTTACGAAGGTGGAAGTAGCAGGACTTTGTGAGGTTTTGGATGTGGGAAGGGAAGGAGAGTGCGGAGTCCAGGGTGACACCCAGACAGTGGTCTTGAGAGATAGGGCGAATGGTAGTGTGGTTAACAGTGACATGCACATCTGGGAGGTTCGTGGATGGCCGGGGTGGGAAGATCATAAATTCCGTTTTGTCTAGATTTAGTTTCAGGAACCTAGCGGACATCCAGGAGGAGATGGCTGATAGGCAGGAGGAGACCTTGTCCATGGTAGTGGTGGATATGTCAGGGGTGTGGAGGTAGATCTGGGTGTCATCTGCATACAGATGATAGTTAAAACCCATAGAGGAGATAACCTTGCCAATGGAGGATGTGTATAGCACAAATGGAGATGGCACACAAATGGCTTCAGTATTGCACTGTATTGACAAGCATGACACCTGAGGAAGGGCTCCGCCCGAAACATGTCGTGTGTGCCTCTGCATGCTTGTCAATACAGTGCAATACTGAAGCCATTTGTGTGCCATCTCCATTTGTGCTAGTACTACGGTTGTGCAGGGGTGGTGTACCTGCAGGAGGTGGGCACCGGCACGGAGGTCCTGCTACAGGCCTGGAAAGGTGAGAGACAAGAGAGTATTGGAAGAGGATGTGTATAGGCTGAACAGTAGGGGGCCAAGGACTGAACCTTGGGGCACTCCCACCAAGAGGTGGTTGGGGGTGGACGAGGACTCATTGAAGGCGGTCGTGAAGGAGCGGTAGGATAAAAGCCGGGACAGGGCGAGCTCGTGAATGCCCAAGGACTGGAGGGACTGGAGGAGTAGGGGATGATCTACTGTGTAAAAAGCTGCTGAAAGGTCAAGGAGGAGGAGAATGGAGTATTTACCTTCAGCTTTAGCTAAGGCAAGGTCGTTGACCACTTTGGTGAGAGCAGTTTCGGTTGAGTGGGCAGGCTGAAATCCAGATTGCAGTGGGCCTAGCAGTGAGTTGGCATTGAGGTACTGGGTCGGGCGTTTGTGAACCAGACGCTCAAGGAGTTTTGAGGCAAAGGAGAGGAGGGAGATAGGACGGTAGTTGGAGGGTAGCGAGGGGTCGAGGGAGGGTTTCTCGAGCAGGGGTAGTACAGTGGCCTGCTTGAAGTCTGAGGGGAAGGTGCCTGTGGATAGGGAGAGGTTGAACAGGGTAGTGAGGAGTGGACTGGGGCGAATTCCGTGAAGTGAGGCTGGAGTAAATCAGGAGGGATGGGGTCAAGGGGGGAAGTAGTGGTATGGGAAGACTGCAGTAGGTGGTGGACTTCGTCGGTGGTAGTAGGAGTGAAGGATGTGAGGGGAGGATAGGGTGGAGGAGGAGCTGGTTGGGAGGGGGTGGGCGGTGAGGATTGGAGATTCGATATTCCCTGGCAGATGGAGACAATTTTGTTGGTGAAGTGGGTGGCTAAATCTGTGGCAGAGAGGGAGGAAACAGAGGGGGGGGGTTAAGCAGGGAGTTGAAAGTGACAAAAAGATGCCGGGGGTTGGAAGCTTGTGCTCCGATGAGCTTGGTAAAGTATTCCTGCTTCGCATGAGCAAGGGCAGTGTGGAACTGCAGCAGGTTGGTCTTGTACTGTAGGAAATCCTTGCTCACATAAAGCTGAATACTTGGGAATATCTTCTGTTTAAGGATGGCAACATTGCAAGTGTCTGCTGCTTCTAAGACTTAAAAATAATAGCATTGCATAGTAACTGTATTGCCTAAAAGGAATTGTATGGAAGTAGTGGTTTTCCCAGTGTACATCTCTTATTGTGTACAGAGTAAAATTTAACTGTCAAATTGAGTTTTCCTTACTTTTTGCTGATAGTACTTCTGTTTTTGCCTTGGAAACCTGATATTCATGCACTGAGTATGCTGTGAGCCAAGTGACAGAGCACAAACTTCCACACCACGAACATGCCCTGAAAGGAAACAATGTTGTTATCATTCACAAGTAAAAATAACAATCAGTCTAAACAAATTAGAATAAACCACCTACTAAGTAACAACATTTCACCACTATTATATATTCTGGGAGTGTAAAAATTCCTTTGGACTTCTCACAAAAATTTATACCATCACGTCCTGCTAAATGGGATTCAGGTAACCACTAAGATTCTGTGTACTAAAATGTTGTGGAAAATATGTCAGCACAACAACAGTGCTTCATAATAATAAATAGAAAAATAGGTAGAAAAGCAGAGGAGTGACATTGGTAGGTTAAATGACTTGTTAGGTCACATGTTAGTATTGTCTGAGTAGTCATGTTACTGTGATAAAGAATGGATAGAAAAGCCAAATACAATTGCACTCATAAAGGAATCTGTATTATTATTATAATTATTATTATTGATTTATATTGCGCCAGCATCTTCCATGGCGGTGTACAACAGAATAGAAGGCATAACAATACAATGTAAACAAAACAACAGTTAACAGTATAATGGCCCCTGCACACTGCAAATCCGATTTGCGATTCCGATTTGCAATTTCCGATTTTCCCTGGATGCTATCAAAAGAAAAACGCAGAAAAAATGCAGCATGCAGTAACGATTCAAAATGGCAAATCGGAATCGCATGTAAATTGGAACAAAATAGTGCATGTAGTTTGCAAGAGGACAAGATAGTGTCTCTCAAACGTGTCCTCGTGGATTCTGTGTAGGTGGATTCCATGTATTTGAGACACTAATTACCCCACCTGTGCATAGGTGAGGTTGCCTGCAAAACATGCACTGTTGGGGAGTCAAGAGGACAGGTTTGAGAAACAGTGGCATAAGACATGGTGGATTACAGTTTATGCTGGGAACAAATCAGTTACAGTATCTTGGGTTTGGGTATACTGTGGCACCACCACAAGAGATATGGGAAATATGTTATAAATACAGTGAAATGACAGATTTACTTGAATTTTTGAATTTTTGAATTTTCTTGAGAATTAATGAAATGACTGACACACTATGAGTGCTTTCTGAGTGCTTTTCTGACTTTTTAAAAAACGCTCCCATTGACTTGCATTAACCATTTCAGACCGCGGGTATTTTTACATTATGGACAAGAGGAATTTTTACATTTCAGCCCTCCTCCCTTTCATTCCCCAATAACTTTATCACTACTTATCACAATGAAATTGTCTATACCTTGTTTTTTCCGCCACCAATTAGGCTTTCTTTGAGTGGTACATTATGCTAAGAGTTATTTTATTCTAAATGCATTATAATGGGAATAATAAGAAAAAAATTAAAGAAATGCATTATTTCTCAGTTTTCAGCCATTAGAGTTTTAAAATAATACAAGCTACTGTAAATTAAAAGCCACACATTTTATTTCGCCATTTGTCCCGGTTATTCTAACGTTAAAATTACATCATAGAATGTATGGTGACAATATTTTATTTGGAAATAAAGGTGTATTTTTTTCAGTTTTACATCCATCACTAATTTTTATCCCATAATTTAATAATAATATGCCCTCTTGACATACATATTAAAAAAAATGTATTCTCCTAAGTCAGTAGGTGTAATTTTACTATTTGGCCACAAGATGTCCCCACTGAGTACTTCCTATTCGTGTACAATAAGTACGCAATAGGAAGTAATGTGTTGCTACATTGTAACTAGGGAAGTGACACAGGCATCAATGGAGGCCTGCGATCACGGTGGCCAGAGGGGAGATTAATGAATGGAAACTTAGTTTCCCATTCATAAATATAACGATCGGCGACCTGGAGGAAGCACGGCGGCTTTATTTAAGAATTGGCACTGTTTTTGAACTAAAACAGTGTTCATTCTTGGCGGACATGTACGGATTTGCTCAGGGGACTTTGCCTTCTGCAGCCAATCCCCTTGTTGCCGGTAATTGTGCGAACATCCCCCAAACTGCAGGAATGTGACTGCCGCTGCAGACATGAGGCTCACGTCCCAGTGGCAGAAATGGTTAAACTCGCTGTAAAATTAGGTTGAAATTCCTGTGATCACAATTTTTCAATGAATTGCGATTGCAGCAATTTTACTATGATTCTACCGTGACTTTAATGCAAGTCAATGGGAGCGTTTTTTAAAAACGCTCAGGAAGCTCTGCTGTTCAGAAAAGCACTCAGAAAGAGCTCATACTGTGTCTAAAACCAAAAACGTTTGTTCCAAATTATAGAAACTAATATGATTTTGAAATATATAAGGGCATACCATGAAAAATGACAGTTCCATTGACATTTAAATGTAGCGAGCACCGACTGGATGGTGTGCATTTCATGACCGTTGATATTTTCATATTCTCCAGGACATTTTTTGGCAGATCCTTAGGAGCACTTCGGCAAAAAAAATTAAAACTATCATCTAAAAACAAAAACATTAAAATTGCATTTTAAATTATAAACGATTCTATGTATTAAAACAATAACATGAAATAGTTAAAAGGAAATGTATATGTTCAGAGCTCTATGTTTTGAAAATGTAACAATAAAAACACAATAAAACAGAAAATGAAATGACATTAAGTGACTGTCCAACTGAAATTTTATTTAGCCATTTTAAAAAGATATCTGTCGATTGCAGTAAATCATTTAATAATACAAAGATTGTTGGATTTGACGCAATTTGATTCAATCCCCAAATCATCAAAAAAAAAACATAAAGTGTGACCAGCAGTGTTGCTCATCACTGTTTTTTCTGATCACGAGGTCAGACTCCGAATTCGTGAGTGCCTCTCGATCACGGATTCAGTTACGTGGTCCAAATCAGGCTCGTGATCACGGATTTAGTGATTATTACCTGAAAACCCGCCAACTTCAGCGGTAAATAGCAAAGCCCCCTTACCTGCTAGAAACACCAATTTTGCCAGCTATGTTAAGAAGAACAGTGGGAACAGGGGGGGGGGGGGATTTTTTTTTCAAAAAGACCTTATAGTTTTTGAGAAAATCGATTTTAAAATTTCAAAGGAAAATAGTATACATTTAAATGCAGTAAATTACACTTAATGTATTTACCGCATTTACATGTATACTTTTTTTCCTTTGAAACCTCCTTTGAAATTTTAAAATCGATTTTCTCAAAAACTATAGGGTCTTTTTGAAAAAATTCTAAATTTTTCTCTCTTGTTGCCTCTGTTCTGCTTAACATATCTGGCAAGTTTGGTGTTTCTAGCATATAAGGGGGCTTTGCTATTAATCGCTAAAGTCGGCAGGTTTTGGCGGGATCTTAATCACAAATACTTTTTTCATTTGAAACTTTAAAATCGATTTTCTCAAAAACTAAAAGTTCTTTTTGATTTTTTTTTTAAGTTGTAGCCACTTTTCACCTTTATAATCAATGCAATTTTAGTGATTGTACCATGTATGGGGGATTTGCTATTAACATTAAAGTCAAATCCATTATCACGGGCGTGATAACGGACTCTACATGCAATCACGGCTAAAGTCCAAGTCGAATTCAGAATTCTGTTTCAAATCCAGCACATGATCACAGATTTTGATACTGCCGTGGCCATATTTAGTCAAATTCATGATCGGGGGTATCCCAGCAACACTGGTGACCAGAATTTAAAATGGATTAAAGTTTGCCCGTTGTACACTGAGGTCTATTTTAATTGTCTTATTAAATTGAATTGCAGTGTAATAGTATTTTATGTTATGGAAAAATACTTAATAGGGGATTATATTTTTGGGAGGGCTGCTAGGACAGAGATACCGTACAATGCATAATGTACAGATTCTTTAAATGTGTTTGAACTGAAAGTGAAAGCATTTTTAACTAACTTCCCGGACAAGACTCTGTTCTAACACATTTTGTAATGCCATTAAAGAGAGTCTGCAGCCTACAAAATTACCTCTTTTTTTAGGCAGTCCTCTTCAGTATTATTAGCATAGCTGAAACGCTGCTATCATGTGGCAAAACGAGGCCTTAACCTCCTTGGCGATAATCCCGAGCTGAGCTCGGGCTATGCCACGCAGGAGGATTGCTCAGGCCCCGCTGGGCTGATTTACATAATTTTTTTTTTGTTGCACGCAGCTAGCACTTTGCTAGCTGCGTGAACTCACCGATCGCAGCCGCTCACCACCGATTCACCACATTAGAGGGTGCCCCCCCGAGACCCCTGTGCAGCCTGGCCAGTCAGTGCCAGGCAGCTCTGAGGGGTGGATCGGGACTCCCTCTGATGTCACGACCTCGATGACATCGGTGAAGCCATGACGATGGGGGAAGCCCTAATGGAAATCCCGTTCAGAACGGGATTTCCTGACGGGCCTGATCGCCGGAGGCGATCGCAGGGGGTGGGGGGATGTTGCTGCTCAGCGGCTATCATGTAGCTAGCGCTAGGCTAGCTACATGATTTTAAAAAAAAATTTACACTGCTGTGCTGCCTCCCTGGCGGTTTGAATTGACCGCCAGGGAGGTTACTCACCCCAAAGTCCCCAGGGCAAATTGCGGGGCTCTTTTCTATTAGAGGCAGAGCTGTGAGCAGTAGCTCTGCATCTTCTCGTATCAATCCCCGCTGATTGCCGTCTCTCCCCCGCCCCTCTCATTTTTCTTTCATTGAAAGGGGCGGGGGAGAGGCGGAGATCCATGGAGATTGACGCAAATGGAGGCAGAGCTACAGCACTAAGCTCTAGCTCCCCGGGCAGCGAAATCCACGACTTTAAAACTTGTGGATTTTTGCCCTGGTATTTGGGGGTAATTAAGGCCACATTTTGCCGCGGGATAGCTGCGTTTCAGCTATGCCATTAATGCTGAAGAGGAAAGCCTAAAAATTGAGGTAATTTTGTAGGCTTCAGAGTCTCTTTAAACGGCAACTGAAGTGAGAAAAATATGGAGGCTGACATATTTATTTCCTTTTAAACAATACCAGTTACCTGGCAGCCCCTTGATCTATTTGGCTGCAGCAGTGTCTGAATAAGACCAGAAACAACCATGCAGCTAATTTTGTCCGATCTCACAATGTCAGGAACACCTGATCTGCTGCATGCTTGTTCAGAGTCTATTGTTAAAAGTATTAGAGGCAGAGGATCAGCAGGAGAGCCAGGCAACTGGTATTGCTGAAAAGGAAATAAATATAGCATCCTCCATATCCCTCTCATTACAGCTGTCCATTAACATTACAGCACACTAAAGAAGTTATACTGTAGATAATGTCATATGCAGTGAATCATTCTCTTCCTATTTTGCCTCTCTAGTGCAAACAACTCATAATAAAAAGTGTGATCAATAATGTATAGTCAGTACCGTGAACAGATTAAAGGGACTGATGCTGTGAATACATGAGAAAGGTAAATAGCACAAGGAGTTCCTTTCTTACACCATATATGTGACCTTTCAAGATAATAGAAGGACGACACACAAATGTATATCTTACAGAAACAAAGAGCACCTGCATAGACTTGCACAGTGAACACATAGGGCTTGATTCATCTGCACTGCTAAAGCAGCTCACCTTAATGTGAAGGAGCAGCCGATAATGCATGCCTTACATAGCAGCGCTCGCTGCTATGTAAGGAGCGTGCCTTCCTTAGGAGCGTGCCTTACTTAGATAGGAGCATGCCTTACTTAGAAAAGAGTGTGCCTTCCTATACATAGCAACTATGTATAGGAAGGCGTGCTCCTATCTAAGTAAGGCACGCTCCTATCTAAGTAAGGGACGCTCCTAAGGAAGGCACGCTCCTTACATAGCAGCGAGCGCTACTATGTCAGGCATGCATTAGCGGCCGCTCCTTAACCTTGAGGTGTGCTGCTTTAGCAGTGCAGCTTAATGAATCAAGCCCATAATGTAATATTATGTAATATGTACTTCCACATGGCCTTAAATGTGCATGCTTTTTCAAAATTCAAAAACAGTTATAAATCCTTAGCAGTCTTATGTCCAATAGAGTAATACTTACCGAGTTGTTTATTTTTGCAGGGAAACCCCTAAAATTAGATAAAGAATATAATTTATCTTACGTTACTTACAAAATGTAAACATACTTCTTTTTATATTTAATTTTATATTCAAAAGAACACTGTGAGGTATTTTGCAACAAAAATACAATTTGAAAACTTCAAGAGTTACCAGCAGCTTATGCTCTTTGGAACTGCTGATACTGCTTAGCTAAGCATGTTATGGAAAATGAATGGCAGATGAACTCCAAATCAGCTTTTTTAAAGAGAACCCGAGGTGGATCTTTGGGGGGCAGATGGGACACAAAGCCATGTTTTTTGCCTAATGACATGGCTCTGTGTCCCCCAACCGCCGCTCTCCCGCCCTCCCTATGGCATGCTACAGTCCCCCAAGTTTAGTGACACTAACTCGGAGATAAACATAGGGGAGAGGAATGTCCTGTTCAAAATGCCCACCAGGGGCATTCCTGCAGGGTTTCCTGAGCTGCCATTGGGCAGCTCTCTCCCCCTGGCCACGCCTCCTGCTTCCCTGCAGGCTATGAGAGACACACAGTCTCTCAATGCATCATCCTGACCTATAGGTCACGAAAGTGAAAGTTGGCCATTACGGCCCACGAGAGCGGCGGTTTTTATGGCGGTTTTTGCGGCTACCTGATCCACTCAGCCCTGTGGATCAGGTAGCCTACTTTTTTTTTTCCTGTTTTGAGCCCACCTTTGACTCTTTTTAAAAGTTATTTAGTTGACATCAGTGGATTTGGTATGGCTAAGTATTTGGGGCCTGTGCCATGAACTTCTTTCAGCAGTGTCGGGAAATACTATCACATACATTAATTTGGAATCTCCTATCTGTACCCAGGTCGAAGGCAGCACAGCAGTGATATTCGATGAGTTTATATATGATGAAAGGCTTGTATGACATGATGTAAGATTGCACTACACTAATACTGGCATGTGGGATGATTGTTGAAGCAGCCAGGGAGGCCTGAAAATGAGAGAAGCTGAAAGGTGAGTATGATGCCTAATTTAATTTTTATTCAAAGGAGCCACTGAGCGCCAATGATTTGCCTATTCATGTTTTGAGGGACACACTGACTAAATATATTTAATGGACACACAGCCTATTTATGTGCATGTGGATATATGTTTAGAGGAACATACTGCCTAAAAATATTGTTTGAGGGGATACTCTGATGTATGTATGTATGTTCTGGCCGCATTTGTTTTGGGCACAGGGAGAAGTCAGAAGATGGCTCTCCTTGCACAAGGTAATGTAGGAAAATATAAAAAATATAATCCCCTACTGATTACCTAATTCAGGGTCCTGCAGTGATTGTATTGCTGCACCCAAATTTGGATACTGTGCCTAATTAATAACTTGTTTGGGGGGAACTCTGCATAGTCGTAATGTTTGGGAGGCAATCTGCCTAATAACCTTGTTTGGATAGATATATTCCCTAATATGATTGTAAGACTATTTGATCGGGCCTATTAGGCATGGCCCTTTTCCCTGTCTGCTCTTCTCCACCACTACAAGGACTTATCTTCTATATTTATCATTATCTTGCAATCTGTGCAACCATTAATAACGTTTAATAATAATATTTATGTGTGTTTGTGGTAGTTCTCTGACTAGTTATATTATTTGAGCAGATACTGTATCTTATGTTGTTTGTGGAGACACTCTGCCTAAATATGTTGTTTGGGGGAATGTGGTGCCTAATTATGTTGTTTGAAGGAAGACTCTACCTAATTAAGTTATTTGGGGAGGATGCTGTCTAATAATTGTGGTCTGGGGACACTACCTAATAATGTTGTTTAGGGGGACATGCTGCCTAATTATTATTTGGTGAATAAACCTACTTAATTGTGATGTAAGATTCTAAAACTGGTTGCATTAGAAAGCATCATCTCTTTTATTGCAATTCATATGGCTAGTTGTGCGGTCGTAATGGGGACAAACTATTCATTCAAGGAAGGGGGCTTTGTCCAATGATTTGTGTGGTTGGCCGGAAGAGGGAAGGGGATGATGTCTAGGTACATGTACATTATTTGGCCATGGGCACAGAATGCCATGACTACACCCACATTATACTGGGTTCTCTAGATCTTCTGAGAACATGGAAATGCCCCTTGCTTGACATTAGCTAAGCAATAAGATTTTATGACTAAACTAGCAGACCCAAGCCCGTTTAAAAACGGGCTCTAGGTCTGTGTTTCTCGCCGCACCCGCCGCATGTTACTGCGCACCTGCCGCACACGTGAGCGCACACCCAGCCGCCTGCTCACACACCTGCCCGGCTCCCTGGCCCTGTCCTCCTGTCTCTCTGAGGCTGGGTCCGTGCTGCGCACATGTGCAGTAGCAAAAAGCACAGACCCAGCTACACAGGGAGATTATTATAGAGGATAGGGCTAGTAAAATATTTGGTAAGATGGGCTTTTATCCCACCAGTAACATCAAAGCTTTACAGATCTACCTTGTTACACATATCCAGTATTCTCGTCATCTCATCTCAACTATCAAAAACATTGTTAAATTAACAGGAGTGTGCAGGACTTATGGTGATGATGTGTTGCTTGATCATAATAGTATTTAATGATTAACGTATTCTGTAAAAACATCCCCAGAGGAATATTAACTTACAAGTCTGTTAAAACATTTCATCACACACTGTCAGTGAGGAATTTCACCAAGTCCCTTTTTTAATATTTGAAATGATCCTAACTGACAAGGAAATGAGCTTTTAGTAAATATACAAAGATTTCACAGTCTCCTCCTGAGTGCTCACTTTCCCATCACTTTATTTTGTCTGCTTTGTAACCATCAATAATAGTAATTTCAAGCGTTACAATGCTACAAACATACCGGCTCATAGGTCTTTCACTGTTTAATTTGAATACATTTTCAGATACTTTACTTCCTTGAATAAATACCATAGCTAAAGCTATACTAAATGAAAATGAGAAACCTAAAGTACAGCGTTAATTTAAAGAAAAGCACTCATGCTTATAAATGTTATTGTCTTCAAATAGATTACCTCTTTAATAAACATACTCATGCAGGACCAGCTTTAGATGCAGGACCAGCTTTAGATATGAGGTACCTCTATTCACAGAACAGCAATATAACACAATATAACGCTTCCATCAATACATGCCACACCCTCATCACATAGGTGATAAAATGGGTAGTGAAATGATAAGCGGAGGTTTAAGGAATGTGAGAAGAAAATAACAATAGGTGGTAGAGGGTTGAAGGGGCAGCAGCATTGCTTGCAGCGATAATGAGATGTGGCTGCAGCAGTGGTGTGGGGACATTGGCAAACCACTTGGAACAGGGGACGGCTATGTTTATGGAAAAGCATATACAAATATATACAGGCATGGGTACACTGACACTACTTCCTAATCACAAGGTAACATAGTGTGATATCACAGGCCACATGCTACAGGTGAGCTTCCATTCACAACCATCAGATAATTGCATGAAAGGCCGGTAAAGTTGCAGTGGGCCGGCAGTGCATGGCAAGTTTACTGGTCCTAACGACACAAGAGCGCCACTTATTACTCATGTGGCGGGTGGCACTAGTAGAGTAATGCTACCTGTGCATGGCAAAATTACTGGTCTTTTGTTTATCAAGCCCAGGGTGTCCTATGGAAGAAGATGAAACTTAAGGGAAATTTGGAGTGAAAATAAACTTATAAGATAATGGCCTCAATTCACTAAGATCATGCTGGAGATAATAAGACCAGAGAAAACTTATCTCCACACAGTGAGAGAGTTATCTTATTTCTTTATTCCTTAAGTTACCTCCTCTGTAGTTAAATTACCACCTCTGTAGTTAAATTACCTCCTCTGTAGTTAAGTTACCTCCTCTGTAGTTATTTTCACATGCAGTTAATTAACAGCCTGTCTTTAACTTTAGAATTCTGGAGTTATTTTAAGGATTGAAGAGTTAACTTAAAGACAGAAGAGTTAACTTTAGGTTTGCCAGAGGTAAAATGTTTCCTGAATACTACATGCCTTATCACCATGGTGATAACTCTATAAACGTTATTAAAGACAGGAGATAAGCTTAGTGAATTGACGCCAATGAATTGTATGTGTATTATTTGTATGCATTTATATAGCACTGACATCTTCCACAGTGCTTTACAAAGTCCGTAGTCATGTGACTAGCTGTCCTTCAGAGGAGCTCAGAATCTAATCTCTGCACCTTAGGATAATCATTTTCTAATGTCTATACCAAGGCCAATTTTAGGGGTGAAGCCAGTAGCATAGTTTAGAAGCTCTGGGCCCCAGTATACATTTTACATTGCCCCCCCCCCCTCAAGTGCTCTATACATAGCAATTGATATGGAGCACCAAAGCCTGCCAAGGACAGCTGCAGTGTCAGAGAGGTGTAGGCTGGGGAAGAGGGCAGACTATTAATGGTTACAGCTAATCAAAACAGATACAGAGATGATTATTACCAGCTTACAAATAAATAAAGAGCTAATAAAGCAGTTGAAGTAGAATTGGGTTTTTGTTTCACAGCACATATGATATGGATAATCACACAAAAGAGTATTACACTATTACCTTTGAACACTAAAACTATCATCAGGAACTAAAACTGAAACATAAGGAACTTGCAGACATGCTACCTGAAGGCAATGCAAATTCAGCAGGGGACTTTTCCTTATTGTGTTTACATGAATTAGGCTGAACCATAAGTGCAGGGTGTTGTCTTGCAGTGAATAAGTCTGTTTCTGAGAAGTCTAAGTATGCTTGTGGTTTTTCTTTTTCAAAATCACTCTTCTTATGATGTTGATCTTGATACTATGCAGCTGGTTGTGACATGTTGGACATTATTCCTGTAAATTGTTTGGTCAGCATGTGAATAAGCTCCAAAACTCGTCTGAGACCTCCATCCTCCCAGGCTATAATTTACCAATAGAAACAGCTGGTGTTTTTGGTTTTAGCTATATATAGCTTTAACAATAAGAAGCTCTTTAATAGTGATGCAATTAATCAGATTCCTGTTTTGTTAAAGGAATATGAGATTCTAGGTTGGATTGGATGCCATGGGAGTTCTGCTAAATTGCAGGCAATATGAGTTCAGGTAAAATCCCTTAGTAATTGATGGTTAGACTTTTAGTTTTAATAGTTATTCAACGCTGGTTTTGAACAGTTAAAAACTGTTTACGACAGTAGGATATGAATGGAAAGACAATACTTAGTTCTAAAGTGTAAATAGGAACATACATGGACAGATCAGAGCTTGGCAGGTTCGCATTTACATCTGGGGAGTTTACAAGCACAGAAGTTCTGATAACCGTAATTCCATCTTCTGCTTAACCTGCAAATCATGATAGGTTCGCAGGTTTACCAATCAAACTGCACCACAAGTGTGCTGGCTGCCCCTCGTCACTGGGTGGCCTGGTCATCAGTTCTCTCTCCCTTAGCAGGCTTGGAGTGCCCGCAGGATGGTGAGCATGGGTTTGAGAATCCATGACAGCCACCTCTCACCACATTAAAGCCTCTAGGCACAAGCCTAGTGTGTCTAGTGTCAAATCTGGCCCTGGAGCTTGGTCTTGGGCAGCCAATTTTGCAGCAGATTCTGCTATATGTGGAAATACAGCCAATATATATCATCTGGGCACCTTTGCCACACTTCTAGGGCCTGATGTACATAACTGCAGTAATATTGCCGTGCACAAACATATGGCAACATTACCTTTACTTCCCTCCAGCAAGCACCGCAAGTTACACTATTAGCCTGACCCATGGTACTCAAGAGAACAGATCATACAGTTCAGTGTGCAATTAACTTTTTCTCCTGAAATTTCTCCTAGGCAATATTTTCACACCTTATCAATATAATACTTTTTAAACCACCAGCAAGCAAGAAAATACTTAAAATAATCTTGACAGTTATTTTTCACTAACCTTTGGGTCCTTTTCATTTGTAAAATGCCATAAAGTTATTTTATAGGTAAGATGATAATTATCTCCTAGGTGATAACTCAGGAGAAAATGTTAATTGCATATGGGTCATTGAGTGATCTATTCTCTTGTATGTTTGCCATTGTATATATTTGCTTAGCTAGTTAGTTGGGGTGGTTATTTAGGGATCTGTGCTGAACCATGTTTTTCTGATTCCACGGTTGCATTCATATTGTTGTGTGTGTGTATATATTTTGCACTTTCGTGAATAAACACATTTTATTCACTTTATCCATGTTTCTCCTCAGTATTTTCTGCTCCTGTTTCTGTTGAATCCCATTACTAATCTGCATGTGCAGATCGTTAAAGTAATTTTATGCACAGCAATAGATTCAGAAGGAAGAAAAATCAAAAGGGTAAGGTTTTCTTAAATATTGGTTCCATGATCGTGTGTTTGAATGTAGAAGGGAAAAGTGGAAAAGTATATCAGTGGAAGTGGAAAGTTTACCAGTGGAAAAGTATAAATTCAATACAGTCTGGGGGGCAAGTATGAAAAAGGAAGGTATGTGAGCAATATTGTGAGAGGGAATGGAGTCAAAGGAGCAGGTAGTGTGGCAGACTTTGGAGATTAGGGAGAACAACTGCTCTTCAGTTAAAATGAACCCAAGGCAAATAAACTGATGAGATAAAAAATAATATTTATCCTCCTACTCCTAAAGATGACCTTTTTAGATATCACATGGTTTTATTTCATATTTAAACATTTAAAAAGTTGATTAAACGTTTGAATGCCTCTGCTCAATGACAGTCTATTAAGTGTCCCAGAGTTAAAATACATGATCTACTAATTACTGATGGAAAAGTATTCACTAAGTCTGAAATTGAGGCCAAAGGTAATGGATAAAACATTATGTGGTTGGAATACTTGTTGGAAAGTATTATTATTATTGTTATTATTTTAAATAAAAAATAATAAAATAATAATAATACTTTCAATTGACCCATTTCCTACAACTAGTGCTGATTTCTCTTATTTGGATGGAGCCCTGACCCCTTTTGAGTCCTTATTGCTTCTCATGTTGCCTCTCCCGATCAAAAAAGACAAAAAATCCCTTCTAAGACATATCTTAGTGGTGGACAGACTCACTATTCCTAAGTTTTGGAAATCTGATATAACTCCTACTATTGCTGACTGGTTAGATGAGATGAGATATATTGAAGCAATGGAGGCCATTGTTCAAGACTCTCACAGTAGATTTCTCAATGATCAAAATAGTTGGTTGATGTGGGCAATCTTCCAGGAAACGGATAAAGAGAAGGCAATCTTGAGACAGTAAGATGGTCCCCGGAGTTATATAATCTCTTTCAGAGGTAATTGCTTTTTGATTTCTTCTTAGGTTGCTGGATTCACAGGTGATTGTTGATTAGCAGACTTACTCCACAGAGGATCTTTGGTCACTCTCTCTCTCTTTCTTTTTCTCTTTGACTTTCTTTTCTCTTTTCTATCTATCTTTCCTTGATTTTTCTGTTTCTACCCCCCATACGGGGACCTTTTTGCCCTAAACTCTACAGGCATTACCTGTCTAATTCTGGGTAAATCATTGATACAATTATGGAAATAGGACTATCCCTTCTAGTCTAAGTTGGTTATGAGAAACTCCCGAAACTGTTTTTTAAATATAATACTGTAGCTCCAGATCCTGTTCTTAGTTACTGGTTCCAGTTAATGTGGCCTTTTTGTCACTGTTTCCAATTTATAATGTCCAGTTTTCTAAGATCAGAAGGATACTGTGAGCTGATTTTTGTGATAATTTAGAGGGTGGGATATAGTGTGCTGTTACTATGTTCCCATCTATGTCATGCATCTCTGGATATGCTCCTAAATTGTATTTATCTTCTTGTTAGACCCTGTATCTTCTATTTTTGTATTCATATAAACTTTTATGACTCAAAAAAAAATCCCCCAAAAATAAAATACATGAACTTCTGACCTTTTTCTATCTCTCCCCCTATGGCTGTAATTTGTTTATCAGTGATGTTTACTATATTCCTGACAAGGTACTGACAAGACAGAAGCTGTCACTTGCATGTACATAAATTAACTCTTTCAGGCAGCAAAATAAAAAAATGGAAAAAAAACAGCTTGGTTAATATGTTTTGCACTGTACATACTCGTTTATCTCATCATGTCACATGTTGCCTCGGGTACACTTTAACTGAGTGAAAAATGTTAGTGATGTTAGTGCAGAGGAGAGGAGGCAGTAAGGGCCCGTTTCCACTACAGCGGAAACCGTGCCGAATTCAGAGAGTTTCCCCGCAGGCAAACCGCGCAGGGAAACTCTGCGATAGGAAACTATGGTGCCGCTGGCCGAATCGCTTACCTTAGCGATTCGCCCGACATTGCCATCAGTTTCCGTGCAGGAGGCTGTGAATCCCATAGCCGTACATGGCACGGCTTCTGGGATTCATCAACTTTCCTGCTGACTAGGAAGTACCACCGTGCGTCTCACAGCCGCGTGCGGTGGCAAGTGGAAACGGGCCCATAAAGAAAGGCAAAACTATCAAAAGTCATTAAGTTGTTTCTTATGTTATTGATTTTATCTGTAAAGTTCCATGTTGAAATAAAAGGAGATAGTGGAAGAAGGAAATAAGGGTCTAGGTAGGACTTAACCATGGCTATTTAAGTCAACTGACAAAATGGGTGGAAGAATAAAATTTTAATTCTTTCTTAAAAAGCATGATAAAAACACATAGCAGAACTGGGTAGACATAAATCTATTAGCCCAGTAGTATGTGCACCTCCCAGAAAACAAATTGTATTTTCGTTAAAAAACAGTAAATTCCAAATCCAATAAAAAGTTTACAACAACAATGGTAAACACAAGCAAACCTTTCATCTGCAAAGAGTTGAAAAAAGAATCAGTCGATAAACAAGATGTAGCGGTTGGAGAAGGATGGTGGAGTAGGGACTTAAAAGTGGTAAAAAAAGATGTGTTATATGCCATTCAAAGACATGTGAGGAAAAATAGGTTATGCTTGCCTGAAGATTGAACATACCTGAGCTTCTGCAAATCTGTTTCTATTGCTTTTACAACATATGTTAATGAATTTGCTCTCTTGCAGGTGCCCCTTTAGGAGGTTCCTGGAAATGATGAATGCACATTTGGTAGAAGTAGTAGAACTGGTCAAAATCCGATTAGGACTAATATTGGCTTTTGGATTCTAATTTTCATTATTATGTGCATTGAAGTCTATGATGCCAACTTTTTAAGTTCATTTCTGCATATATTGGGGGTACTACTGGTAATGCATAACATTTTATTTTTTTTCAAAAAGATGTTGTTTTTCAGAAAAATAAATTTTAAATTTTAGGTGGGAGAAAGCATTTTTAAACCAGTAAACAGTCTGATTGCTTTAATTCTCCTTACCATGGGTATAGTAAGTGATGATAATTGACTAGGGTGAGACAATAAGACTGCTTAGTAGTCTCATGGTACCAAGGTAGTTTGGGTGCAGCTGTGTCTGGCACCCATTTCAACATAAATGACAAGCATCCTATGCCAAAACAGCCAGCGCTGAACTAACCTGTTTTAGCTCTCTAGCAAATCACCATACAATAAATGATAGCCTCAAACAATGCTGACATCAGCCTTACTGCTTACAACTATCAAACCACAGATTCACCCTAAAGCTACACAAAAAACTAAAGGCACGTATACATGCCCCAACAATCTGCCCAACTATCTTCTAAACTTGGTCTGTTGGAAGATAGTTGGGCATGTGTACAGCTTGCAAACAACCAGAAAACCAACTGACAACAGGTGGTCTACCAGATCCAGCCGGTGGATCAACCTGCCCAACTATCGTGCAGGTTGGACACGTGTGTACAAGTCTTTTGAACAACTTTTTTGTTTTTGAATGGACATGTTGTGCAGTTTGTCGTTTAGCTTGCATGCATAGCATTTCAAGTGAATTGTTGTTTAGTTGTTTGGCGTGTGCGTACGTACTTGTCATGTAAACAACTTGTTGTGTGGTTGGTCATGTTGTGCGGTTGGTTGTGCATTATGTTGGACGTGTGAATGAGCCTTTAGGTGATAATTTTCCCTCCCAATTGTTTAGAGTCAGATTTGGAAATGATTGTATGTCTGTATAGGCCTTCCTGAGGCTAGGTTAGCATTGATCAGTTGCATAACACACACGTTGTAATGAATGTGAACTGCAATCGAGACTGGACATAGACTTTAATACAAAGCCTGCATGCAGTGAGTTATAATAACGCACTCAGTTACAACTCAGTACTGTGAACAGCTCCATAGAATTGTATGGACAGTTAGTTGGCATGCAGAATTATTTTGCCACACAACTGTTAACTGTGAACAGGGCCGAAACGTCTCACATCAGTAATGATAAGCCAGGTTGGCATTTCCTAAATACCAATATTCCTTAGCCATGAGCTAAAGCTGCTGTGAGAAGCTTCCTGTCTCCTCTTGCCTGTCCTCCATAGCAATGAACACACTCTCAGCTTGGATAATTTAGTGATTTTTCATTAGTAAGACTGTTTCATACTTAACACATTCAGATATCATTTCAATTTGTTTTCGTTTCAGTGCACACTCTTCCCCTGGGCTCAAAGAAACATACTGTTTTGGTTCCATGAATTAATTATCACAAAATATAAACTTTGGCTCTGTTTAGACAGATGTAGGTGTAGAGCCAAAGGTTGCTCCATGGGATTTGGAATAGCACTCAGCAAGGGGGCCATTAATAGGTAATAATTAACAGATACAGCTCTTATGAATTTCCCTGACATCTGGGCCCATATGCAATTGACTTTTTCTCCTGACTTTTCTCCTAACAGACCATTTCCAATCTTCTCTTTAAAATATCTTTTCAGGACTTTTCAGAATCTTTTCAGACTTTTCAAGTACAAAAAAAAGGAGATGGCAAAGTAATATCAAAATTATATTCAGTATTTTCTTGCTTGCTGGGTGTTTAAAAGGCATTATAATGACAATGGTCTTGATTCACTAAACCGTGATAACTCATATCACGTCCGCGCTAGCGTTTTTGCACGCTTTTTCTTGTGGAATCGCAAAATACGCGCAAAAATCGGAATCAAGCCCTATGTGTGAAAATATCACCAGGAAGAATACTCGGGAGAAAAAGTAAATAGTGTATAATTTGATACATCTGCTGCACAACAGAAGTTGCAGGGCGTAATGGATTTAATTTTTTTGTCTTCTTTACTTTTACCTCAGATATGTCTAATGCAGCCTGATTGGCTGAAGACCCTTTCCCTCCCATTTTCCCCTTCCACACCTCTGTTTCTCTCTGATTGGCCAGTATTTCCAATGCACTTTCTACTACAGAGCTGGGTGGGAGTGTCTGAAGACTGGGAGGAGGGCGGGAAATGCATACACAGACAAAGTAAGGGAGGAAACAATGTCAGGATTGGCTTCAAGATAGACACAAACAAAATTGAAAATGACATCATGTATTTTTAATCAACAACAATAAAGAGCTGATATTACGATACAGATGGTGATGACTCTTTAATTACTATTTATGAGTACCAAGGAGTGCAGAGGTACCTAGAATCTTTGCACATCAACCTGTATTTCCTCCTTGGGTGCTTGCTACACACAGGCCTCGATTCACAAAGCGGTGATAACCCAGTTATCACGCCTAAAAGACTTTAGGCGTGATGACCTTTTCACCACTGAGTTATCACCGATTTTTCCTGATCTTCGCGCGCAAAGTCCCATAGGGCTTAATGGGAGCTTCGCGCGAAGCGTCGGGTGTTGCGCGCGCACTTACGCGCGTACGCGCGTACGCGCGTACGCGCGGCAACTTCGCGCGAGTTTCTACTTATCATGCCTAAAGTGACTTTAGGCGTGATAAGGGCCTTTTCACCACGGTGCTAACACTTTGCACCGCTTGGTGAATCGAGCCCACAGTGTTGATTAAAATTACTTTTTACAATTTGTAGATAGCAGTGACCATAAGCAAAAACTTAACTTTAACTTATTTTTTAGCCTGGAATCTGTGTTTTACTATAGGCAACCCAGATATGTTTCTACCTGTAACATCAATCAACTGCACAAAGCAGGAGTTCTTGTTATTTTCCACACCTGAACTACTCAAGTGACTGGCACGTGACAGCATGTGCACTCCCAAATTTACAGACAACGAAATGCTTATGGCTGTGTGTTTCTGTCCTCAGTGGAGTAGATCAAAGAGATACAAATTCTTCCGCGTGTATACAAATGTTATGCAAATATATGCAGTTTGAAAATTGATTGGTCCATTTTGAAGCTGCATATATTTGCATAAAAATGTGCATGCATTTGCATCAACTCTGAAGTATTTGAATCTCATTGATCATTCCTAGTCCTCAGAATTACTGCATATAGTTTGGTTCAATACTTGGCATTAATCGTAGCAATATGCAGCGCCCAATTATGAGGAAACCGTAAATCTGAACAAAAATGGCTCTTTAACAGAACTGGTTGTGTTTGTTTTGTTGATTGTTTGTTTTGTCGGCTGCCTACATTAAATACATTGCCAACCTTTGGGAAAACAGAAGTTATTACAAGTAAAAAAAATGAAAAGATGAAATGAAAACAATTTTCTGTATCAAAAAAGGAAGTTAACTGTGACAAGGAAATAGAAGGTGAGGAAATCCCTAAAAATACACTAAGCTTCTTCCTTATTGATAGCGTTTATAGATGTGAAGGTGTTTATTTAAAGATTTCAAAACACAATGAAAGACAGCTCTGTAGACAGCTGAATGGCCTAATCAGTCCAGTATTGTAATGCCGTTCCCTTATTTGAATACTGTTACAATGATTGCTTTTCAGGTAAAGGAAGACAGTGTTAAAAATAAAAACAGATATACTTTCAAAGGTAATGTCTGTTGTAGCTTTATAAAAAGCATAACTTCCTCATGCAAACCAACATTTATTAATAATGACTATTACACTGCATTGGATTGATGTTTAATTTCCTTGCCTAAGTGATGATTTATTTCTAGAGATGGCCAGAACGGTTCGCATGCGAACTTATTCATGCGAACATCGCAGGTTCGCATTCGCGATCGAACGCAAACTTTATGCGAGTTCGACCCGCCCCTATACTACATCATTGGGCTAAACTTTGACCATCTACATCCCAGTCAACAGACACATGGCAGTCAATCAGGCTGCACTCCCTCCTGGAGCCTCCACCGCCTTATAAAAGGCAGAAGCGTCGGCCATTTTCTCACTCTCTGCTGTTGCATTAGTGAGAGATTAGGGAGAGACATTGGAGAGATAGGGAAAGCGTTAGTTAGGAGGTCTGTTAGCTTGCTCCGTGCTCATATTTGTTGCTAAAAAGCACCCCAAAGCAGCTCTTTTGAGAGCTAAAGTTCTTGTGATGTGTTTTTTTTGTGTGGCCCACTGACACTGCATATACTGCCCTGTCTGTTACAGATGGCCCTTGCTAATTGCTATACTGTGCCAGGCCCAGCACATTCAGTGCCTACCTTTTCCCTGCACCTGTGTGTGCGACAGCTGCACGTTGTATTGTAATACCAGTCACTGCATACCTTTCACTGCACCTGTGTGACAGCACGCAGTTTTATATACCAGTCACTGCATACCTTTTCACTGCACCTGTGTGTGTGACAGCTGCACATTGAATTGTAATACCAGTCACTGCATACCTTTCACTGTGCCTGTGTGACCGCACGCTGTTTTATATACCAGTCCGTGCATACCTGTTAACTGCACCTGTGTGACAGCTGCAGATTGTACTAGTCAATGCATACCTTTCAATGCATCTGTGTGACCACACGCTGTTTTATATACCAGTCACTGCATACCTTTTCCCTGCACCTGTGTGACTGCAAATTGTTATACCATACCAGCAGTCACTGCATACCTTTCACTGCACCTGTGTGCCTACACATTGTTATACCAGCAGTCAGTGTATACCTTTCACTGCACCTGTGTGACTGCACATTGTATTAGTCAAGTCAGTGCATACTTTCACTTCATCCCCCCCAATATGGACAAAACAACAGGCAGAGGCAAAGCAAGAGGCAGGCCACCCGGCAGGTCTGTTCGAGGTCGTGCTGTCATAATTTTGTGTGGCCCTGGACCAAAGTACAGTGTTCAGAAGGCACGTCCCATCAACTCCCAAGATTGGCAGGACGTAGTTGACTATTTAACACATAACACCTCATCTTCCTCAGCTTCCGCACGGAACTGTGACATATCTTCTTCCTCCTGCTCTGATTCTGGCACCCCACTTAACACTCAGTCAGCAGCCACCAAAGTGATATCATTTCAGGGCTCAGCAGTGTGGAAATTTTTGTGTGTGTCTGCCTTAGATGAGGGCAATGCCATCTGTACTCTCTGCCACCGAAAACTGAGCCATGGAAAGACCAAGACCCGCGTAGGGACAACTGCCTTATGAAGGCACATGATGACAAAGCACAAACTGCAATGTGATGACCACCTGAGGAAAAGCAGCACACAAAAGCAAAGCCACACAACGCAGTGGAAGATACCAGGCCACAATTTCTCAAAAAACTTGATACCCAAACTGTACCGTGATGTTGAAAGGCAAGTGGTGTCATCTCTGGCACACAGTATTGGGTCAAGGATCCATCTGACCAAAAATGCCTGGTCTGCAAAGCACGGTCAGGCCTGCCCGAAGACTAAGTCAGTCCCCATACACAGCATCTCTGCCTGCATGCCATGTGACTGCCTGCCCCTAGACTCAGTCCCCAGTCCCCACACAGCATCTCTGCCTGCAGGCCGCTTGACTGCCTTCTCCGCCACCACCAACAGGGTCCAGGACTCCAGGTGGATTCCTGAATTTTTAAGGCCACTGCTAGCAGAGGCCGCTAACAAAAACAATAATAATTTATTTCTGGTCCGTGTACATGCCTGCCTAATTTTTCTGGCTGCACTGCGCTTGCAACAACAAAACAAAAGGCATGTACAACAACAAATAGCATTTGTAAAGCGCTTGTCTGGAAGTCTGGAAATGCCAGGCTAAACAGGTGGCTTTTCAGTCTGGATTTGAATAGCTCCAGGGATGGTGATGTCTTTACTGGGTGTGGCAGGGAGTTCCAAAGAGTAGGGGCAGCATGACAGAAGGCTCTATCTCCAGATTTTTTGAGGTGCACTCTGGGAGTGACCAAGTTTATAGAACTTGCTGATCTGAGGTTGTGAGAGGTGTGGTGCAGCTTCAGCAAGTCCTTCATGTATCCAGGGCCCAGATTGTGCAGGGATTTGAATGCCAGCAGTCCAATCTTGAAGAGTATTCTCCATTCTACTGGTAGCCAGTGCAGTGAGCGAAGGATCGGTGTAATGTGACAGTGGCGAGGCTGGTTTGTTAGCAATCTGGCAGCAGCATTCTGCACTAATTGCAGGCGACGCAGGTCCTTTTTGGGGAGGCCAGCATAAAGGGCATTGCAGTAGTCCAGCCGTGATGTGATGAAGGCGTGGACTAGGGTTGGAAGATCCTCTGGGGGAATCAGATGTTTAATCTTTTGCAATGTTCTACAGATGAAAGTAGGAAGATTTAACTACAGATGAAATTTGGCTTCTGAAACTCAAATCCTCATCGATTAGTACGCCAAGGCTGCGCACAAGGTTGGAGCTGTTTATGTCTGAATTCCCAATCTTGATTGGTGTTGTTTTAGGATAGAGCTGTTTTGATGGCGAGTGCTGGCTTTGGACAAACAGGACCTCAGTTTTGTCAGCATTCAGTTTCAACCAGTTATCATTCATCCATGCCTGTAGCTCAGCTAAGCAAGAGTTTATTTTTGGAGTAGGGTCTGTTCCACCAGGTTTGAAGGACAGGTATAGCTGTGTGTCCATTCCCCTTCGTGATCGTGACCTTGCCGTGGTGAAGGGGCTTGCATATCATAATGAAGCAATGACCGGCTGTATGAGTGTGTTGGGGGGCACACCCAAGATAATAAGGTTGTTGCTTCATTGTGGACAGACCAAATTCGAACAGCTGGACTGTCACTGTTGTTCTATCATTGAACTACCTCAGCCTGGCGGCCATATGGGCTTGAAAACCGCCATCGCCTGCACTCTCGCCATGGTGCGCACCAATCCAGCACGGCCATCACTACACAAACAGCTGTTTGCGGTGCGTTACACAGTGAGTTTGGTCTGTCAGTGTGAAGCAGTACACTAATTACACTACCTGATTGATGTATACACACGCAAGATGTTTTGTTTTAAAGCACTTTATGACTCCAATTTAGCATTGCAATGTGATTTCTGCCCTTAAAACCCTGCTCTGCGTCAAATCCGTAATTTTCCCCGGGACTTTTGGCTTGTATCCCACTCCGCCATGCCCTCCTCCAGGTGTTAGACCCCTTGAAACATCTTTTCCATCACTTTTGTGGCCAGAATTAGTGTTTGAAGTTTTGAAAGTTCACCTGCCCATTGAAGTCTATTGCGGTTGGCAAGGTTCACTCGAACGCAAACTTTTGCGGACGTTCGCATTCGAGGTTCGCAAACCGAAAATCGGAGGTTTGAGCCATCTCTATTTATTTCTAACTGATTCCACAGCTATTTTAGTCATGCTTATGTAAATTGTACTAAAAAATAGGTTTTTCTATGTCTTGAAGCCGAAAAACAAAATTGCACAAAAATACATTGACAGCGTTCTATATAAATAAACATGTTTCCTCGTTCCAGTTTTGTGGAATTTTCTTACGAGCTAATAATAATTTCGTACAGTATGGCTGTTTTTCATATAGCATACTAATT
Source organism: Hyperolius riggenbachi (assembly GCF_040937935.1). Classification (NCBI taxonomy): domain Eukaryota; kingdom Metazoa; phylum Chordata; class Amphibia; order Anura; family Hyperoliidae; genus Hyperolius; species Hyperolius riggenbachi. The sequence goes on from NC_090648.1 coordinate 275,535,581, forward strand.
GCAGTATATAATCTATATAATCCAATTTTGCCACAAAATATTTTTATTTCAGGGTTTGAGGCCTGTTTTGTCTCACTGCTTAATGCCTACTAATGTCAGTGGATAGAAAAATGCCACCTGTAGAAAATCTAAAAATACAGCACAGCGTGAAATAACTTGTTTGCAGCCTAAAAGCTAAAATGGTTTTACGATGGAAGCCACATGCATTTTAAAATCATATGTGATCACAAAATGGACGCCGCATCTGCTGTAAGAGGAGGAACCCGGTGCTGTGGTATGTCGTTCCACTCCTCACTGCTCTGCATAGTTGGAGAGGGGGCTCTTTCTGAGCGGGTGGGGTCTCTTCTTTGATAAGGGTGGTGAGAAAAGGGGGAGGTGACATACTGGTTACCAAACTGGTTAGTGGGGGGGGGGAGGGTTGACTGGGCACATTTTGCTGTGGGAGAGGAGGTGGGGGGATTATTTCTGCCCATTGCTATACATGTACATTAACTGAACTCTCAAGCAATTGGGAAGGACAGTAATCTGTTATCAGGCAATCCCCACCAGTGCTGGATAACAGGAATTTTACTGTATAAATTGTTGTGTTTTTGTTTATTTCAGGCAGAAGGTGTAATGGTGAGTTGTCCCGCCTTGGGAACCAAATGGCTAGAAACAGCCATACAATTAAATAGGTTTTTTTTTTTGTTTTTGTTTTTTTGTGCTTCAATCAATGAATGTAGGGTGCCGTTATAGGAATATTTAACACATTATGGATGCTCTTAGTGATAATTTTTTATCAGCCCATTCCACCCATAACCAAGTGTGGTCACTATAACTCCCTCCTATCCTCCCACAGGAAATGCAGATACAATTTCAACACCTGTTAGTGTTGGCCCCACTACCCCCACCATAACAAATGTGCCAAGCATAACTCCTAATCCATCCCCCTATAGTAAGTGTGGTCATTTAATTCCTGCTCCGACCATAACAACTGTGACCAGCACACACACACACACCCCTCCCCACAATAGCAAGAGTGCAGCCAGCATGACTCCCTTCTACCCACCATGCCAAGAGTGATGGCCAATCCCCCTTATTCTTCCCATTAACATGTGTGATCAGTGTAACTAAAAAAACAAAACAACAATGAGTGTGGCTATCATAGCGCCCCCCCTCCTCCCCAACAAGTGGAGCTTCCATAACAACCCCCCTTTCAGTTGCAGAGTAGTAGGGCAATGGAGCAGAACTTTACCCGCCCCATTGTTGCAGCAGGTCTGCTTTCCTCTACATAACAGCGTGCAGCTGCCTGTTGTGGGATACATGTTACACCACAGTTGATAGGCACCCTAGTGAGGGTATCCGTGTGCTAAGCTGATATGGTGCTGTAGTCCAGCAGCTTCCAAAGCATAAGTAGTAGAGATCAGCAGCACCATGTAGATGTATTTAAGCTCTTTATTGCATAAAGATAAAGCCCAGGGACAGCGACAGACGCCGTTTCGGAGGAAAACTCCTTCCTCAAGCTTTATTAGCAGAAGTTGGCGCTAAGGAGACTAGAACACCTAAGCTGCAAGTTCCAAAGAGGGGATCCCAGGACCCTCAAAAATCAACTATAAACAATTTATAAATAAGGAACACGCGCTAGTGATAATGATTTAATGTATAAAATTCTCATGTACATAGATAAAATGCTAAAAAAAACCACACCTATAACAAAACACTCATGTCTTTCATACTATTCACAATCATACCATAAATTCATCAGGTGTATCAAAAACCTCTTCCTAACAACCTGAGCTAATTAAGATCTACACCTAGACTCTAGATTGCTTGTTGGCAGTCCTTAATAGCATATGATTCCTGGAGCATAGAAAAAAGGCTTTTTTCTTTTCTTTCTTTCCAGCAACTATTCCAAAAATAGATCGTATATTAAGATCCTATTCATGAGAAGAGTTGATCAATTTTGTGCAATAAACAGGTATCAGTTCCAACAGTGCATCACTCAGCCTCAGTGGATTCAGCCCGTTTGATATGTGCTGTCAGTTTTTCACACAGGCATCCTAAGACTTTATAAGTCACACTGCATAGATCAGCCTCAGTGGATTCAGCCCGTTTCATATGTGCTAACAGTCTCGTTTACAAACGCTTTTTCAAGCGTGACTTTACAGCAAACTATGTTCAATCAGAGTATCTCTATGTCTTAGAAGCTCCTCTCCCCGATCTTCAAGCTATAGACTCAGCCGGGTACTTCAGAGCTCCCTTTTCCGTTCAGCTCTCGGCGATGCTTGGTCGCATACGTCACTTCCTGCTGACAAGTTCAGCGTGACGCCCGCTGTCTGTTCCAGCAAGCCGTAAGCTGCTCTTTCTGGTGACGTCACCTTAAAGCAATAGGATCCTTTGATGTGCAAATGGTCGCTAAGCGCTATTGCGGCCAGTTTAGTTCCTAAATGCTCCAGAAACGGTTTATTCAGTTACAAGAGAACCTCTTGCGTTTCAGCTATAATACGTTAGCCTTCTTCAGGAGCATTGATTTTACTCGACATAGTTCATCCACTTAAATAGGTTTTTGCCTGCTCCACCACCCATGTGCAGGTTTATCTCCGCCCACCTCATCATTATGCAAAGTGTGGGTTTATGCAAGTACTTAGCTCATTTTGGCACCTCACAGCTTTTCTTATGCAGATTTATCAACACCCACCTCATCATTATGCACACGTGGGTTTATGCAGATCCTTATACTACCTCTATGACATCTCACAGCTTATCATGTGCATATTTATCTTCACCCTTCTCATCAATATGCAAATGTGGGTTTATGCAGATATTTTACTCATAACTTATCATACTACCATCACAGCAATCCATGCATAATTCTACTCCTTTCATCAATCATGCCTATTGTTTGAATGTATAGTCATTCATTAAAAAAAGCGAATGTTTCCATCTCGCTATTTAATCCTTTTGGCATCAATGTGTCCAGCTGAAAGATCCATCTGGATTCATTCCTAGACATTTTCCTAATAAAATCACCCCCCCTCGGACTCCTCTTTATAACTTCTAAACCAAAAAAGATTGTACCCTTCAAACTTCCATTATGTCTCTCTTTATAATGGTTAGAAAGTGGGTGTTTCTCATTTTTCTTAAGTATATTTTTAAAATGTTCCCCTATACGTGTATGCAATACTCTCTTTGTTCTTCCAACATATCTTTTATGACAGGGACATTGGATACAATATATGACCCCCTTCGTATTGCATGTTATGGAGTCTTTAATCTTAAAGGACACCCCAGCCGGTGTGATGACTTCAGTGACTTTTCCAGGATTATGTGTCATTCTGCAGTTATTGCAGAATCCACATCTTTTAAAACCCTGTTGTCCTTTTAATATCATTGACATATCTCCTTTATTAATTTCATTAGCAGCTGTGGCAATAGAAAGGCCCACATTAGGGGCTCTTTTAAAGATTAGTTTTGGGTTCTCTGGTAATATTTCCCCCAGAATTTTATCCTCCTTCAATACGTTCCAGTGTTTCCGGACAATTCCAGATATCACCCTGGATTGTGATGTGTATTGAAGGACCATGGAAAAGTCACTCCCGTCCCACTCTGTTTTAGTTTTTGGGGCTAATAAGTCTTCTCTTTTCTTACATGCAATCACCCTTCTAGATTCCTCTATCTGTCTTTTGGGGTAACCTTTTTCAAGGAGGCAGTTCTCGAGATTCTCCGCTTCTTCATTATATTCAGCAATTTCTGTACAATTGCGGCGCAATCTCGTGAACTGCCCCCTGGGAACACCATTCAACCAGCGTGGTAAATGACAGCTGGTATGAAGGATGTAGCTGTTCACATCCACTGCCTTCTGGAAAGTTTTTGTCTTTAAAACTCCAGAATCGATGTATATTTCTAGGTCTAGAAAGCTTACCCTGGTATCACTTATATTCACAGTAAACTTAATATTCCAGTCATTGTTGTTAGCACTAACAATGAACTGTTCCAATGAATGTCGGTCACCCCTCCAGACCAATAGTACATCATCTATAAAACGGCGCCATGTCCTCAAGCTGTATAGGCTCACTCGAGGGAGGGAGGCCACTATGATAGGCTTGAGTGTGCCTATACAGCTTGAGGAAGGAGTTTGCCTCCGAAACAGCGTCTGTCGCTGTCCCTGGGCTTTATCTTTATGCTGATCTCTACTACTTATGTTGTGGGATACATGCCTTTGTATGATTTCTGGCATTCATGTCACTTGACATGGGAACACTAGAGCCATATAGAGGTATATATCACACAGCAGTCAGCTTCTAACTGCTATGATGTGGAAATCATACTCAGAGCTGTGCTGGAACAGGTAATAGGCTACTAATTTGAAAAATGGAAAAATGGATGGTGGCTACTGGGGTGTCCTAAAGGGATCCTGATAATTGGAGTGGGCCAGCAAGGCTGTTGGCTCCTGCTCCCCTAATGCTTCTGGGGCTATTTCTCTGTTAGTTATGCCACTGGTATTGCTGGTGAGATTGTCAGGATTAGTGATGTAGCAATAGGGGAAGCAGAGGTTGCAAACTTAATGGGGCCTTTTGACCAGAGGGGCCCATTAGGGGTCCTCCCTCAACCACAGTATTAGCTCTTTATTGGTGCTATGCTGGTAATGATCCCTTCTATATATGCTTTGAATAGTGGTAACCATTAACAAACTGTTCCCCTCCTCTGCTAATACCTCTCATACTGCGGAAGTCTTTTTTTCTGTGACCACATGAAAAGCTGCTTCCAGATTAACCAAAGTAGAGACAGCTGTTGTCAGCACAACCTCCATTATTGCCACAGGGAGAGGGATTTATAATGACATTGTGGCCACTGCATGTTGAGGAAATAGATAAAACGGTTATTGATTACATGCAAAAGAGGCAAGAGTTAACCCTTTATTTATATGCTGAAGCTTAAAGACATGCAGAGTAACATGCAAAGCAACATTGCAAATCATGTTGGTGTTTATAAGCGACATACCATGTGCTGTGACAGTGGGTACCAGGTGGGATATGTCTAACGGACGTTTCACGCAACTCAAGTGCATCTTCTGAGGCTAATCCACGTTTAGCACCAATATGATTTGCAATGTTGCTTTGCAAATTACTCTGCACAGCTTCCTGACTGGAAGGGGAGTGGAGACGCATTATGATGTCATTGTCTTGTCATGTGAATTACTTTACAGAAAAGCAGATCACTAAGATGACTCAGTGTGCTGAGGAGCCGCACATCCTGACCAGGGGAGGACCAGGATATACAGAATTCATGTATTATAACCCATAGTGAAAATGGTAGAGGAAGAGGCAGATTTTCCTTCCTCTTGAGTCTGCAAAGAGTTTGATTTTTACCTATTTTTATCATTAATAGCTGACTTTGTAATTTACAGAACTTTCCAGACAGATGAAACTGTAGACAAAACCACAAATCATAAAGCCACTTCAGCTACTCTAATGCCAGCTGCAACATTCCTAATCATATCTGTTGTTCCTCTTCCTGGATCATATTTGCTCTGGGTTAGAATCTTGCTTATTTTAGACGCCCGGATACGTCTGTATTTACATGAGCACAGTGGGAAACATCAAGTCAGGTTCCTAGCTGGTTCTAAAGTCATATAACTGGCAGGAAAAAAATTGTGACATGTAGGAGAATTCACATGCACTCAGGGGCATAACTAGAGGGGAGCAGCCCCAGTGACTGCAGGGTGGGGGAGGGGAGGCAGAGCTGTAAGGGGCCCCCATCTACTACCTCACTCCCTCTGATAAAGGGGTCCATCCTTCAGATCAGGAGTATTCAGGGCTACATTTGTTATGGTTGTGCAGATTATGATGTCCACACTTATAGCCCGTCCAAGATGGGCTCCAAGGCTGTGAGGGTCACCAGTGGAAAGCAAGGGAAACAGTGTAACCATTGGGGGGCTACTTCAAAGTTTTTCCATGGGAGGGGCATGATTTGTAGTTATGCCCCTCATAGGCAAACTCAGGGGGGGATTCCAGCTGCCCAGAACCCCCCCAGACCAGGGCCAGTGCAGTGTCTGGGGACAGCCACAAGTTGAGACACCAGAATATGTGCAGGCATCCTGCAGCTCACAGCACCGCCCCCTTTCTTTCCCTGCTACAGTTGACTTTGGATGTAGCAGCAGCGTGTGTACAGAGCATGGAGCAGCAGGCTGAGTACAGAGCATGGAGCAGCTCTGGAGAACTTAACAGAGTCAGGTATGAGCACAGCTATGTGCCCTGCTGTGTGAATGCTTCACTTTCCCCTTCATTACTAATGTCAGCTGTCCTCATTATTATCTGTATCCAAACTGCTGCTGATCGATCCCGTTGTCAGTTGGTCGGATGGGAAATTGCATTATGTGTACCCAGCATTATGTCCCACCATAATATTATACTGTTTTGTGCGTAGCTGAGGGAGACCTTTCAGGAAGCCCCCTCCCCCCCCCCCCCCTTGAAAATCCTGGGTTTGCCCCTGCCCCACGTACTGTATTTCTGCATGTTTAGATGTTTGCCTGAAGTTTGTGATAAACTCCCAAGTGAAGTAAAGAGCACTCACTGGAAACCTGTCTTATATGTCGATGTTATGTGTAACCCAATCTGTTTAGGCTATGCTGCACAAAATGTGACTCTGATATCTGAAAATATTGGAAGTTCAGTTGTACTCACAGTAAGTTAATGCTGTTATTTATAGAACATATCATTTATTTGTTAGCAACTGCCATGAAAGTGAAACAAATAAATTAAAGTTAATAGGATTGCATTTAGCACATTTTTTTTAAAAGTCAAAAAATAATTTTAAAGTCTTAATGACCAGTAAAGGGGATTTTACATCAAGAAAGGCATTGTCCTAAGAAACCATATACTTTGGCCTCGATTCATAAAGCATTACCTCATGCGGTAATGCTGAAAACAGCAGACTTTACCGACCACTTAGCAAAATGTCAATTCATAAAGGCTGTTACTGCATGAAAAGCTGACATTACCGACCAGGGAGCTAAATTACCGACTTGGCTGCAGTTACCGACAACACATGTCAGTAAATTGTCAGCAAATGTCAATTCATAAAGCCTTCAACAAGCGGTAAGCCTGGTGGTAGTTACCGACACCTCTGGTGAGGCGATAACAAGTTACCGACAGGCGACAGCTATGACAGCTCTGATGAATGCCAAAGTGCAGAGATCCGAAGTCTGTTTGAGTCATCAGTGGAGAGAGCCGGAGAGCCCTCTGTGTTAATCATTTTAGCAGGCAGGGAAAGACTGTGTGACTCATCTGTCTGAGTCATCAGTGGAAAGAGCCGTCTGTGTGAGTCATTTCTGCAGGCAGGGAAAAACAGTGTGACTCATCTGTCTGAGTCATCAGTGGGAAAGCCAGAGAGAGCCGTCTGTGTGATTCATTTCTGCAGGGCAAAGAGAGGATCGAGACACTGCTCTACTCTACCACTCAATGGGCTGCGGTAATTTACCGACCTCCAAGGGCAGCTGGGGAAATCTTTATGAATTAGCACACAGACCGGGAAAATACCGAGTGCGGTATTTTCCCGACAAGATTTTTGTTATCGCACTGCTGTTTATGAATCGAGGCCTTTATGTCTTTGGTTGTAATTAACCTTTTCAAGGGGTTTTCCACTCTAAAATTATCTCAGTAAGACATGCTTCTTATGCATGGTATGATTATGAAGCCCAAGCTGTGAAAACACTATTCTCTGTAGAGAATAGACATGTAGTAACTTTTAGTTTCTTTGTAAATGATAGACACCTGATTCAATAAACTTTACTCCTGACTTTTCTCTCAGGAGATGTTTTCTCATCATGGGCCTAATGCATGAGGCTAGGGGCCCACTATACCGCTTTCAGTGGCGTTTATGCTTTTTTTATACTGAAAGGCTATCAGAGTGAGCCCATAGCAGTATTGTGATTGCGAGCCAATCACAAAAATGCTGCCCTACAGCATTTTTGCGATTGAAACAGAGTGATTGCATTTAGGCCAATGAGGACTAAATTGCAGTTGCTACGAAATTGTGGCAAAAATGCGGTGCTTCAGCAATTGGCAAATGGCTTTTAACTTCCTAATGGCCCGGAATAGCCAGACCTTTGCGCATTATAACACATGTAATGGTTTTCGCGCGCAAACACAAATATTCAGAACATTTTTGAGTGAAAATTCGCGTTTTCATGCGAAAACCATTACGCACTTTGTTACACGCTCAAAACGCTAGCACGGAGGTGATAAGCATTACCACTCTTTTGTGAATCAAGCCCATTTTGTGATGGAGCTGTCTGCGTGCTCAGTTTCTGCAGCCAAGATGCTTTCCGTGGTGCTGAAGGTGACAAAAACCAGCATGGTTCTCCCCCTGAAAGAATGCCATACCCACCAGTAGAGGAGGTTGTGGCTCCACCCCTTCCCTGTTTCAGCTCTGTTTCCACTATTAGTAGGCTTAGTGGCTCTGTGGACTAATCCACATGCCTGCTAGTATTTTTTATTATTATTATTATTTAGTATTTATATAGCGCCAACATCTTCCGCAGCGCTGTACAGAGTATATATATTCTTTTTCACTAACTGTCCCTCGAAGGAGCTCACAATCTAGTCCTTATCATAGTATATTGTAGTCTAGTGCCAATTTAGGGGGGCAACCAATTAACTTATCGGTATGTTTTTGGGATGTGGGAGGAAACCGGAGTGCCCGGAGGAAACCCACACAGACACGGGGAGAACATACAAACTCCTTGCAGATGTTGACATGGCTGGGATTCTAACCGGGGACCCAGTGCTGCAAGGCAAGAGCGCTAACCACCAGCGGAGCTTTGTCATAAATCATGAGCTCATATGTGAGCAAAAGTTCATGTTACTATTGAGCCAAGCCTTAATACCAGCTTCAGTGACACATGATAAAAAGTAATTTATACTCTAGTTACTTCAGCCAATGCATTAAGGTGGCCTTTCACTGTATCCTATCAACGTTTTGAAATAATCGATCAGTGATCCACACACTGAAATTGATATTTGATAAATTAATGCTGGCAATTAAACTGTTCAAAGAGTGAATCGTAGTGCCCCCTCCCCCTCCTCTCCCCTTCACTAAGCTGATGATGTGCATGTTCAGAACCACTGAATCGATTATCATTTAACTGAAATGCACTTGATTCATGTACAATCAATGTCAATTTTCGATTCTGCTCAGTCGAGTTTTTCCATTATCTATCAGATATCAATTGGTTTGAATCCATCAAACCTGCAAAATTTTAAACGATTCATAATGAATTCAATAAAAGAATCAAATCTATAGGTCGAGCAAATACCAGAATCAATCAGTGTATGACCACCTTTAGGCCTCTTATCTCCAAAATACTTTGGACCTGATGCTCTAAACATTTAGGTGTACATAGCTTTTTATCTAATTTTTTGAATTTTTCTGGCTTCATTTTACTTCATAATCCACTAACATAAGACTCATTGGTGGGGCCCTGGCTCCAAATCTGACAGAGTTCATAGCCCATACATTTTATTTTGGAGCTCCACCCTTATCACTGGTGTTCATGAGGGCTCTATAGGAATATCCCTGCGATCAGTGGGGTGCCTAGTATTAGGAGTGAGAGTTTTTGACATGATCTGATTGCACCAAAATCACAGCGCTCCGATTAAAACACTGGGGCCATATGCAATTCACTTTTTCCACCTGAGTTTTCTCCTAGGAGATATTTTTTCGAGGTAATTTGTAAATAGATTTTCAGCATTTTGTAATTGAAAAAATACAAAAAAAGTAGGTGAAAAAGTACTATTAAAATTATTTTGAGTATTTTCTTGCTTGCTGGTGGCTTAAAAGGCATATTATTGACAAATTTAAAAATATCACCTAGGACAAAACTCTGGAGAAAAAGTTAATTGCATACGGCCCCCTGTCCAGTGAATTTATATAAGAGGCCATCTGGGAACCCATGCACAATGTGCCAGTGTGTAAAAGTTTGATTTAGTAAACACAAAAGGCCTTGTAACATTTTATTTTGCAATCCTGCAAGCAATACACTGAGGCTTCTGCAATATGAAGATAATATGTATAGTTTTTGTCCTTTAACGTTTGTGTTGGGACCTATGTGTCTATTAACATTCACAAAATATTACTTGCATTTATCAGTAGAAAACTTTTGTCCCATGATCACCAGCATGACCTTTAAACTTAAGGTCAGGTCCGCTGCATTGGAACAGCCAATAAGGATGGTGTTCACCGGACTTTATTCATGCACATGCATTTCCTTAGGAATTTATGCCTGGAGAGCCACATGGTGGGAAATTCACTGATCACTAGAGGAGAGATCTTCTATTGCAATCAAGCCTGCAAGTAAGGAAAGGTGTCGTGAAGAAAAACCCTTCAGACTTCAGAATAAATACTACAACCCTGTGTGTTTTTATCCACTCTAGGGTGATCCCTATTCACTTAGGCTACGGCGGGGTTTTTTTTTATCACTCTGAATTTTGGCAAAAGGATTACACCATAAATCCTGGTTCCTAATATTGTGCAATTCATCAGGCATGGGGATTTTCATAGAGATCATATCCAGCAGTAATGGGGTGGAGCTCTGGAACTGAGAAGAGGAATTATGTCTCTCTTTTATATCCGTAACCCTCGGCTTGTGGTTGCAGGACTTTTAAAGGGGGAGGAGCCACACTGTTTCTTTACTGGCTTTTAATGGTGGTGAACAAGCTCAGCTCCATGAATAGGGTTATTCAGTGAACTGCAGCACACAAAGCCAGTAATGCCATAAAGCATTAGCTCTTAGGAGAGCAAAAGCTCGCATTACTATAGTGAATCAAGCCTGAATGCAGACACTGTAAGGTGCAATAACTGCAATAATGTACAGTATGTAGTGGTTATTGCATCCTGACTGAAGCTTAGTGCATCTGCCAGTTTGTCAACACCTAGCTAGGGAGAAGTGTGATAAAGTAGTAAAAAAAGAAAAAAAAGTAGTAAGAACAGTTATATCAAAGTACAAAAAAGGAGTAAGAAAAGCTATATCAAACTTGAGTACAACTTATTTTGAATACTGTACTGTTTCCAGGGAGCTGAAACGTATGGAAACATCTCCTGTGAAAATCTCTGGGGAGAAATACAATTGAACCAGGATTCCGTCACTGCTAAACAAGTAAAAGCCAGGCTGATCAGATTAGCTGCAATCATGGGATTTTGGAACAACACTCGCCAGTAATGCAGAAAGGCACGGATGCTGTTCCTTAGAAGCTCCTCCTGCTGTTCAAATAGATGTATTTTCCAATTAGCAGCAGAGACATTTGTTTTACTAAGCTCTTACCATAAAATAATATTGCCATCTGAAGTGTCACACGCTTTCCATTGCAAAACTGAATGCAGAACATTTCCTGGTTCAGGTTTCCACACTAGTAATGCATAATGTTCTTTCAGTGCTAATTACAGTTCAAGCACGTGTATGTGGGGTGGGCATATTGCCAACACAAAACAAAACTTATCTTCAGGCACTTGTTGGCTACAGGCAATACACAGCTGCACCAATCATAGTTGTGGTTCCTTTATAACATAAATTGCCATCGTATAAGTGTTTTGTAGCGTGCATTTTCTGAGCCACATCACATGAACATGTTATAACCTACATGGTTCCATTCGCAGGTAATACATTAAAATACAAAAACAATAGCTTTTTTATTTTTTGCTTGTTTTTTACCATAATCAGAAAAAGCAATAAACATGCATACTGACTAGCAGTTTAATTGAATTTCCGTATTATTTCCCATATTAGGACATATTCACACATCACGCCAAGCACAGCAATTCTGAAGCAACTGATTTGGGTGCACTCCTGGTACTTTGGACAGCGCATAGACCACAATGCTAATTGCAGCTATAGCGACACCTAGTGTATAACTTGGGTACCGGAGGCAAAGGAAATTGCCAAATACTGCAAGACAATAGTGGCGGAGGGACTGTGCAGAAAGCGGCAGAGCAACAGATAGCAGCAGCAGCAGGGGTAAGTAAAACGGTGCACATTGGCATTAATAGTGTTAGGCTAGGCAGGGGGGCTGTTAGAAGTAGTCAGTAGGTTAACATTAGGAGTAGGTGGAGGTAGGTTAGTGTTAGGCATAGGTAGCGGTAGGTTAGTGTTAGAAGTATGCAGAGCAGCGGGTTAGTGTGAGAAATAGGTTAGGTAAAGCAATAGCCAGCACTCAATAGTAGTAGGATATAATATTGCTGATATTCTACTAGCATCTACTAGAGTCATGTGGTCCAGGGCTGGAAAAAAAATCCTGCCGCTCCCAATTGGATGCAATAGAGCACTAAAGAGCATTCACTTGTAGAGAATGGGACAACAGCACAAAATGCCTGCAACCAGTAGCGATGATACTGCTTTAAGCCTCATACACACGAGGCACAAATGCTGGAGACAAGAGACAAAAAAAAAAAAGCAGCGACAGTTCTTCACCAGGTCCCCCTGTGCGGCAGCTGTACACACCTTGCACAGAGGGACAGAGATGCGGCGGAAGCTGTCGCCGAAAGTTTCCTTCCCCCGCCGGAAGCTCCCTTCTGGCTGTGGGTAGCTGTCGCTAGTCCGCACTTACACATGCAGTACACGTTGCGGACTAGCGACAGTTGCGGAGACAGAAGTTGCCAGCGATTGAACTTTTCAAGCGCACGGCAACTGCTGTCTCCGGCGACAGTTCGGGGTGCGTGTGTCATACCCACGGGGCAAATGTCGCCACAACATGCGCGTGCCACGTGTTTTGTGGCGACAGTTGTGCCCCGTGTGTATGAGCCATTAGAGCTAGGTTATATATTAAAAACACTGCAGGATAGACAAGCATCAATCCTGCCAACCACTGAAACTCAACTCATTTCTTTCACTGTTTACTAGGATACTGGCACCTGAATAATCATTTCTAAAAACAGCAAAGACCTTGTAATTATTCCATTAATGTGACTGTAAACAATACAAAAAAAACCAAATAGTTACATTGTTAGGTTCATGCAATAAAACAATCTATGGAGAAAAACATCAAATTAAATAATTTTCTTTCAATAGATGGATTTTCTTCAGACAAGTTGGAAATAGAGAAGTAGGTCAGTTTTTGGCAACATTTACAGTAAGGTACTTTTACAGAATAACACTGACTTTATTAAGGTTTTTAGAATTGATATTTGCCTATTAACAGTAATATTATATACAAGGTAATGAGTTCTTATCTCATACTTTGAATGCATGCAAGATAAGCACAAATGGACTCAGCAAGAACAAAACTTAACAGAATACTTGGAAGAAAATTTAAATAGTAAGCTGAGCTATTGTGTTAAGAAAAAGTACAACAAAAATCAGCTTACCTGTGAACATGAGACACCACATTCTTTTATTCTCTGTATTGTGTGACAGTTAGCAATTCCAAAAACTAAAATAAAAAAGAGTGGAGCGCATGGCTTTCTCCAGCAGAGAAAACAGCACTCTTTATTTTGGAATTTCATTGTTACTCTCACTGTTAGTAGTGACAGCTGTGTGTACATGGGTGACAGCCTTTAAATGCTGTCGTAGTAAAGTTTGACACACCCTCTCTCAAGCTTATTGGTGATGGTGAGGAAGTTCCTTCCTAGTAAAAATGCATGCATGATTCATATCAGGACTTTCCCTTAACTGATCAGCTTGAGACATTACGTCACGCATGTTTAGATAACAGTCACAGCATGCTCATGTAAAACGGTTTATAATGCATTAGGAAACGTAGGAGGAATTGCATTATCATCTATGCATTGTATGTATGCACAAGTATGAATGTTAGGAAAAGTCTTTTATGTGTTCCTAGAAATGAGTCTCCACTGCCAGGTTTTCATGGAGTATGATAATAATAAGCAACTTAGGGCAATGTCCCATGCAGAGATGCATAGTAGCAACAAAACACTGGTAAATCTCTCACATAGTTTCAGCTGATGTCATTTCATATATAATATTTCTATTTATATTGTAAGTACTGTTTTTTGATTTTTTTTTTACAATATCCATTTATAGATAATTTAGCCAGTGTGTGCCCATTGTAATATCTTTTCTCTCCCTGATTTACATTTTGACATGTATCACATGGTGGTGACATATTTAGTCCTATCAGGTGATCTCTGCAGAATGTTTGTTTACTGAGAGTTCCAAAGCCAGTGCAAAATATACCTGGTCTCCCAGAATGCTCGGAGGAGGGGGGAGAATTCCACATAGCTAATCAGCCTAGGCTAAGCATCACTGGAAGGGCAGGGCTACATTCAATATACAGCAATATATATAGAAAGTGTTTCTGATGCTGAATCCAGGACAATTAAAGTAAAAGTAGTATCCTGAATAATTTACTGTATTCTACCATATGTCACTACAGTGCCTCTGTAAGGTACATATGAATTTTCAAGGTTGCTGTTAGCATCAATTCAATCAGATAACATTAGTGGCGACTGTGCTAGAGATGTATGAAAACGATGTTGCTGGCTGCTATAAATCTTCACACTTGTCTCATACCCGTCTTTGTGAAATGCAATCCCCACACAGTGGCCACTAAAAGTCACTGTCAGGGGCAACAAGGACTCAGCATGAAGATGGGAAAGTTAAGGCACTGTTGTACAGTGTGAGGCCTCAGGCTGGGAGGTTAGGGGTTGCCCAAATACCTAGAAATCAGACTGAAACCCATGACTGGTTCTTTAAAGCAGCACATTCTACCTATGCTTTGATAGTATTACTGACAGCCCATGTCCAGACTATTGTTTGGGACCCCAACCGCTCCACTTATCTTCCAACATGTGCAAAAATGTTTTGAAAAAGCTTATAAATACCTTCATTTTGGAGTAAACAGTGGTAGTCACATGACCATTGGTGACTTCTAGTTTACATGACTGCTACAGAAGTTCATATGATCACAGCTGCCACTCCTAGTTCCTCTTATGCATAAAAGGAGGGGAGGTGTGGTCATTCCATGGATAACTGTTTTCCTAGATCTGTGTAGTAACTCATTTAAAGAAAAATGTAAAAGACAAAACTAAAAAATGAAAGCACAATATGATTTTCATGGTGTTCATGTAATGCGAACAGTCACACCAGTAGAGAGTTAATACTTGAGCATAGTCTTCATGAGGACCATACCATGTATTGTATTTTACAGGATTTGATGACAACAGTATGTTTTAGTTGGTGTGTTCATCATTAGCTGTATGTAGTAGAACTGTGCCAAAAACAGATGGTCTTGAATGCAATGGAGTAGACTGAGTTACATCTGTCCAGCTGTGCTGAGAGTTGGTTGAGATGACCTCACTGAGGAGTATAAGAGCTAAGCTTTCTCTGCACCTGGATATTAACCAGTGGCCCAGGCTCACTAATACCTAAAATATAAGTGTCCAGTCAAATCAAAGTCTACAATTTAGTTCTTGACAAAAACCATGAATTAATGCTAGAGAAAGTTCACCTATATATGAATTACAAATACACCTCTCTAAATTTTAAATTGCAGTATATCAAAACCTGATCATTTTCATAGCATAGTATGCTGCTGCACAAATCATATGATGACATCTACTTCAAAGCATAGTACACAGAGGCAGGCACACTGTAGGTAAATGACTCATCTCTCCAGAGACATAACGTTTTCCAGCAGACTGAAGATCTGGCTACTTACAAGAAAGCAGAACAGAGGCAGAAGAAGTCCAATGTTAGCAGGTGTACCAACAGCAATCAGATCCAGGACAAGAGCAGAAAGCAGCAGCAAGAGCAGACATTTCTCTGAACACTGTAAGTCCGGTGACCCTGGCAGGATCTGGAGATTATAGCTGTGCAAATACGAAATGCAGCCGATTCCTTGGATATGGTTGGGAATTTCTGCGCTTCCTCAAAGCTTTCAGGTTCATGCATTAGGCAATACATTTAGCTTAAGAAGGAGAAAAGGCCAATTCACAAGAAAGCTGAAGCATCTGAGCATGTGGCTGTGACTTATAATAGTGAATGAATGACGCCTGAAACTCTAGAGGCTCAAAGGTCTGTCTTGCAATGTTGTGAATCATAAGTCTCCCTCCCATTTCCAATGAAGATACCTATAAAATGAACAGCTCCAATAAGAGATTATCAGAGTTAGATTTTATTGGTCAAGTACCTTCTTATTTATTCAGAATTTGACGTGCCAGTTAGTCAACAAAAAATGAACACTAAAGCCTTTGAAACAGCCAGTATCATAATGGTTAACAGTGAGTGAAATGTTCACTTACAGATGTATGGCTTTGTGATGCATTGCTCTGTAATACAGCAGAAGGAGGTAAAGAGGAGCCCAATGGAGTATAGAAGATTTAAAAACATTAAAAATAACAAATTGAGGTGGCTTACCTCATAGAGGACAACTCACTTTGAGTAGAAATATTTAATGAAAATAAGCGCAGGCAGTGCGTTTCGTGGGATCTAGCCCACTTCCTCAGGCCAAATAAAGTGCAGTCAAATAGCAGCATTCGGGCGCCTCTCAATACAGCTTTGTAATACAGCAGTTGCAGCACTACTATTAGAGGTGGAGTGATTTGAGCATTGATCATTACAGAGGAACTGTAACTGCATACAATAGAATGCAGTAAATTATTCAGGATACTCCGGTTTCACCATCAGAAACATTTCCTGTAGCTATATATATTGGAATTTATTGCTACGTAGCCCCACCCTCCCACTGAGGTCTAGCATAAGCTGTTTATTATATGTAATTTCAACCTTTACCCCCCCCCCCCCCCACCCCACCCCATCACTGAGCATTCTAGGAGGCACGCTATATTTTCTACTTTAGGACTCTCAATAAACAAACATTCTGTAGAGATCATTTTCCAGTGCTAACAATGTTGCAGTCTGTTATAGATTTGAGAAAGTAAGTCAGGGAGAGCCTGCCTGCATATTGCATTATGTGCTGGAGTCTCTCCTTCAGGGCCTTTTTACACTGAGGCGCACGCCACCGCAGCCTAATGCTAATCTACTCCCCACATTGCGGTACGCTGCGCCCTATCTAATGTGAACGCTCACCTACGTTACCACATAGCTCCCACGTAGTCCTGCGGCAATTTGCATTGGGCTGGAAGTCAAGTAAGTTTGTGGTAACACACGCACTTTTGAAAAACCCGCCACAAGTATCTGCGTTGCACATGCGCGGAAGTGTATTTTAGAAATACGCTTCCACACACGTCATCATTTGCCAAACAGGAAGTGCAGCAGCTGCACCGCACCGCCAATATGCACTGTGAAACCGGCCTCACCTGTACAGAGCAGAAGCCTAACCAGATAGTGTCAGAACTGATTTAATGATAGCAGAATAATATGGGCCACGCTCATCTTCTGTGACAAGCATGGCCATGCAGTGCCATACAAGCACGGCATGCGCAGCGTGGCCACAAAGCTGCTTTAACTAAGTATCTCTTTTTGGACCCGAGCATCGGCTTGAATACCAGGGGCGTAACTAGAAAATCAATGCCCCCCCCCCTGCAAATTTTTGGCGTTGACCTATATCATATATATTTCATCCAAATATGCCCCCTGCACTTGCACTCAATGTTTAATCAATAATGCAATGACCCATATCATATGAGGGGATGCAGCAGGGGGCATATTTAAATCAATTATATGTAATTAGCCTGTTACATAAAGGGTACTAGAGAAGGGGGGGGGGGATAATGCTGAGGAGGGTTGTAAAATCTTTCTTCTCTCTGATTTACATTCTGACTTTTATCCCATGGTGACATTTTTACTGCTGGCAGGTGATGTCACTGGAAGGCAGGGTTGTGCAGAGGATCCTCAAGAGGGGGGTGCTCAAATTCTAAAAAGGGGACCCCTCCCCGCGATAGTAGTATCAGGCAATCAATGAGTGCCCACTTGTGGTGTTCTGCATCTCAAAGCCCACTATCATCAACTGACCCCACCAGTGATGGGTGCTGGTGGGGTAGGGAGAGAGAGAATCAAGGTGCTGGCTGGGGTAGGTGGGTGGGAGCATCTAGGTGCACGGTACTGGCTGGAGTGGGCGCCGGGCGGGTGCTAGGGAGCATTAAGGTGCTGGCTGGGAGGGGGGTTGGGTGGATGGGTTAGTGAATGGTAGGATCTGGGTGCTGGCTTGGGGGGGGGGGGGGAGGAAGCATCTGGGTGCTGGCTGGGGGGTTACTGGATGGGAGGTAGCATCTGGGTGCTGGCTGGGGGGTTGAGTGGGTGGGAGGTAGCATAGGTGCTTGTTGGGGTGGGAGAATCTAAATGCTGGGTGCTGGAGACAGAAGTGCATACTGGGAGTTCTGGGATGTAGGTGGGAGGACAGAAGGGCATACTGAGGGTGCTGGGATGTAGGTGGGAGGACAGAAAGGCATACTGAGGGTGCAGGTAAGAAGACAAAAGGGCATACTGAGGGTGCTGGGGTGTAGCTTGGAGGACAGAAGGGCATACTGAGAGTGCTGGGGTGTCGATGGGAGACAGAAGGGCATACTGAGGGTGCTGGGGTGTCACTGGGAGACAGAAGGGCATACTGAGGGTGCTGGGGTGTAGCTGGGAGGACAGAAGGGCATACTGAGGGTGCTAGAGTGTAGCTTGGAAGACAGAAGGGCATACTGAGGGTGCTGGGGTGTCACTGGGAGACAGAAGGGCATACTGAGGGT
Organism: Hyperolius riggenbachi; assembly: GCF_040937935.1. Lineage (NCBI taxonomy): Eukaryota > Metazoa > Chordata > Amphibia > Anura > Hyperoliidae > Hyperolius > Hyperolius riggenbachi. The sequence continues at coordinate 275,554,205 of NC_090648.1, forward strand.
GCTAGAGTGTAGCTTGGAAGACAGAAGGGCATACTGAGGGTGCTGGGGTGTCACTGGGAGACAGAAGGGCATACTGAGGGTGCTAGGGTGTAGCTTGGAGGACAGAAGGGCACACTGAGGGTGCTAGGGTGTAGCTTGGAGGACAGAAGGGCATACTGAGGGTGCTAGGGTGTAGCTTGGAGGACAGAAGGGCATACTGAGGGTGCTGGGGTGTCGCTGTGGAGAGGCAGGGGAGAAACCAGCACACAGGCACGTTCCTTAGATGAGCGGAGTTACTTGCACCAGGAGTGGAGTTGCACATCATGTGGAGGGGGCTATGTGGTTATCATGGAGGCCATGTGAACAGAGCAGATTGCCACTGGTGCCTTCCCAGAACCTCCCTCACGCAGCTGGGGAAGGGGGTGGGGGAAGGGGGAGTGGAGGCAGAGATTGTAAGTGTCACAGTGCAGGCTGAAATTACTAAGCCACTGCCCTTGGAACTTGCTGAGCTTCTCGGGGCTTGTGGGAGGAGCTTCCCGCGATTGGTGTGCGGGGCTTCCCGCGATTTGTGGGCGGGGCTTACCGCGGCTAAAGTGGCCTCTTCATCACAATTTAAAAGAAGGGGGTGCCTGGGCACCCAGAGCCCCCCCCCCCCCTTCTGCACGTGCCTGCTGGAAGGAGATGCTGCTTGCATTTTTGGCAGTTGGAAAAATCTGTTATTTCCCACAATGCAACAATGCTCCCACAGTGTGATATCAGGACCTCAGAGTTGTGAGACACTGACATCACAAAATCAGCCATACAGAGCCCCCTGATGATTCGTTTGAGAAATGGAATAGATTTCTTATGGGAAAGGGGGTATCAGCTACTGATTGGGATGAAGTTCAATTCTTGGTTACAGTTTCTCTTTAAGTGTAAAGAGTGAATGAGTGTGAGGGAGCGAGAGAGAGAGAGAGAGAGAGAGAGAGAGAGAGAGAGAGAGAGAGAGAGAGAGAGAATGAGAATATATATGTGTGTACTAACGCATCACAATGCTATACTTATTGGTGAAATGCAGGGCTCAGCAGGGATGAAGCACACCTTTGCACATGATCCCTCTGCCGAGCCTGCACGGACTGTCCTCCTGTTCCCTGAGTCACCTGACACCAGAGTGCAGTAGATGAGAAGCTTTATCCTGGCAGAAGTTACATATCTCACTGAACGCTGCCCTGACAACCTGGCCCAGCAAGCATGCAGCCAGCATCAAAGAGCAGAGGATCAGAAGTGACCAGCTCCATCAGCAGGCTAACTTCCTGTGAGGGATCTCTCTGATGCTGGCCAGGTGATGCTGGGATATGTGTGTAGCTGTCAGGGCAGTGTTCCATCCAAGATGCAGGTTGCTTCTGTATACTGCCTCTGTGTGCCGCCTGGACTCTCCATCCATATTGTGTTTGATGTGGCCACTTGCTTGCTGCCTCCTCTCTTCTGCCCAGGATCACCTTATGCAGGCAGCCAACGTGGGCGGACCCCTGTGATTCTCCGGGCCCTCCTGCAGGCCTGCAGGGGCTATAGTTATGCCCCTGTTGGGTACACTTTAATGTTCGTAAGGCTCCGAAGATGAGAGTGGCTTTCAAAAAAACACTCTCCAAGCCCCTGCTTTTAATCATATTATTATTCATATAAGAATGTTTTTCTCCTATCTCACAGTATAGCTGCTGTCCCGGCTCTGCAAGGAAGAGATGTGACCGACAGTTCTATTTCCCAATCATGTGAGAAATAAAACAACACACACTACAAGTTGACAGTTCATACCTCATTGCGGCAGCTTTGCATGAGTTTTAGAAGTGGTATCAGCCACGTCTTATCTCTACAACACTTTTGCACTGTTCTGAAAGTACAACAGGGCTTCTCATTTTGTAAGTAGTGAAATTACTCTCAGAACACATGCAGATTACAATTGTGATAAATCAGGTAGGAAATACCAAGAACAATGCATAATTGCTTTGATTAATCTGCCCCAAGGAATGCTAGAAGGGGTAGCATAAACTGTAAGACATCAGCAAAAAAAAAAGTTACATGGCAGAATATAATTGTATTACTAGTGGATCACAATAATGATGCTATCCTTGATTAGGTTTCTGTGTTTTTGCACTAATGTTTGGGCTGCAGACACACCATGGACAAAGTATGTATGAGATGTTGAAATATAGCAAAAGTTAAAGCTTTTCAGCTTATGCTGGAGGTATTATACTAAATGGACACTAGGTGGTACTGCAATGCTTACTGTAATTACCTGTTCTATGATTGCATTTTATTTGGTTGTTGGTACTCTCTGTGAACTGATGAGTTAGTAGTGTTCTTGTTGCTTAAAAAAAAACCGAAGTGAGTGGAGGCTGCCATATTTGTTCCCTTTTAAACAAATACCTGTTTCCTAGCAGTCAAGATCATCTTTCTGGGCAGTAGTGTTTAAATCACACACCTCAAACAAGCATGCATCTTGTTTGATTTTTTTTTTCAGAAACATCTGATCTGTATGCTAGTTCAGGGTCTATGGCTAAGTATTAGCTTATAAGGAAATAGATTTGTCAGCCTCATTATGGCTCACTTTGAGTTCCTTTTGTATAATCAGGAACATAGCACAATGGTGGAGGAACAGTCACATCACACATTATGCATGTGGTACGATGGATACAGTGAAGCATACAGTACATAGAAAGTATGCTTCTCTGCTACTGGCAAGGTGTGCTTTATGTGTTATCCCACTGTATGCATCAGGTTATGCTCAATAGATCCATCGCACCGCACTACTAACGCCCCAATGTGAATGTACCATAACAATATAATTATATTTTGTTAGCAATGAAATTATACTAGATGAGTGACAGCGCTCCTCTCCTGTAGCTCAATTCAATACCTGCAAAAAATTAAAACATGCTCCACATAGTGCATTACTGTATATATACATAGAATCTCGTTACTCCCAGTGACAATAAGTGCAGCACACGTGATCATTCAGTGCTAAAACCACAAATCCAACTTCCCAGTATATTAGCCGCTCACCGGATAAAATCCACCTCACATCCAGGTGGGTCTAGCGTTTTTGTGATCAACCAATGACTAGGCTCTTAGGCTCGTTCCTTCCAGATAATAAAGCTTTAATCCAGATTCATATAAAACACAAGCAGATAAAAAGTCCTCATAGCGTAACTAGATAAAAACAAAGTATGCAGCCTGCGCTATACAGCGCACTTACTCAATCCTGGTGAGTGTCGCGCTTATCGGGTTGATTAACCCAGCGGTTATCCCTCATGTGGCGTCGGCGTCCCGCTCCTCCACCGTGGTGTATCCGCTAGTTTACAATTTTAGATCCCGGCCAGCCGGCGAATGTTTCCGCACCTAGTGACGTCAGTCGCACCTGACTCCGCCCTATGCGTTTCGTCCAATGGACTCATCAGGCTCCTGATGAGTCCATTGGACGAAACGCGTAGGGCAGAGTCAGGTGCGACTGACGTCACTAGGTGCGGAAACATTCGCCGGCTGGCTGGGATCTAAAATTGTAAACTAGCGGATACACCACGGTGGAGGAGCGGGACGCCGACGCCACATGAGGGATAACCGCTGGGTTAATCAACCCGATAAGCGCGACACTCACCAGGATTGAGTAAGTGCGCTGTATAGCGCAGGCTGCATACTTTGTTTTTATCTAGTTACGCTATGAGGATTTTTTATCTGCTTGTGTTTTATATGAATCTGGATTAAAGCTTTATTATCTGGAAGGAACGAGCCTAAGAGCCTAGTCATTGGTTGATCACAAAAACGCTAGACCCACCTGGATGTGAGGTGGATTTTATCCGGTGAGCGGCTAATATACTGGGAAGTTGGATTTGTGGTTTTAGCACTGAATGATCACGTGTGCTGCACTTATTGTCACTGGGAGTAACGAGATTCTATGTATATATACAGTAATGCACTATGTGGAGCATGTTTTAATTTTTTGCAGGTATTGAATTGAGCTACAGGAGAGGAGCGCTGTCACTCATCTTGTTATGAACTTTGCTGAACTCATTGATAGCGAACACTCTAACTGAGATTATTTTAGGACATTTGTATTGACTATTTCGGGCAGGCGCAGTTTGCTTGTTAAGGAAAATGAAATTATACTGTCCAACGCACCACACATCACAACACCCCACTGTGAATGTAGCCTTAAGCTCTCTGTATTGTGCAAATAAATGTATCTGCATCACCCATAAAACATAGATTCTCAGGCAACAGGAACTTTGTTTCAGGTGCTAGCACAATGAAAGGAGACAAGACAAGACACATAACATTTATATTGTGCTTTTCTCCTGGCCAGACTCAAAGTGCCAGAGCTGCAGCCACTAGAATGCGCTCTACAGGCAGTAGAAGTGTTATGGAGTCTTGCCCAAGATCTCCTACTGAATAGGTGCCTGCTTACTGAACAGGAAGTGCTGAGATTCAAACCCAGGTCTCGTGTGTCAGAGGCCTTAACCAGCACACTATCTAGCCACTGGATGATACACTGAGTATGTAATAGAAACCTCTTCTTCTGTAATCTGTGCACAGCCTGAGGAACAGTCCCTTGCTTTGACAGTGCCTTAGTTCCACATCTCTGCTTAATCACGGTGATTCACTTTCATTGATTTCGGTACATTTTGAGCTATGTACAGGTGACAGGTTTACTTAAAAGGAAGAGAGAAAGAAAAATTGATAGAGCCATATTACTTTACTTTTTTTTGAAAAAGCTATTTACTGGGTTGTTGTGCTGATCCTCTGCTTTTCATACCTACTGATTCACTAAGGGCCATTACATGCCACATGGGGTACTGGCATTAAAGGACTTACAAGGCGAATAAGGTAAAAAAAAAGTTAAATACCTATTCTGTTTTATGACCCTTAGGGGACGCCATCCGCATCCTCCCTTTCATTCCGCTGTGTTTCTATTTCAATGTCCAGGCTTGGGAGGGTCCCGACCCGATCCTAGCTTCCCCACTAAAGATGGCCGCCAGGTCCAGCCGCAGCAGCGCAGTTCTCATAGCCGCAAGTGCGGCTGCGCAGCTCTACGTCCTCCCCCAGCTCGACCTCTTTCCCTGCAGTCTCGCGTGTTTTATGTACACGAGACTGCCGGTAAAGAGGTCTTACCTTCCATACCCAATTTACAGTACATACTACACTTTACTGAGCTCTCTGTGTCTTCCCTTATATTTTAAGCAGTTTAGCATTTGTTTTATGTTGTCTACTGCTCATATGAAGACTGGAAATGGGGCTAAGAGAAAAGTACAAGATAAAAGACTAAAAACAATACACCATTACCATAGAAAAGTTTCCTTTGAAAATGTGTAGTTTATTCTACACAGGGAAGAGTACACAGGCCATGAACTGTGGCTATAGAGAGTGATCACTTTCCTTAGACATGTCCTAATCAGTAAATCCAGCCACTTGTCAGTACAGGATTTGCAATACAGATTTTCAAAACATAGAGGGCCTTATTAAATTCAACTTTTCTCCTATGGTTGCCCATACATCTACCGATGATGGGCTGTCTGACCAAAAGACACATTTCGCTCTAAATGAATCTGATTAGAGAAATATGGAAAACAAAAAAAACAAAACTGAGAGGCCCCAATAGTGTATTATTGATGATGGTGGATAAATTGTAGCAGGAAATTGAAATATACTCACAAGTGTGGGCTGCCAAGGTTCAGGCAACCACTATACGCACATGGGGGGATATTAGACCTGTCCCCACTCAGGTTAAGAAGTCGCTCTCCTTTAGAAGGAAACAAGGGTGTGCACACCCATCCACCAGGTGGATCACAATAGTGTACAGAAGTAACAAAGGTGCCAACAGGATAAAATATCATACATTTTAAATAAAATAAGATGGGGTAAGGGTGGATTTACCTCCCCAGTACAAACACAACGATTTTAAATGATCAAAACTTTGAATTCTTACTCCCAAAAAATATGCAAAGCGTTTCACGGGTCTCAAGCCCGCTTCCTCAGGCATAAATACAAAGGAGTAACTTAGAAGTGTGTGTATAAAGCACAGCGCCTCTGTGGCTTTCACTGATTAGAGAGATATCTGTCAGCTGCCAATACACTAAGGCCGATTCCCGATCAAATTCAGCATGAAATCTTTCAGGAATTGTCCGAGTCAGCCGCATCCGCCACTGCCCTTCTAGTGTATAAATGTGCCCCTGTATGTGCATTTATACATTACCTGTCCTGTGTTGCCCACCATGCGGTGCCCATCTGTCTCCGGAATCCCATTAGCGATATATATTCCACCAGCGTATATCACATAGCGTGTGTATGAGACATCACACATGCGCCACGTGCTATATGCCGGCAGCGTGTATAGCGCTAATGGAGGAGCGGGGGATTCTGGAGACAGATGGGCACCGCACAGTGGGCTTGCTCTGATATTGCTGGCCGTTACCGCAGCGCACCCGATCTACCACAACAGCACAACATCTTGCAGCATGTCTGATCGATACATGCAACCAATTTTGCCCCGAAATTGGTGGCAATGTCGATCGGGTGTGCTCTTGGCAGCACCAATTTTTATTCAATTCGATAATAATTATCAAATCGAATGGTTAACCAGCCTCCAAGATGAGAGTTGTATGGCCACCTTAAGTTTTCTCCTAGGTAGTATTTTCACACCTTATCAATAAAATGCCTTTTAATCCACCAGCTAGCAAGAAAACTCTCAGAGTCATTTTGACAGAACTTTTTCACCTATGTTTTAGAAGTTTTTTAATGTCAGATTGTTGAAAATGTATTTTACACAGAAGATGAAAAATTATCTCCTAAGAGAAACAAGGTTTTTTCCTTGGAGATAATTTTTCATCTTCTGTTTAAAATAATTTTTCAGTACTCTGCAATTGAGAGAGTACCGAAAAGTAGGTGAAAAAAAGTATGGTATTGTCAAAATCATTTTTAGTATTTTCTTGCTTGCTGGTGTTTGAAAATGCATCTGATTGTTAAGTGGTGAAATTGAATAAGGGCCATAGTTTATAATCAGTCATGCTCCTTTTTGGCACAGCAACATTATATTATCTACATAATTACTCTTAAGTTTGTGCTCTTCCAAAAACCTGTAAAACATAGTCCTGTAAATATCCACACATAAAAGGATGAGTAATTTATGCAAATATGTAATAATTGGCAGTGCTGTTTTCTTCTGTAGTGAAAATTAAAAATCTATTTTAACATCCAGGAAATTAACATACACATTTGTGAACTTTCCCAAAATGTTAGAACATGTAAATGTACGGTAGCTACCAAGTTTACCTATCAAAGTACAGAAATGCTAGAGTGCATAGATGCAAGAATTCTGACATCTACCCTTCCCATGTTGTTTAAAGTATGCCTTATACTAGAACAAAACTATTCAAATGAGACAGAAGACAAAACAAAAAGATGCCCGGTTTTCCATTGAAAAATTCAGAATTGAATAGCTAATTAGATGATTATGAGATGTACAGTAGTCATTTCTTGTTTTGAGTGGTCTTGCTCTCTTCTGAAGGGACCAAATTGTATCTGCCTTCTGCACACACAAATTGGAAATTCTGCACAAACAAGTGGAAATCTGCAGAGAAACATAGGGGAACATTTATCAAAACCAGTGCAAGAAGAGTCGAACTAAATCTGGTGCACAAAACAAGTGAAACAGTTGTTTAGAAATACCATCAGAATCCTTCAGCTGAACATCTGCTCCTTATGTGCACCAGTACACAGAACTTGCTCAAAGCAAGATGGTGGGGTTCACGTAGCCCTAAAAACACAGGTAGCAAACAAAATTTAGAAATGGTATTCAGGAGCCTTCAGTAGATGTTGCATGCAGATTCATGGGGGCCAGGAATGCTTTTTGCACTTGACCACTCTTTTTCTTTACAAATGGGGCTGCTTGGAGTCTGTTTGTACTTATTTACAAAGACTGCCTTGTAACCTGGGAACGGCTATAGCCAGTAGCGCTCTGGGTCCTGGTGGAAATGAGAAACAAAGGTGCCCGCCGTGGTGCTCAAACATGTACTGATGACGTCACTAGCACATGTTTGGAGCGCTCCTCCTCCTCTGCTTTTGTTTTTGTTTCTATTAAGTTCAGCTGTACAGCCCAGCTTGCAGGAGTTGCTACGGTGTGATCTGGATCCGGTCATTTGTCGGCCTAACTGTCTGAGCAGTGCAAGATTGCCCATCAGTTTAAGTATCTTCCCCACTTGTGCGCATGAGGAAACGCAAGCACTGTCACAAGATATTTCACTTGCATTTCTATGTGAATCTTTCCAATGCAGTTATGATTTCCATTCATTATAATAGTAGCAAAAAAGTTTCTGTACCGTGTTAGCCAAACAAATTATGTAGGTAGAAAAAAACTAAGTTTTGTAAATGTAATACCTTTTAATGGCTAACTGGCAAAGTTAAATAATGCAAGCTTTCTGGGACCTAGTCCCCTTCTTCAGGCATATTTCCAGATGTAAGCTGAAGTAAAACACTGATGCATCAGTTACCTTAGAGATCATTTAGGAATAAAAAAAAAACCAGCAAACAAAAAACAAACACATGAAGAGCATTATTTTGTACAACAGGACCCCGCAGTGCTGTCCTGAAATCTTCGACTGGGACGACCGTTCGAACATGCCCAGTCCGTCCCAGTCAAGGCTTCTTTCAACACTGTTCATGACCCCTTGCAGCATTGTAACTGCCCCCTTTACCTCATTATAACTGTGCCCGGTCTCACATTTGTGTTAAGAGGCGCATGACAGTCCCTCGCTTGTACACATGGGCACACGTCTGCTGTCGCAATTGGTGTTGACCCAGAAGTACTCAAGAGGTCAGTGCCATCTTGCTGTTAACATGCTGGGATTTTCGAGAGGACAATCTGGAAGAATAGCAGCAGTGGTAGGATGAAAACTACAGTGAGGGAACTATGAAATCGGTAACCAATAATGTGATGGGGGGTGTAATTTACAAATATTGTTTTCTTCACATTGCCCTTTTCTTATTACCATACATAGCTGATAAAATGTTGTTGACTTATGCATTTTTCCATGGAGTTTACAGTAAGTGTTTACATTTTTGATTTTTTGTTATCTATTTACTTTTTGTCCACTGATTTCAGCTTAAGCTTGTAAAATGTTGGGCCTTTACAGCTAAACTTCATCAGCCCGCTCGTATGGCCAAATACCACTGTCTATGCCTCTTATTACTTAAAAATGTCAAAAAAGCAAGTTAGATTTTAATACATACCTAAATTCATTATTAACACCCCCCCCCCCCCCCCCCCCCCAAAAAAAAAAGGAATGATGTGGAACAAAGGGCAACGTTGATGTTTGCCATTGTATTGTGATGTATTACTATCCATCTGCTCTCCTTTTCTAGCTGAAAAAAAATTCAGCCTAGCTGAAAATATTTTAGGATGTATGGTTTTACTGACTTGTATAGTAAGCTTAATAAAAGTTATCCACACTTGTGCATTGGCTAGCCACAGAAATGCATGACACTTGCATTGCTGGCCATTGCGATCACTGCTCAGCACATGGAAATGCTTCAAGCGTCGTGTTACTGGAATGCACTGATGTGTAGCACATGAGTGGAGACATCAGACACTGCTGTCTATTCAATGCCTTGCATATTGCACTAGTTTTGCATTGCTGAAATTAGCATAACATGATAGTGTCCTTAGCTGTTTATTATCATAAGCATGGTGGCCACCTGCCTGTATTTCCTGAAGCCGCCAGCATAATTGTGCTCTGAGTGGCAGTGTTATCCATTAAATGGAGTACTACTGTAGTTTGCAACATTTCCTTTCATCGCTATTATCTTCGACATTTTTTAGGTGTATAACATATTTGCAAAATTAGTTAGGGGCGGGCTTTCACTTTCAAGTGGAGTAATTTAAACAAGGTGAGGCATGTATACTTTCACTGTAAACACATTGCTTAACAGCTTAGGGCAACAATTTTATCATGCCCATGTGTTATGTAGTTATATAGGTATTTATTTAAATATATAATAATACATATAAACGGCCATAGAAAAACAGGTGATAAGAGCTTTCTTTTCCAACGAGGTAGACCAAAATAATGCTCCCAGCAGCAAAACAAATAATAATAAGTAGCCTCTCTTCAGCACAGTAATGTCATTTTTTCCAGATAAAAACAAAGCAATGTATGCCTCAGCAAGTCCGGGTTTCACAATCCAGGGAACTACTGGGATTCCCCACCCCAGCAAAGACAACACTCACAGAAGTGTTCAGAAATTAGCAATAAAGGAGTTTGAAGGGTTTCTAATGTGTTCTGGCTTACTGCAGCTCGTTCTACTATCACCATCTCTGTAATAAATCAACTTATCTCTCTCTTGTCAGACTTGTCAGCCTGTGTCTGGAAGGCTGCCAAGTTCTTCAGTGTTGTGGTTCTGTGATGCATCTCCCCCCTACAGGCCCCTCTCTGCACACTGCCTGTGTATTATTTAGATTAGGGCAGCTTCCCTCTTCTCTCTTATCTTTTACAAGCTGGATAAATCCTCCTCTGAGCTGGCTGGGCTTTCACATACTGAGGAATTACATACAGGCAGAGCTGTCTGCACTCTGCAGGAAGAAACAGCCTGATACTTCAGTGGAAGATAGCTGCAGGGGGAAAGAAACACACAAATGATCTCTTGAGATTCAAAAGGAAGGCTGTATACAGCCTACTTGTGTATGAATGTATTTTCCATGTGTGGACATACTGTACATCAACCTACTTCCTGTTTTGGTGGCCATTTTGTTTGTTTATAAACAAACTTTTTAAAACTGTTTTTAACCACTTTTAATGTGGCGAGGAGTGGCTAAATTGTGACAGAGGGTAATAGGAGATGTCCCCTAACGCACTGGTATGTTTACTTTTGTGCGATTTTAACAATACAGATTCTCTTTAAAAGTGGAGGGTGGAACAGCACTTCACAAAATCCAGTTGAGTGTGCAAGGATCCACCCTGTGAACCAACAGGGTCACAATCTTCAAAGTTTGAATCTTGATCTGCACGACTTCCAAAACACTAACTTTATTGTATCAACATAGGTTAAAGGTTGTACGGCAGCTACAGCCCACTTTTTTGGGTGTCTAGCCCTTTTATAAGCCACCCTGCAGGATTACCTTAACCCTTTAGAGACCGGCTGCCTAACCTCCCTTAAGGACCAGGCGATTTTGCATGGGGGGGTTGTGTTTGGGGGGGGGGGGTCAGGCAGCCGGATCCCTGATAGGGCTAAGCTGGGCATGGTGTCCTTAGTGTGGCCAGGTGTCCCCCGTATTGCAGGCAGTCTTTACTCACCTCCCAGGCTCCAGCGATGAGCAGCTGTGGACCCCTCCGCTCTGGCCTGCATCCCCGCTCATACTGCCGCTCAGTTCCGGGTTGCGGCCTGATGATGTCATCAAGCCGGGACCCAATACTTACATCAGAGCGAATGGGGATGCCGGCCAGAGCGGAGGGGAGCGCCGATCGATGTGGGAATGGCAGGAAGGTGAGTGGACCCTCTTCTCGCCCCCCCCCCCCCCCCTACCGCCGCATCACTAACAGTGATCACTACAATCCGCCGGCATTCGTAGTGATCATGTGATCAAGAGCCAAGTGCAATGGTTCCTGATCACTGAGGGGAGATGTCAACTGTCATATGACAGCTTAATCTCCCCTATCGGGTGCACACAAACGCAGCAGGACGCTTCATTTTCGCGGACGTTGAGTCTACATCCAATCAGAGCGTCAGCACCACCTGCTGGACATAGATTCGTACTACGTTGGTCCCCATTAGGTTAAACTCATGACACACTCTCAAACTCCTATGGTAGCGATACATCTAGGAAAGTATGGGCAGATTCGACCAAGAGACAAATCACTCTCTAATCGAGACAAAAGAGAGATCTGTCAGCTGCCCATACACCACAGGCTGATTCCCCCATAAATTTTAGCATGAAATCGATCTGGAATTGGACTTGTGACGCCACATTCGTATGCCACGCCGCCCCGATGCTGTCCCCTCTAACGATAAATGTCACACCGTGCCCCGTTCAAGGTATACATTACCTGTCCGTGACCTGCGCTTGTCCCCCACTAGCTTCTGGGATTCCTCCTCTGCATACCCGCGCGCCCCACCTGGTTTTCTAGTTAGTGCCCGTGTGTATGATGTTGGAGTGCACCAGGAGCAGCGGAGGGACAAGCCCAGGCCACGGACAGGTAATGTATACCTTGCATGGGGCACCAGGGGACATTTATTATTAGAGGGGACAGAGTCGGTGGTTTCACCACATTCATCGATCGTCACGAAACTGCATGCCGTTCCCACTGCGCACCGGATCAAGCGAGTCGCTCTTGCAGCATGCGCGATCGACAATGTGACCAATTTTCATCCTGATATTGTCGCATTGCTGGTTGGGCATGCACTTGGAGGCACCATTTTTCATCCAATTCGATTATAATAATTGAATTGGATGGTCGATCGGCCGCCTAATGTATGGCCACCTTTACACTTTTAGTGCTCCCAGGAACTTCCTGAATTTAAGAGATAACTCTGCAAGCAGGTTAAGCCTGAGCTGTTCATTCAAGGAACATAAGAAGGGGATATAACAAATAGGCTTCATCCCTGAAGACCGGTACTAAAATAAAGTAAAAAAAAGTAAATACACCACATATAAAGTTTACTCAACTTTAACATATGTGAGCATAATTTAAATTTGTGCACATGCTATCTTCATCCAAGCAGTATATTATTGTTATTGATTTATAAAGCACCAACATATTCCGTGGTGCTGTAGAAAGTAAGAAAAACAAACATGGGGTACATGATAATACAGACAATGGTGTACACCAATATACAAAAGACAGCACTGGCACAAAATGCAGAATTGGTAATTACAGTGACAAAAGTAACATGATGAATAAAATGTGCAACAAATTCTAAGACAAGACAAATAACATTTATATTGCGCTTTTCCTCTCCTGACAGACTCAAAGAGCCAGAGCTGCAGCCACTAGGACACGTTCTATAGGCAGTAGCAGTGTTAGGGAGTCTTGCCCAAGGTCTCCTTTTGAATAGGTGCTGGCTTACTGAACAGGCAGAGCCGAGATTCAAAACTATCTGTGTCAGAGGCAGAGCCCTTGCTGGATAATGTACTGGTTAAGAGTGAAAGAGCCCTGCCCTTGCAAGCTTACAATCTAAAGGAATGGGGAAGGGGGACAACAGGTGGGGTAGTTTACAATATTCATCACTAGAGGCAGTGTGTTTTATCTAGTAAGGAAAGTATCTGTAGACATAAGGTGTATATAAAGTTACAAGTATTGTCACACACAAAAAAAGAAACAATATTAAAAAAATATACTTTGCAGTAAATTACTCAATACAAATATGAAACTATTACCTCTGTAAAAAAGTACCATACTTACATCCTTTGGTCTCATAACTTAGGTGGTGTTTTTTGTAGTTGTCTACCAATCTCAGGGGAGCAGATTTTCCAGCCATGAAATTTATGAAGGGTATCATGTATGCAAAGCCCATTTTAGGAGTTTCCAGTTTTTCAGCCAAAGGGCTGGCACATTTATTTACTGGAGTTTCAGCCTTCTAAAAGATGGTCTCACCTTATCTTCAAGAACCTTCTGTTACAATGAAGAATTCATTGTGGATTCTATGATAGTGAGCTTCTTAATATAGTAAAATAACCCCAAACCATAAGATTCCCACTACAATATTTACAGTTATAATCAGGTTCTGCTGAGACACTGTCTTTTGTTTTGCAAAACATCTTTTCTCACCATGGCAAAATATCTCTATCTGTATCATGTAAGTCCAGAGCACAGAGTTCCAGAAGTTGTTTGCTTAGCTGTTTATTCTGGCCCTGCTCCAGTACGGGTTTCCTCCTAACACACCTCTTGTGTAGATCTACTTTGTGCATCTTCTATTTTATAGTAGTCCCGTGCTTTTGACATCACTAGTGTTCATAGTTAACTGCAGGTCAGATGCCTAACTTCTTAGAAATCTCTATCAGCATCTCACATTCTTTTTTCAGGCGGAACTTTCTGGATCGGCAAGACAGTGATGAATGTATAAATGTACTTAATTTTTTCACATGCACAATATGCAATAATTTGTATTTAAGTTATATAAACAGATAAAACTGTAACAAATGTACAAACTGTTAATGGTGCACAATAATTGTTACATTATTTAACCTTCTTCTATATGTACCATTGAAGTGACAGCCATGTAATAGTTGAATGCCGAATAACTATATATATATATATATATATAGAGAGAGAGAGAGAGAGAGAGAGAGAGAGAGAGAGAGAGAGAGAGAGAGAGAGAGAGAGAGAGAGAGAGAGAGAGAGAGAGAGAGAGAGAGAGAGTACTGTTTTTGTTATTACTTATTTTTGTTGTTACATGTTATGGTATTGTATAAAGTACAGTGGTGTAGGTACAATTCATGGGGCCCCCCAGCAACACTTTGATGGGGCCCCAAGATGTTCATGGCCTTTCCCTTGCTGCCCTTCACAGCCTTGGGCTCATCTCACAAGGGGTCATAAAACATGTGTGGATATCATGATCTTCAAACCCATAACTAGAGTAGCCACAAAAAAAACCCTAAACTGAAGTTTAGTCCCCTGTATCGGAGACACATAATTCCAGAAGTTGTTTGCCTTGGTGTTTTGTCTGGCCCTGCTCCAGTATGGGTTTCCTCTGATGGGGCCCCAGAATGTTCATACCACTTCCCTTGCAGCCCTTCACAGCCTTGGGGCTCATCTCACAAGGGGTCATAAAACAAGTGTGGATATCATGATCTTCAAACCCATAACAAGATTAGCCACAAAAAACCCTGAACTGCAGTTTAGTCCCCTGTATCGGAGACACATAATTCCAGAAGTTGTTTGCCTTGGTGTTTTGTCTGGCCCTGCTCCAGTATGGGTTTCCTCCTAACACTCCTCTTTTGGAGATCTAATTTATGCATCTTCTAGTTTATAATAGCATCATGCTTTTGACATCACTATTGGTCATAGTTAACTGTAGGTCAATTTCTTAGAAATATCTTTCAGCATCTCACATTCTGTTCTCAGGCTGAACTTGCTGGAACAGCCTTGACAAGTTGGTATTCTTTGAAATTATTACAGTTTGTAGTTGATTTATCAGAAACTGGAATAATTGATATTCATTTGTTTGGCGATCTTAAATCCCTCTCCAGACTCACAAGCATCTATAGCATTAATTATGCTGCAAAGTTGTCCGTACTCCTTCATCGTATTAAAAATCCATATCTTTATTCGACCATCATTAAAAGGTACAACAGTTGTACATGGCGGTGCAAGAACAGACGCGTTTCCGACTCTCCTGGAGTGTGGAGTGCGGACAACTTTGCTTTCTATGGTCGTTAGGAGTGGTGTTCCTGTCTCCTGCACCCTTAACTTAAGGGTTAAGTTAACCCAGCTTAACTTTCTTTTTCCATTTATTATGCAGATCTTAGAGAGAGTTCTTCTGATTGAGGTGAATCTACTCATATGAGCAGCAAACAGTTAATCAAGTCATGAGGCCTGTTCATTAATACATATTAAGAAGGTGAGCCATCAATTCAGATATTTCTCTCTGAAAAATGTTGGCATAGAATTTAGAGAGGTACAATGAGTCGCAACACTAGTTGCTTCTGTCTGTAAGAATAGCTTCACTGCCTAAATAGGAGGCTAACGCTCTCTGATGGGGCCTCCCTCCCCCGCAGTGCGCCGGCTCCCTGTCCACACTGCTGCCTCTCTTAATCAGGCCTCAGATCGCAGTGACTAGAGAGTCAGAACAGGGCCAGGGCACACACTTCCCGCAGCATAGCAAAACCCCAGCCCAGCATAGCAAAACCCCAGCCCAGCATAGCAAAACCCCAGCCCAGCTGTGATAGAACGCAGAAGAGCAGGCCCGTGTACTGATGGCAAGACGGCTGATTCCGCGTCCAGTGCGGCGGTTTGCATGCAGCAACATGCGTCTGGTGTGGCTGGGTCTGTTAGTTCACACAGGCTGTGGAATACGCGCGCGCTGAGAGGCAGATCTTTTATGACAAACGAGGAGGGATCAGCTGACCTGGTTGGTCAGCTGACATCAAAGCAAGTAGCTATTGGTTGATCGCTGATGGGTGGCGCTGGAGAGCGCTGCACTATATATAGTCACTGCTGGTCAGTCTCAAGTTGTCTGCCGTTGCGAACACTTACGTGGAAGCACTCTGACCTAGTCAGATCCTACAGTGTGTTAGAACCAGGAGGACCTGGGAATTCACACTGAGCCAAATTACTTCTGTGTATTACTTGTGTTATACTTCAGACTAGTTCCAGGGTGTCGAGACCACGGACCTCACACCCAAGATTAGGGACTCTGTGTTATCATTGTGTTATACTCCAGACTAGTTCCAGGGTGTAGAGACCACGGACCTCACACCCAAGACTAGGTATTGTTTGATATCTGTTATGATCTGTTGCATTCCTGACTATCCCTCTGCTTTCTGATTCGGTACCTACGCATATCTGATATCTGTTGCCAAACCCTGCCTGCCTTTGGATACCGAATCAGCCTTCTGTCTTTGTACCTTGTCTGTCTGGGTGTTGCCGACCTGGCTTGCCCGACCTCGAGAGCTATCTCTCTCCTTAAGAGATATATATATATAGTCACCGGGAACTTGTGCTACAGCAGGATAAGCCATACCAGCTGTATCCTGCGCCCAAGTCTCCCGGCGAAGAAATCTCTCGTACGCGTCTGTGGTGTCAACTTGCTATTTGTTATAGTGCATTGCTTTGATCACTCTCTTTGTGCTTCTTGCACGAAGTCACAACTAATCATAATAACCATGATGCCCCCTTTATTTGCTGGTTAGGTGAAGTTCTGATTTCAAGATTTTGTTCAGAACACAGGATGTAAGTGTCTGAAGGATATATTAGGTATCATGAAATCTGGGCCCCGGACGACCACAGAAGTTTGGGCACTGTCATAGCTGACCACAGAAATAGCAGTGAAAGAAGGAAACTTGGGGACTGAAGGTGCCCTATAAATAACAGGTGCTGGGGCTACTCACCATGGAAACTGTGGCACCCAATATTTACTGTTTTTTGTGGTGTGTTTGTGGTATAGGGGGGATTAAGGTTAGTATTCAGGAAGGGGGGGTGCACGAGGGAGGGGGCGATACGGTTAAGGTTAGGCATCAGGAAGAGGGTTTGTGCCGGGAGGGAGGCAGTTAAGGTTAGGCGTCTAGGGAGGGTTCTTTGTGAGAGTAGGGTTAGGTTAAATCTTTTAACATTAGCCAATAAATGATATTATTTTCATGATTCAACACTTCTGCCTTTAAAGGACCCCTGTCACGAAAATCTTAAAATCTTAAAATATATATAAACACATAAAAATAGAAAGTATGTTTCTTCCAGAGTAAAATGAGTTATAAATTACTTTTCTCCTATGTTGCTGTCACTTACAGTAAGACGTAGAAATCTGACATTACCGACAGGTTTTGAGCTAGTCCAACTCTCCATAGGGGATTACCAGCATGGCCTTTATTCTTTGTAAAGATATTCCCTGAAAAAGATTTATACAAAGATGCCAGCCTGCCTCCCTGCTTACCGTACACTTTTTTGGCAGTTGGGCGAAGCAACTGCCGTTCACTAAGTAGTTTTGAAAATAAAGAAATTCCCCATGAGGAGATGGGACAGTCCAAAGCCTGTCAGATTTCTACTATCTTCTGTAAGTGACAGCAACATAGGAGAAAAGTCATGTATGGCTCATTTTACTCTAGGAGAAATGTTTACATATATTTTACATTTTAAGATTTTCGCAACAGTGGTCCTTTAACTACTGGCTAACTCAGTATAATGGCTTACTAGACTATTATTATGAAATAGAGCACAATCAGATGTCCTTTAGAATCTGTTCATGAAGGAATACAGAAAACTCCGAAAGGTTCCCAAACTTTTTGTTATAATTAAATTACAAAATTAAATCTAATATAAAGCTTTAACATCGACCTTTATAGCTAAAGGACTGATTATGTAATTTTGAGAAGTCACTTTTTTCACAACTCTTTTCTTATATCCAGATGATTTACAAGAAATCCTCTTTTGAAGCATTCACTGTGATTCATTGTACAGTCCTGTTTTGTGTAACTTGGAATTTCTAGGTTCTGCTGAAACATGTTATAACAAGGCCTAACAATATGATAAACCGTATTCACACTATACGTGTATTTTGTACTGTTTGTAGCACAGTTTTTTTGGGGGGGGAAATCATACAGCAACAAAGTCTAAAGAGCTACTCAAGGTACTTCAATTCATCCACAAAGAAACAAACATTTCCAAGCTGCCAGCACTCCCTTTTCAAGGCAGTATTAAAGTGTAACTATCAGACATAAAATCAAAAATCAATTCTTTATTTGTATCTGGTAAACAAGTAATAAGGATGCTAAGCAGGCAATCCAAAAGTTAAAAATCACTCTTATTTTTCTTCTCCATAAAACAACATTTCCCGGTTTCCCTGGCTCTTATTTGGTACATCTGCCACACAAAGGAAGTTGCAGGGCATGCTGGGTGTTTTTTTTTCTTCTTTACTTTCCCCTCAGACTGGGAGACTGGGAGGAGGGCGGGCAATGATAGACAGACAGAGTCAGGGAGGAAATGATGTCAGGATTGGCTTCAAGACAGACACAGTCAAAATGGAAAATCCTAGTAAGCTCATCACTTATACACATGCTGCGCCATACATGTTTGAGCGCTACGCAAGTGCAGGAAACTGGGACATGCAAACTCACACTGCTTAGCATAAGTAGTGCACCTTTCCAACATCAGTGAGATGGTCAGAATGAAGAGAGAGGTAGCACAAGTAATTAAGGAAATGACAGAGGGAGATATAGTGACAGTAGCCAAATACAGGACCCTGTGACACGTCACCCAAGCTCTTTGGGAAGCAAATCTGCCATACAAGTTGTTTTTCTTCTTCAAACTGATCGTAACTAAGACAGACAGAACCACAGTCCTGCAGGATGTCGACGATGATGGTACCTTCTTGAAATCCTTGGGGCTCTCTTCCTCACTCCCTCCCTCTTCTGGTGGCGATACCTCTCTTTTAGAAATAGCGGCATCTCATAAGCCTCCACACTCTAGACCAGCAACAGATTGGACTACAATTCCACCGAAAAGGACCTCAACCTCCAGAAGTCAACATTACTCTCCCTCACAGCATAGCTCTCCTAGTGCTGATGGGCAACCTTGAAAACCTCAGATTCTGTCCACTAGGTCTGGAAGATATTAGACCTTTGGACCTCACTTGGAGGATGAATGTGTCCTAAGTTCTTTTTTTATTTCCCTCTTGGACCTTGACTGTGTTGGAAATCCCAAGCTGGGCTGTATTACTTGTTTCTCTCTGTTGTTCTTTTTTATTGTTTTGGGCTTCCCCGTGTGTAGGTAAGAAGGTAAAAAATTGCAACCATGAACATTCTCTCAGGAACGCAATGTTATAATTTAATTGGATCTAATGTGATGATCTTTGTTTTCTGGTTTATGTTTTTGTTAATTACATTCACTGGAGAGTAGCAGGCAAGTATGCAACTCAAAAATTAGCCTTTACTTCATCAATATTTAAACAATGCAATCCAAGTTACAGTACAAATAACATAAAGAAAATGTTTAAAAAAAAACCAATTGTGCTCCAGTATATACTGGTATTCCATATAAACACTTAACGATTGATCCACAGCTCACATTCTACTTCATCAGTATTACCGATATATTAATTTGTATATTCATTTGTTCTGTTGTATATTTGAACCATACTCCAAATTTTTACCAAGGAGGGTTTGTAGCACATCAAGCCATCAGATTCATACAGAAGAAATTCTTTATTGTTTATATGAAACTGGCACCCATGTTCATTGCTTCTGTTACCAGGAAAAATACCGTATGTTGATTTGATTTGCCCATCTTTAACCTTTGCAGTTTATAGACGCTTTACTCTCATTTTTGCCACCACAAAGAGGGTTAATTTATTTATTCATTTAATTATGCACAAAAGCAGGTATGACTTGTGGAGAGATTTGTGTTGGGGAGTTCCCTTACCATTGTGGGGTAATATATGGGGACAAATAAAGCCATTCTTGTTGTATGCTGTAGTTTCCCTCAGTTTCATCAGTGTGCAAGCTCTGCTGTGAATGAGCATGTGTGTACTGGGCACGTGCAAGTACGGTCCCCACATGCCCAATGCCCAGTAGAATAAAGGTGCTTGAGCATGGCTTTATCCTTCTGCAAGAGTGCCTCTATTGTACTGTGCATGTAAGACCATACCCGTCCATGACAGTGTTTGCATGTGGAAGAGACTTATTTAGCCCCTGGTTCAAACAGGTAGCATGGCTGGTTCTGGTAATCATGGGGCCCACGGGCAAATTTAACCTGGGGCCCCCGACAGACAACCAAAAAGTGACATTAGGGGTCCTTTGTTGCAGCCAAATTCCCCCCAGGGCCCCTATGCCAGATGTCCCCCATCACCCTCCAACTTACCTGTGCACTCCTGCAATTAGTGTTGAGCCGAAATTTTCGAAATTTCGTGTTTCCTTAATTACGGACGCGAATTTTGCCGCTATGACACAAATTCGCAATTTCATAATTGCCATACAATCCGTAATTCGAAATTGCATAAGCAAAATTTTGGTTCCGTAATGTCGCGTTTCGTTGCAAATTCGTGTTTAATGCGAAATTTAGTAATTTCATGTTTTCTATAGAAACAAAGTTATTTTAGTTACGAAAATGGATGTAATTTCGTTTATAATAGTAATTATGCACATTTAGGTAATGACTCAACTCAGGAAAGTCACTCATTGATTGCAATTACTGATTGAAATTACTAATAATGCAAAGGCCCCTGCACATGCTGTCACTTTAAATGTGGCTCTACCTGCAGCCACTTCTAAGGAGGCTCTACCTGCAGCCACTTCTAAGACAGGTGCTCTTTGCCATGGTGCACTTAGCGGTCATGTTGAGACACTTGGTTTTGAGTCTTGCAATACCTGATAATGCAAAGGTCCCTGCACGTGCTGTCATTTTAAATGCATCAGGAGGCTCTACCTGCAGCCACTTCTAAGACAGGTGCTCTTTGTCAAGGTGCACTCAGCAGTCATGCTGAGACACTTGGCTTTGGGCCTTGTGATATCTGATAATGCAAAAGTCCCTGCAAGTCCTGTCGCTTTAAATGTATCAGGAGACTCTGGACTGGAACACAATTTTGAGAAAGGTCGAATTTGAGTGTTAAACACGAAATTCTGATTTGTTTGTGTTACGTAAACGATCATAATTACGAAAAAGATCGTAATCACGAAATTACCCATAAACACTACATTTTGTGTAGTTTTGTGAAATTCTCGAAATTTCTATTCTGGCCATAATCCCAATTTTGCAAATTACGCAAAATGTCACGCAATTTCGTGTAATCGTAATTTGGTCATTACGCTCAATACTATCTGCAATGTCTTTGGCAAAGTAGTGTCTGACCTGTCCCGGGGGGGGCTTGCACACTTCTCTGTCAGGCCATGGTTCCATGCACTCTCCAAACTTCTCCTCACAGAGGCACCTCATCTCCATGACCCAGTGCATGTAATTAAGTAATAACATGGTGTGGGGCACAGCCAGCAGTGGATGAAGATGCGGGGGGCATGGAGCCACAGACTGACAGAAAAGCGAGACTGCCGGGACAGGTAAGATGCTGCTCTGCTGATGACATTGCAGGGGCCCAGTTAAGTTGGGGGGGGGGGACTTCTTGGGGGGACACTATAGGTTTTGGGGCCTTGGGGCAAATGCCCCCTTTGCCTCTATGGAAGCGCTGGTCCTGACAGGTAGAGAGGGACCCAGAGCTGGAACAGTGGGGTGTAAGAAAATACTGGAAGCCTCTGGACTATTCACATCCTTCCCACTACTGAGGTAAGTATCTTATTTTCAGATTACTTAAAGACTGCTTTAATAGCAGATTATAGAAACACCTATTGGCACAGGTTTACAATTATACAATATTTAGAAACAAGACTGACTTCGCTTAAATTATCAACCTCAGTGCTGGAGACCCCTTAACTATCACAACATCCTGCATGGCAAAATTGTCATTGCACTCTTGCATAGGACCTATAAGTCTGCAGAGAACTTGGCCTCAGTGCTGTTGTATTGCAGCTAGTGGTTGTATTGCAGCACGTTCTCCTGTGACGTGACTTAGTCTCTGCCAGTGTCCTGATCTCCTGTTTGTATATTTGCCTGTCTGGTTGCCGACTTCTGCCTGTTCCAAGTACCCATCTTGTTGCCACCCTCTGCCTGTCTGACTAACCAATTTGTTACTGACTTCTGCTCTGGACAACTACCTGCTCTGTTACTGACCCCGGGCTGTATCAGAACCTGCTGTGTTGCCAACCTTTGGAAAAGTATCAAGACTATGTCGTTGCCTAACCGCTTGATTTCAGCATCGGTTGCTGAGTTATTGCACGCCCGTACTCAGCCTGTGGAAGTGCCGCAGTACTATCCTGGTCACGCGTCTGGTCGTCAAGCCACTTGATCTGCTAGCGCTTCTGCCCCTTACTCCTCAGAGACCCTGTTCACATTCTAGGGGCTCTGTGTGGTGAGTCGCAAGAGCAGCTGCCCTCCACACTTCAGACTCCAATATATCAGGTACGTGGTTTATTCTGTTACAATTATGCACTATGCACTAATACTATAGGTTATGTCACCGGAACATTCATAAAAAAAATAAAAATAAAAACATCATAATCTCCCAACTGTATTCCTATGATCTTCTAGCAGGAAAATAATATCCCTTCTACTTTTCTACTAGTCTTATTGCTTTTATCTACTTCATATTTCCATTACTTTCCTACAATATTTTTCATGTTTCAATTTGACATTTAATTTCTCTGTTCAAGTATATATTACTGTTTCAACTTTGAACAAAGGATTTAATGAGCTATTTGAAATAAAATATAACCACAGTATGAAAAAACATGTGTATGAAATCCTTAAAATAATTACAGGCATGTATTACAGTAAATAAAGTGAATGGCTTTTTTTTTTTAGTTACCAGCAGTAATCCAATATCATTCAAAACAATGGCAGTTTGGTGGTTTTGGAAAAAACCCTCATTCACTTTTCTAGGAAATATGTTGATTATGAATGGCCTTTTATTATCCCTATAGTCTCAGAATCCCTTCAGAAACCTTATATGTTATTTCAGCCTCTTGTTGCACCTACTATTATCTTTTACATTATATTTTTTTGCATAATAATAAAACATTTATTAATGTCAAATACAAAAAAAAGCAAAGCTTCACATGAGAATTATGACATTGCAGTACATAATCTCTCAGCATGCCAGGATTGTGGAAAGAGTGGACACAATTTTGACCAAAAAATAGATGTCAAACTGATGGCACCTTTTTTAAAAAATACAACTTTTTTTTCATAAAAATTGCTGAATTTAAACGTTGTATTGTTCTTCCTGTGTTTACAGTGGAAAAACAAAAACTTGGAACACCTTACTAAATAATGTGTTATTAAAATAATTTGACTTAATTGCTGGAACATTTAAGAACTTTTGAGAGATCGTTATGTTTCAACCAATCCTTTAAGTGTGAAATGTAAAATCTGCACATTTAAGCAAATAGAAAAAAAAATCTTTTTTTTTAATTTGTGGGCACTGCACTCAAAATAAAAAAAGAAAAGAAAATAGAAAGGAGGTGAGACTAGATATGGAAACAAACATGGTTAATCTCAAGATTATAAATCAATCTACAGAGACCTTAAAGAGGAGCTGTTAGGTATAGGGTCTCAGAGAAAATAAACACATATATCAGTAGCTAAAGATTGGCTGTACTTACATTACATATGCATTTCACTGTCCACGTTTGTACTTCACAGAATTTTTATATAGTATATGCAGAGATTGATGCTCCTGACAGCTCATGGCAGGTTCCATGTTTTTCTGACTTCTATGAAGCCAAATGTGTCGTCATGTCCTGCCTGCTTCCTGATCACAGAAAAGCTCGTACTGAATAACACAGTGTGCAGTGAATATTAATTAGCCATGTGGCTAGGAACAATAGCTGACTCCTGCAGTGTACTCTGCCCGGAGATTTATCAGTGCTACGCGCTGGACTGATTACAAGCTGCTGTAACGTCTCATTAGCAGCCGAGGGGAGGGCCCCAGAATGCTTTGCCGTATAGTATGCGGCTTGCGTCCTGCTTGGGTCTAACAGCTTTGCTGATAAGCACACATCAAAGGTAAGAGAGATTTTTATCTTCACTAATGCCTTTTTGGCTTCCTTCTAAACTGTTTAACACAGGAGAAAAGAGGTTTAAATTAGCTTCTGCAGCCTGACAGTTACTCTTTAATCAATTGTAGAATATTTTACAATAGAAATCTTAACCTAGAGGATATTCCACACCTAAATGATCTGAACAAATTCATTTTCAGTATTCACATTTACCTGCTTATAACTTTTTAAATGCTTTATATAGTAACACAAAAGTTTTCCTTCTTTGTTGGGTACAGGCAGGGCTTTTTTTGGGTCAAATATTTTAAAAATAAATGTTTTCATCTAAACAGGGGGGGGTGGGTGTCTTCTTTCCAACTCAATAGATGGAGAGCTTTGCAAATTCAAGATTTATTGAGTTTTTCAAAATACAAAAGCAATTACAAAAATATAGAACACCGTGGGAAAAAAGAAAATGGCATTATAACAGTTAATACAATCTCTCTCTGTAGTTGCAAACATCAGATGTGCAATAGTCATCCATGAATCTGAGAAGTGTGAGCTTACACATTTATGTGATAGAGTCTGTTAAGGGGAATTGGTGATGATCTCACTCCTTGTGAGTTGTCTATTGGGATTGATGGAGTGTTTTGAAGTGACTAAGGATTTGTACCTCTTTGTGTAGAACCTGTTGCTGAAATTCTTACGAGTCTGTGACAGGTGGTGATAATTTCATACTTACATCAGATAGGGAGCATCAAACCCTAGCTGATTTTAAGCGATCCCAAGCCAAAGCTCAGGTTCAAAATAAGATATTAACCTGAAGAGAGGGAAGCCTCAGGACCCTATTGAGGCTTCCCTCTGTGGTCCGATGTCCCCGGTCCCTGAGCACGACCAGGGGGGTCATGCTCAGTGACCGCACTCGTAACAAAGGAGGAGTGCGACCCCAATGTGGAGGGGCCACATTGGGGTCGCACTCCTCCTTTGTTACGAGTGCGGCTGTGCAGTAGCAATTCGAGCACGGCCATGCATGCGCAGTAGCACGAAGCCCATGGCTCCAGCTCACTGCTCATTTGTGGGTGTGCTCACGCGGCTACTGTGTGTCCTTGCTGAAGAAAGAGGAAGTGTGTGGCCCTGATATGATTAGCAATAATGCCTTGTCACTAACCTTCCGGGGGCCATGCTCGGCGATGGGAAGCATCAGAGCACCGAAGGCAGAGCACCTAAGGAAGCCTCAATAGGGTCCTGAGGCTTCCCTGTCTTTTGTTAAGTATCTTATTTTTTACCTGAGCTTTGGCTCGGATACACTTTAAGGTGTACCTGAGGTAAGGAAAACTCCAGTGCATGCAATATCCACTTCATATATCCTTGTGGATCATGTTTATAAATATCTGTTCAGAGGAGCAATGGCCAAGAGAGTCCTAGGCATACACAGTTTAGAAATATTACTAACCTTGCATGTTCCTTACCTCAGGTAAACCCTAAATCAGCTAGAACTTGATGTTCCCTATCTAATGTAAGTATAGAATTATCAATGCCTGTCATCAATGACTTGCAAGCATGTAAGAATTTCATATGATCACCCCACTTTGACTGGAACAATGGCAGGGCAGAGGAGAGGATGGCCACATGTAGGGGCCAAAAAATGTCTGAGAACAAGAAAATTAAGCAAGTATCAGTAACTTTTTTTTTCACCTCAGTTACACTTACACAAGGGGGAATTGTTCTCCAGCACATCATTCCTGTTTGGAACCCTCATTGGCCGCTTAGTCATGTGATGACCCTCTGCATAAGATTTGTTGGTTACACCTGATAGTTGGCTACAACAGCATGGAAGAAAGGCTGGCCACAATAAGGAGTCACCAAGTGTCCTAAGAGAATAAGCAGGTATGTATAACTGTTAAAGTTTTCCTTACCTCAGGTTTACTCTTTTGTACCTTTTGAGGAGGGGCGAGTGGAGGACGGATTTTAACTATTAGATTATCACACAAGACTGCAGCAAATCCATCAGTGATTATTTTAAACCAAAATCCAAAACTTTGTATCCCTTCAATCTAAACACACACCTTGCCACTTTAAACCCATTCTCTTAGGTTTGGATTCCCTCACTGAGAAAGGTAGCATTCTCGATGTGCGCTGGCAACCACGTCATATTTAAGGGGTACTATGCCCATACTTTAGAATTTTCAGGTCCCCTAGGGAATGATTGATTGAAGATGTCCACAACCAACAGGTGCAGGGGGCTGCAATGGACACTACTTGTGCTCCATTGTGGCCAACCTGTACTTAGGGAAGGAGGAAAGGGACAATTTTTCACATAATACAGATGCGGCTAGTGGTCCATACTCAGCCGAAAAGCGTTTGTGTCCCGCTTAGACAAGCCGGAGACAAGGCTTTTTGCGATCTCCTCAGGCTCCACAGGATGTGGATGAAGTCGCTTCCTGGTATCCAGCGTACACCAGTACCATAGCAACCAGGTGTACCACTCGTCTGTAGGCGGAAGCGGCAGGCTGCCTGCGTCTGCTATTGGACTGCTGGGTCAGCGCTGTCCGCTGATTGTGATAGTAGTAATGGGCTCAATGGGGGTTTAAGAAAGTATGGTACTGTGGTACTGGTGCACTCTGGATACCCGGAAGTGACGTCATCCACATCCTGTGGAGCCCGAGGAGATCGCGGAAAGCCTTGTCCCCGGCTTGTCTAAGCGGGACACAAACACTTTTCAGCTGATTACGGACCACCAGCCGCATCTGTATGAGGTGAGAGCTGTCCTAGAAGGCATACTGTTTTTAACTACTGGAAGTTTTAGAGCACTCTTTTCTGTTTTTTACATGTTGTACCATCGAATCCTTGGAGCAGCCTGAATCTACCCAAGGGAATACCCTCATTCCCACAATTCTGCTGTCTAATTTTTCACATAAGGGCCTCAACATGTACCCGTGTCATGTCCTGGAATGGCACAGCTACACTGATGACATCCCCTTCTTTTGGACAGGCTCTGCAGACATTTGTTTAGATTCTCAATAATAATAATAATAACCAAAAACCAATAGTAACTAATACCAGAAACCAATGGTGTCCATTCCTTTATCAATCCAGAGACATAGCACTGCTTGGTGGACAGGGTACACTCATCATTTATGAGAAAAAGTGTGATGGCCCAACAGTGTGATGTCTGACAAAGTTTTTTCTCCTATGTTGCTGCCGCTTACAGTAAAAGTCTGAGAAATCTTGGCCAAACCTATCTTCTCATTGGATATTCTGAGAGTTTTCTTTTTCTTTTTTTTTTACTTTTAAACTTTATTACCATAAAAAAAAAATACAACAAACAACATAAACAAAAGTTTTATTTATTCTTTACAAATTCACTCCCTGGAAATTATCCATACAAAGATGACAGCCGGCTTCCCTACTCATTTTGCATACTCAGTAAGGGCTTTTGAAAAAAAAGAAAACCCCCCCAAAAATGCCCCATGAAGAGTTGGACTAGACCAAATCCAACATATTGTAAGCGACAGTAATGTGGGAAAAATACATTTATAGTGCAATTTACTCCGGAATAGGCATATGTTTTGTATATATTCATACACATGGTTTTTACATTTTGAATTTTTTCACAATAGTGGTCCTTTAAGCACCGTACACACTCAAGGCTTGTTTAGTTTACTAAATTCACATGCAGGTTTTTGTTTTTTGCTATTGCAGATCACAGCGATCTTCACAGAACAGACCCTGTGTCACATTTGTGAATTATATAGCATCTCCTTATACTTTATCTTTTATATTTTCTCTTATCTTTCATAGACGAGACCTTAGGGTCAGACATTGTAGAGAAGAGGCTTTAAAAGAAACAGATTAGAAATAATGCAGGTACCGGTAGACCCAGCATTGGGCAGAACAATATAGGAGCTTGTGTTGGAAAATCATAAGGAAAATGTATGATTCACCGCAAAGGAATTATAGTGTTGTGAGATAACTGGAAATGGACAGATTTGTCTAAACTTGCAATGTATTTATGTATATTAGTAATTCAGAATTACAAAAATAATTAAATATGGTCCTACATAAGAGACAATAATCTAGTCTAGGATTTGTATAATACAATGCTACAATGATTGTTTAAAGCTAAACTGGTGCAACTTCTTTTAGATATTTACTGCCTTCTTTGTCCCCATTGGATAGCTTTTTCATTGCTTCCTGTCCTTGGAATATCAACACCATTAATATAACGCTATTGGTCCAGGTCACTGGACAACAAAAAAAAGCTTCACCAGTCTCTGAATGTTTTATTTACTGCTATCTGTGTTCCTCATGGACAGATTTACTCTTTTCCCGTCGGGAGAGTTAATGGGGGAAGTTTGCCCACATGAGGACACAGATGTAAGAAAGCCTTAAAGGGATACTTAAGTCAAAAATAAAAAATGATTTTTACTCTCCTGGGGCATCCCTCAGCCCCCTGGAGCTGTATGGTGCCCTCGCAGCCTCGCTCCAATCCTCCTGTCCCCGCCGGTGGCTACTTCCGGGTTCGGCGACAGCTGCTGACAGGCTGGGAACACGAGTGATTCTCCGCGTTCCCAGTTGCTATATCACCCTCTATGCTGCTATAGCGTGTATGTTATACGCGATAGCAACATAGAGGGTGATATAGCGGCTGGGAACGCAGAGAATCACTCGTGTTCCCAGCCTGTCAGCGGCCGTCGCCGAACGCGGAAGTAGCCACCGGCGGGGACAGGAGGATCGGAGCGAGGCTGCGAGGGCACCATACAGCTTCAGGGGGCTGAGGGATGGCCCAGGTGAGTAAAAATCATTTTTTATTTTTGACTTAAGTATCCCTTTAAGAAGGTTCTGTTGTCTTTCCACACAATCCAAAACTAAAAGAAAAAATCCTTAATAGTTCCTTATTCCTTAAAGGCATTTTGTGAAGAGGAAAAGTGTGGATATTATTGCCCCGAGGTGTGGGGAACCTGCTAAATGCCCCAAAAGTGCTGAATGGCCACCGTAATCCCGGCCCACTGCTGTTGGTGAGTGCAAACTTCACAGGGTGATGCTGGTGGAAGTAATGTAATGTGACGACAGACTTTAATTTCATGTCTGTGATTAGATGATATTGATTGAGACTACCTGAAATATTTGCTGCACTAAAAAAAAAAAATAATAATAATCGGTAGCATACTTTGAAGGCCACATATAACATATAATTAGGCACAGCTGAAAATCTTAATTAGAGGGTGTGGTACCAATGGAGTCCAAGGACCTTCCAAAGAAGTAAAAAAATCATACAGGGACACATGGAGCCCCTGATGGTGTAGTATGTCGAGGGTATGAGACACTCAACAACAGTAAGTGCAGAATACTCACAATGGTAGGTTGCAATACCGGCAACCACAGTGTAACAGCTGGTGAGGAAAGCCCGTTCTCATTTTTTGGTTCTTTGGTCTTCGACAATGTGGGCCACACTCCAGGAAAAGCAAAAGGGTGTAAGGGTTCCAAGGAACCGACACAGAGGTGCAGTATGCTTACAAAACGCTGGTATTAAGACACTTTGTATTATTTGATCGGAAAACGGATTGCGATCCACAAAACGCTTTATCATTCAAGTGTCTGGTTTCTATTAAACATTATCATTTTATTTGGGCCACTCCTTTCTTATTAGAGGTAAGCCATCCTGTTATGTTTTATCCAATTGACATTTCCACCTCCACACATTCCATCTTGGGGCACCTCTCCCCTCCCAGTGAAAATCTTAAATGATTGGTAGGTTGGAAAAAAACCCAAGCACAGGGGCGTAGCAATAGGGGGTGCAGAGGTAGCGACCGCATCGGGGCCCTTGAGCCAGAGGGGCCCCGGGGGGTCTTACCTCAACTTCAGTATTAGCTCTCTATTGGTCATGTGCTCATAATAATCACTTCTATAGATACTTTGAATAGTGGTAATCATTAACAAACTGCTCCCCATTCCCTTTTTGCACCTCTGATACTGTATTTGCCATTGGCAGGTTTTGGTGCGCGTATCAATTGTTATATATAGAATGCTTGGGGGGCCCTACTGTAAAACTTGCATCAGGGCCCACAGCTCCTTAGCTACGCCACTGCCCAAGCATGACACAGGACAGAATCACTACAGGATACAAGTGACTGTGGCAAGACAGCACTTTCCCAACATAGGGATCTTAGAGAGGAAGAACAGACCTCTAGATTTATTTATTTATTTATTTGGTAAGATTATGTTAATTACATAAAGAATGATTCTGTACATTTATGCAAACTTAATTACTCTAACAAGAAAGCAGCATCTGCACATTGCTGGTTTTATAACAACCTTTACAATGCCTCCCTCACATAAAGCCTGTGGAAAACTAAGGGGTTAGACCAGAGACTTTCTGTGTTCTAGGTTCTAGGTTCTCAAGACACTTTTACTCAAAGCCAGGGAGTCCTTAAGGGCCTGTACACGCTGAAAATCGCAAGCAAAAGCGCAAAAGTGAACACAGTGCGATGCGATTGCAATTTTTAATCAAATTTCTACTTGTGATGTATGTGCACTTGCAATGCGCTTGCGATTTTGCTGAGGTTATCCTTTCCTGGTTTCCTGATTGTTTACCTAAAAATCACAATGAAAACTGCATGCATTGCATTTTTCATGCATTTTTTTCTTGAAAAGCACAGCAGTCACTGTGACTGCGTTTTTCTAAAAATGTATCGCACCAGTGTGAACAGTTCATCGCGATTTTCATGATTTTTCAAAAGACCTTGTGATTTAAAAAACGCATGCAATTTTTAAAACACAGTGCAAATGCAGCACTGTGCACAGGCCCTTAGATGTGCTCAGAGCATTTAAACTTACCTTTAGAGTTGTCGCGAACCTCCGATTTTGGTTCGCGAACCTCAAACTTGAACATGCAAAAAAAGTTTGCGAACATGCAAACTTTTCGAACCGCCACAGACCTCAATGGGCAGGCTAACATTCAAAACTACAAACATTAATTGTGGCCATTAAAGTGATGGAAAAGATGTTTCAAGGGGTCTAACATGTGTAGGGGGGGGGCATGGTGGAGTAGGATACACGCCAAAAGTCCCGGGGGAAAATCCGGATTTGAGGCACAGCAGGGTTTAAGGGCAGAAATAGCATTTTATTGCTAAATTAGAGGCCTAAAGTGCTTTAAAACATCTTGCATGTGTATACATCAATCAGGTAGTGTAATTAGTGTACTGCTTCACACTGACAGACTACACTCACAGTGTAACGCACCGCAAACAGCTGTTTGTGTAGTGATGGCCGTGCTGGACTGGTGCGCACCATGGTGAGAGTGCAGGCGATGGCGGTTTTCAAGCCAATATGGTCGGGCTGAGGTAGCTGAATGACAGAACAACAGTGACTGAGTGTCCAGCTGATCGAATTTGGTCTGTCCACAATGAAGCAACGACCTTATTATCTTCTTGGGTCAGGTGTGCCCCCCAACCCCAACACACTAATTTAGCCAGTCATTGCTTCATTGTGATACGCAAGCCCCTTCACCGTGGCAAGGTATCGATCACGAAATGGAATTTACACATGTACATGCCTTTTGCTTTGTTGTTGCAGCCGCAGTGCAGCCAGAAAAATTAGGCAGGCATGTACACGCACCAGAAAACCTTATTATAGCAGCCGCTGCTTGCAGCGGCCTTGAAAATTCAGGAATCCACCTGGAGTCCTGGACCCTGTTGGTGGTGGCGGTAAGGCAGTCACACGGCGTGCAGGCAGAGATGCTGTGTGTGGGGACTGACTTAGTCTTCGGGCGGGCAGTAGCCCTCCGGGATCCATGCCTCATACATTTTAAAAAAGGTGTACTGAACACTTTTGTGACCTAGGCGACTTCTCTTCTCACTGACAATGCCTCCAGCTGCGCTGAAGGTCCTTTCTGACAGGACGCTTGAGGCAGGGCAAGACAGAAGTTGGATGGCAAATTGTGACAGCTCTGGCCACAGGTCAAGCCTGCGTACCTAGTAGTCCAGGGGTTCATCGCTGCTCAGAGTGTCTACATCCACACCTAAGGCCAAGTAGTCGGCTACCTGCCGGTCGAGGCATTGGTGAAGGGGGGAAACGGAATGGCTAAGGCGAGGCAGTGGAGTAAAGAATGTCTGCATGTCCGACATCACCATGAGATCGCTAGAGCGTCCTGTCCTTGCCTGCGTGGACATGGTGGGAGGAGGAGAAAGATTACTGGCAGTGGCACCTTTATTCCGTTGTGCTGTGACATCACCCTTAAATGCACTGTAAAGCATAGTTGCCAGCTTGTTCTGCAAGTGCTGTATCCTTTCTGCCTTCTGGTGATTTGGAAACATCTCCGCCACTTTGTGCTTATACCGAGGGTCTAGTAGTGTTGCCACCCAGTAATGGTCATTACCCTTAAGTTTTTTTATACGGGGGTCCCTCAACAGGCTGGACAGCATGAAAGATGCCATCTGCACAAAGTCAGATGCCGCCGTACTAGCCATCTCGTCTTGCTCTTCCTCAGTGATGTCAGGTAAGTTCTCCTCCTCCCCCCAGCCATGAACAATACCATGGGAAAGGTGAGCAGCACAAGCCCCCTGCGACGCCTGCTGCGGTTGTTCTTCCGCCTCCTTCTCAAAAAAAACACCTTCCTCATCTGACTCCTCTTCCCCAGACGACTCCTCCTCCTCCCTCCTCTGTGATGCCGCAGGTGTTGATGATGCCGCAGGTGATGTTTCCAAAAACTCTTCCTCCTCCTCCTGTTCTTAGTCATGCTCCTCTACAGCTTGATCCACCACTCTACGCATGGCATGCTCCAGGAAGAAAGTATATGGGATCAAGTCGCTGATGGCGCCTTCACTGCGACTCACGAGGTTTGTCACCTCCTCAAACGGACACATGAGCCTTCAGGCATTACGCATGAGTGTCCAGTACTTCGGCCGTAACATCCCCAGCTCCCCAGAGCATGTCCTTTCACTGTAGTTGTACAGATACTGTTTGACTGCTTTTTCCTCCTGCTGTAGCAGGCGGTCAAACATCAGGAGCGTTGAATTCAAGCGAGTCGGGCTATCGCAAATCAAGCGCCTCACCGGCAAGTTGTTTCACCGCTGAATATCAGCCAAACGCACCATGGCCGTGTAGGACCGCCTGAAATGCCCACACACCTTCCTGGACTGATTCAGGACCTCCTGTAAGCCTGGGTACTTGCACACAAATCTTTGTATTATGAGACTGAGCACATGTGCCATGCAGGGTACATGTGTTAACTTTCCCAAATTCAAAGCCGAAATGAGATTGCTGCCGTTGTCACACATCACGTTGCTGATCTCCAGTTGGTGCGGGGTCATTCACTGATCCACCTGTTTGTTCAGAGCAGCCAGGAGAGCTGCTACAGTGTGACTCTTGGCTTTGAGGCAAGACATGTACAAGTTGGCATGACATCGGCATACCTGGCATGCAGCATAGGCCCTGGGGAGATGGGGGTGTGTAGTTGGATAGGATGTAGCAGGAGGAGTAGGAGGAGAAAAAGAAGGAGAGGAGGTGGCAGTAGGCCTGCCTGCAAGCCGTGGAGGTGTCACAACCAGGTCCGCTACACAGCCGCGTACTCCCTGCTTGCCAGCGGTCACCAGGTTGACCCAATGTGCTGTATAAGTAATGTACCTGCCCTGACCGTGCTTAGCAGAACAGGCATCTGTGGTCAGATGTACCCTTGACCCAATGCTGTGCGGCCAGAGATGACACCACTTGCCTTTCTATATCACGGTACAGTTTGGGTATCGCCTTTTGAGAAAAGTAATTGCAGCCTGGAATCTTCCACTGCGGTGTCCCAATCGCCACAAATTTTCGGAAGGCCTCAGAGTCCACCAGCCGGTATGGTAACAGCTGGTTAGATAACAGTTCCGCCAAGCCAGCTGTCAGACGCCAGGAAAGGGGGTGACTGGCAGACATTGGCTTCTTCCGCTCAAAGATTTCCTTCACGGACACCTGGCTGCTGCCGTGGGCAGAGGAGCAGGAAGTGCTCAAGGTGAGGGTGGCTGTGAAGGTGCAAGGGATAAAGCGGCTGAAGAACATGCTGCAACTGAAGGAGGAAGAGGAGGCGGAGGGTGGTTTTGCCTTTGTTTGCTGCTTTTCCTCAGCTGGTCTTCCCATTTATGCATTATTATTTACAGTCCTAAGAAACATTTATGCATCACAAAGTATAATTTACAGTATTTAGGGCAAAATATCTCCTGTGCATAAAACAGAATATGGATGAGGTGGAGGTAAGCAGAGTAGGTTAACAAATGAATACTGTATGTAGCACTGCCCATGTACAGTATAAGCTTTTACAGAATATACCTTACATGGAATTTCCCAATATTCTACATCTACCCATCACTTTTTCACATATACTGTACGTATGCATAAGTATGAGCTCCCTAACCTGCGCTCCAGGACATCAAAATTAACTGTAGGTGCATATGGAAGCTCTGCTCACCACTTCAGCAACATCCAGTGCCACATGACAGGCAATGAACACAGAACGTGTGCAGGTGTCTTGTCACTGCCTCTGTCACCACCCTTTGACACAACCATTCTACAGTAATGCAGGGATATTTAGTCTTGGCTTCTTTTGATCTAGCTGCTTTAAGTGTCAGTTTGTTCTTCCTCACTGACCCACCAGCACAATTCCAGACAAGGTCGTACTTAATCTGCGCTTCAGTTCCTACCAGATTTTTCTCATAGAGCAAGTATATCGTAATTTTGTTTCTTTAAATTGCAGTACATGCTGCATTTTAGTGTATTTCGGGGTAGCATGGTGGCTGAGTGGATAGCACTAGGGTTCCAGCCCAAACTATCTGTATGGAGTATATATGCTCTCCCTGTGTTTATGGTTGTTTACTACTTATTTTTCTTTCGACATTACAAAAAAACATACTGGTGAGTTAATCATTGGCCTTAGATTATTATACAGAAACTAGACTATGACTAGTGACAATAGTTATTCAGTGTACTCTGTAAAAACATCAGGGAAGACATGAAGCTGTCACAGCTATTATCTATATACTGTACAGGTACTAAGCTATGAACACACTTCCAATTTCTGTGAGATACAGTTTTGGGCCAAGTTTTGTACAAATGCATTACAAGCCTAGAGGCTAACAATGCATCTGCTACTATGAAGCAGGGAGGAGGAACGATACGCGGCACATGAGAGAACAGCTTTTGGCTGTCGGGATCAGTACAAGGCAGGGGCTACCATGGGGGCAGCCTGGGCAATTGCACCAGGGCACTCAAGCACTGCTGGGCCCCCCAGGTCTCCCCCCCCAACTCAACTATGCACCTTGGTCCCCCTGCAGAGTCTTCAGCAGAGTGGAGTCTCACCTGTCCCAGCAAGCGCACTCCAGCCAGTCTGTGGCTCTCTGCATGCCCATCTCAAGCCTTGAAGGGACACCTCTCCTCTGCGGCCTGACACATGTTGTTAAAGAGACACTGAAGCGGAAAAAAAAAATATGATATAATGAATTGGTTGTGTACTATGAATAATTACTAGAAGATTAGCAGCAAAGAAAATATTCTCATACTTTTATTTTCAGGTATATAGTGTTTTTTCTAACATTGCATTATTCTATAATATGTGCAGATTACACAACACTCAGCATTCAAAATGAGTCTTTCAGAGCAGTCTGTGAAGTAATGACCTCTCCTCTAGCAGAGGAAAAGTAAACAGTTCGCTTACAGTTGAGATAATAAAAGTCAGATAACAGCCCTCTCCACGACTAAAGGTGCGTACACACGCCGGACTGGAGGCAACGACGGGTCCGTCGTTACCTCCAGGCTCCCGCTGGGTGGGCGTGCCAACGACAGTCCGGCGTGTGTACGCACTGTCGGCAGACTGATACAGCTGCTTCTGAGCGATCCGCCCGGCGGATCGCTCAGAAGCAGCCGTATCAGTCCGCCGCCAGTGCGTACACACGCCGGACTGTCGTTGGCACGCCCACCCAGCGGGAGGTAACGACGGACCCGTCGTTGCCTCCAGTCCGGCGTGTGTACGCACCTTTACTTAGTCGGAGAGCTTAATGGCTTGTTTGCATAGAGATAACAACTGGAGTTTCTCAACTCTTCCTGTACTGGAAACAATTAGACTGATGTATCTGATCTTAATGTTTTATTTCTTAGCTGTACTACACATACAAATCATAATATCATAATTTTTTTTTCGCTTTAGTGTCTCTTTAAGTATTAACATGTCATAGATTGCAAAGAAGGTGCGGCCCCTAGTGGATGAAGACGGAAGTGCATGGAGCCATAGGAATCCATAGGACTGACAGAGGGGTGCACTAGCCAAGACAGAAAAGACCCTATTCTACCAAAAACTCTGCAGGGGCCCTGGGGAGCAATGGTTAAGTTGGAGGCCCGGTAGTGCATCAACAGAGTCACATAATGCTGCTTTACGAGAAGGGAGGCTGCTTTATGGGAAGGGAGGATTAGGTGTATCAGGGACGGGGGGATACCCAGGTTAATTTTGCCTGGGGTCTCCATTGTTGCTGGAACCATCCCTGGGTCAGTGGGACAACAATGTGTTTGGGGGTCGCTTGGGAGTTGGACACTGCTAAAGATCGAACGTGTCAGATATTTAGGCAATGTCGCTGGTCTCCCATACGCATACTAGATTCTCTAGATTCTTGACCAAGGTGGTCTTTATCATATACCTCAGCTGAGTTTAATCCAGGATGCATACACACTTTCAGCAGCCGAACATTTGGCAATGAAAAATATAGAAGCACATTGATAGGGCTTTGAATAAAGCTTCTATTGTTTCACCTTAGGTCTTGTAAAAGTATAAATATACGATTTCACAATTGTATTTACTGTAACTATAGCTAAATAAGCTTCCTTATGCCCTGAAGCAATTTACCAAACTGTCTACTGCATTGAATTCGATCTTGATTAATTTAACATTATCAATCTTCTGTGTCTTAAAAGACTTGTTTTTACACAAAAAGCAAACATACCACACAAAGCCTTATTGAAAAATGTAGCAGGAAACGCTTCAGAACCTTTAAATCATGTAACAAATGAGACATTATGTGTAACTATTGATTTTCGCCATTCATGCTCTCCTCGCTCATAGGTATTTCACGGAAAGGTGTGAGCTCAGGTTGTAGAACAGATGTTGAGTTATTTACACTTACTACCAGTACACTAATGTAATGTAATGATGGGGAGAGGGCATGCGGGTTCTAGGAATTCCCTCTAAACCATGGCAATGCAGTGTTTAGGAAAGAGTTATCAAACAAGAATGCAATTTTTCATCATCAAACTGATCTGTAGGATTGCAGCTTTATTTTTTTTACAGTATACAGTATGTCTAGAATGTAATATGCATACAGCAACAATATCAATTTAGTTCCAATTTAACTGTAAATTAGGAAGAAAAAAATCCTTTTTTTAGAAGGAAGTGTCCCAACCCTGTCCTCAATGCCCACCAACAGCGAAGCAGGTCTTTTTGGGGCCTGCTTTGCACAGTGTAGCACCAAAGCATGGTGCGGCTATAGCAGTAATGCTATAGTCCGTGCCCCGCAAACGGGTAATCTGGGGATCCGGCCAGTGGTTGCCGGACCCCAAATTAATTCTCCCTCTGAGTTGTGATGACTCGGAGGAGGAATAGTAATTAACACTCCCAAATTTGTGCGACAGCAGGGTGAGCCATCATTCGGGGCTCACCTGCGCCAAAAAGCCTCCGCGCTAGACAGCCATGACAGCTACAGAACATGCTTTGCAGGAAACCACAAGCATTCACAAGTGGGGTAATTATTGTATCAGCAGAGCTGACTAACTACCTCTGTGGATTTCCACAAACATGCGCTGTTGGTGGGCCTTGCGTAAAGGGTTGGGGATATGGATTTAGATTATTACTTTGCAATCCATATATCGTATTAAGACTTGGGCAGGTCTAGTCTTTCTGCTGCATTTATTATAAGGACAAGAATAATATCTAATTTATGTATCTGGGAACCCTGCTGCGGGATCTAAGGAATTCCTAAGTCATTGAGTATTTGACATGGCACCTCTTAAACAAGCTACCTGTTTGAATTAAACTTCTATGCCAAGTCAGCTGTAATGAAAAGGAAGAAACAGCAGTTGGGTTTTTGCCTAATGTTAATTTATTCTACTTCACACAGTTTTTCTCTGTCATATCTGTCATCCAGAGAAATAACTAAAAAGTCACAGAACCTTAATTTTGAAATTATGGCACCCTGACCCTTATTCAATCACCAAACTTGCCATTGAAGTCAGGTGGTTTAATTCACCTAATTCACTGCAAAATGTTAGCTCCCCTGGTGTGTAGGAAATAACTCATTTGGATGTTTTTATCTCCTAACAAGTTTTACTGGTCGCTTACAGGTCACTTCAACTGACGTGTCAGGTGCCAGAAACCGATGCTTTGAGGCAAAC
The DNA here is from genome assembly GCF_040937935.1 of Hyperolius riggenbachi. NCBI lineage: Eukaryota > Metazoa > Chordata > Amphibia > Anura > Hyperoliidae > Hyperolius > Hyperolius riggenbachi. The sequence continues at coordinate 275,592,837 of NC_090648.1, forward strand.
ATGAGGGCAAATAAACAAGAAACGTATAGCCTTCTTAATGCCGGTGAAAAGCTCTACAAAATGATACATTGAAAGTACAAGTGGTCACTAAATAGTAGCTAAAGAAAAATGTTTTTTTTTCTCTCCCAATCCTGTAAATATGGATCCTAAATAGCTGAAATACAGAAAATAAAGAATGAAAAAAAGGCTTAAATAGTTGAACCTGCCTTATTTACCTCTAGATATTTTCGAATCTGCTTGGCCAGTGCACCCCTCACCAAACAGATTCCATGCCTTTCTCAAAATAAAGGCAATCGATCTGCTGTTCTTTAAAAATACATTCAACATAGTATTGTGTGCTGCAACAGATACCTTGCCATTACATTCTGCTAGCATCACAACTGATCCACTAATGCAGTGTATTTACTGTAAATCTTGCCTAAGACAAATAAGATACATGGTATGCCACTCAGCATGCTGTGATATAGCCTCAGAGTTTACCTCTCCAGTGTCTGTTTGGGAAGCCCTATTCCAGGATTTTTTTAATTGGTTACCAGCCTGGTGCCTCCCAGTCCAGTTTCATCTCTTCTTACCCAAATACAAAGGGGAGACTAACTCCATCAAACCTCTGAAGACTCTCCCATACTTCCATTCCATGACTCTGAATCTCACAAGTAAACTGGTCCTCTCCCAGTCCCACCCAATACACACACGCCAACCCTGGAGACCCTTGTCTAGGAAATGCTCCTGCTTCTTAGGCCAGATTAACAAGGAAAGAACATGAGTAACAGGTTGCTTGTACCATGTGAAAATCCCCCACATTTACCAAGCCTTGTCACTGCACTGCACTGCCACAATGCTATTGCTGCAAGAGGAGGCAGAGTGGCAACTTTTGGAATACTCCTCTTGTATGGTAAATAAGAAATGGTACGGTGTCATCCTTAGCTATGTCCCCTCAAGAGTGAAAAGGGAAGGTAGGAAGGGGAGTAGAACCTGCGTGAGATTTCCACATTTAGATGTTAACGCCGTAGTTAAATCCTCTGCTTGCTATGATAACAGGTGGCATAGGTTGCCCTATCATAGCAACACATACATTACAACTTTACCACCATTTAGTAAAGCAGGGCCATAGCTAGAAAGGGTCACTTGGGTTTGATGTGCACACTGCATTTTCTCTGTGATATCCATTGTTGTATATTTCTATATACATTTCTCATTCCTAAATAAAGCTACTTCTACAGCATTTCCAGCCTCAGGCATCTTGGTGTAAACTGTGGTCAGCCAAAGGTCATTTGTCCAGCATTGTAAGACATATGTTAGGTGAGTTAAGACATTAGTATAAAAATCTAAGCAGAAACTTTCTTTCACACTTCACATGCATGTCACGTAAACTGAGTGGTTTTACTGAACGATAATAAACCAGGAAATGAGGCCTACTAAAGGAAGAAATAAAAAAATGTTGTTATACACTGGTATCATTGTGTTGTATTGTGATTTGTGACTAAGCAGATTTTTTAGATATGTAATGTGTGTATTTCATAACCTAAACAATATCTCTACTTTTCTTTTAAACTTGTGCTTTACTGCATCATATTTTGAAAGCAATACGCAAAATATGCCTTCAAAGATTCACATACAGATTTCTTGCAATATATTTGCTTTAGCGGGATATGCCAGGCCTGTACACACACCTGCCAAGATAATTGTAAATAATTAAGGGTGTTAACATATCACAAGCATGGATTTTCCAGCAGTTGTAGTTCCTTGTTCCTACATGTCAGTCTTGTTGTGTCAGGATTCTATCAAATACTATTAAATGTCGCTGTATTTCTCAGCTTACTGTTATGGGACAGCAAGGAGTATGGATAATGAATGTCTATCACTTACTGAATTTAACATTTTTTTATGCCCACAAAAACATTTCACAATTAGAGATGTAGCGAACGGTTCGCTGGCGAACGGTTCCAGGCGAACTTAGGGGGTTCGCGTTCGCCTGCACCAGGCAAACTTTTGCGGAACTTCGATTCGCCCCATAATGCACTATGAGGGTCAACTTTGACCCTCTACATCACAGTCAGCAGGCACATTGTAGCCATTCAGGCTACACTAAGCCCTGGAGCCCCACCCCCCTTATATAAGGCAGGGTCCGGCGGCCATTAGCCTCACTCGTGTGCCTGCTAGAGAGAGGAAAGGGACAGCTGCTGCAGACTTTTTCTCCTAGGGACAGATTAGTTAGGTTCTAGGCTGCTTTGCTTGCTCCTGACTTATTATTATTGCTTTTAAAGCACCCAGCAACAGCTCTTTTCAGAGCTCAACCTGTACATTTTTTTTTTTCTATGTGTCAAACTGACACTTTTGTTGCATGCACAGCCTTGCTAATTGATATTGTGTGTGCCACTGCCAGCAGCCCAGCACATTCAGTGACTACCTGTGTGTGTGACAGGGAGCTGCACATTGAACTACCCAGTACTGCATATACCACAGTACCTGTTGTGTTTACTTAACCCACCTCATCACTGCATATACCTAGCTTTGTGTTGAGTGAACCCAGCTCACTGCATCTAACTACCCAGTACCTGTTGTGTTTACTTAAACCACCTCATCACTGCATATACCTAGCGTTGTGTTGAGTGAACCCAGCTCACTGCATCTAACTACCTGTTGTGTTGAGTGAGAACCCACCTCACTGCATCTTAAGTACCTTTACTGTTCAGTGAACCCAGCTCACTGCATCTAACTACCCAGTACCTGTTGTGTTTATCTAACCCACCTCATCACTGCATATACCTAGCGTTGTGTTGAGTGAACCCAGCTCACTGCATCTAACTACCTGTTGTGTTAAGTGAGAACCCACCTGGCCACCTCACTGCATCTAACTACCTGTTGTGTTGAGTGAGAAAACACCTCACTGCATCTTAAGTACCTTTACTGTTCAGTGAACCCAGCTCACTGCATCTAACTACCCAGTACCTGTTGTGTTTACTTAACCCACCTCATCACTGCATAGACCTAGCGTTGTGTTGAGTGAACCCAGCTCACTGCATCTAACTACCTGTTGTGTTGAGTGTGAACCCACCTGGCCACCTCACTGCATCTAACTACCTGTTGTGTTGAGTGAGAACCCACCTCACTGCATCTTAAGTACCTTTACTGTTCAGTGAACCCAGCTCACTGCATCTAACTACCCAGTATCTGTTGTGTTTACTTAACCCACCTCATCACTGCATATACCTAGCATTGTGTTGAGTGAACCCAGCTCACTGCATCTAACTACCTGTTGTGTTGAGTGAGAACCCACCTGGCCACCTCACTGCATCTAACTACCTGTTGTGTTGAGTGAGAACCCACCTCACTGCATCTTAAGTACCTTTACTGTTCAGTGAACCCAGCTCACTGCATCTAACTACCCAGTACCTGTTGTGTTTACTTAACCCACCTCATCACTGCATATACCTAGCGTTGTGTTGAGTGAACCCAGCTCACTGCATCTAACTACCTGTTGTGTTGAGTGAGAACCCACCTCACTGCATATAGCTAGCATACCCCCGAGATGGACAAAATGGACAAACCAGGTAGAGGAAGAGGTAGAGGCAGACCCAGAGGAAGGCCACCAGGCACCGGCAGGTCTGTGGCTGTGCGAGGTGGTGTTGCTGTGATTTCGTGCGGACCTGCCCCAAAATACAGTGCTCAGAGGAAGGCACGTGCCATCACTTCCCAAAATCGTGAGGAGGTGATTGAGTATTTAACACAGAACCCCTCATCTCCCGCAGCCACCAGCGCTACAACAAGCACCACATCCGCTGCATTTGACACTTCACAGGAGTTATTTGGTGGTGGTGGTGAAATCACTGATTCCCAGCCACTACTGCAACAACAACAAGAAGGCGCAGGTACATCACCTCATACGTCTGAGTTAGGTGGTGATAGTATGGACATAACGTGTGTGGATGGGGATGATGGTGGACCACCTGAAGTTGGTGCACTTGAGGAGGTGTCTGAGGAAAGCGCAGCTGGCCAGGAGGATTATGATGACGATTATACGGATACCACATATGTTCCCGGTAGAGGAGATGACCAGGGGGACAGTTCAGAGGAGGAGTCAGAGAGTAGTAGGAGGAGACGACTCCATGATAGAAGCAGAGGGAGCTCGTCCTCAGAAACAGCTGGGGGCAGTGTCCGGCGCCATGTATCACCAGCTATGGCCAGCCAGCCAACATGCCCTTCAACGTCAGCTGCTGATGCCACCCTAGCGCCATCACCCCAGGGGGGTTCAGCGGTTTGGAAATTTTTTCACGTGTGTGTCTCAGATCGGAGCAAAGCCATCTGTTGTCTCTGCCAGCAAAAATTGAGCCGTGGAAAGGCCAATTCTCACGTAGGGACAAGTGCCTTACGAAGGCACCTGGAGAGAAGGCACAAACAGCTATGGCAAGAACACCTGAGGAAAAGCAGCACCCCTCAAAATACAAGCCACCCTCCTTCTCCTCTTCCTCCTTCAGGTGCATCGTCTTCATCCACTTTCTCCCTTGCACCTTCACAGCCACCCTCCTCCACACCGCCTCTTCCCTTCAGCGGTTCCTTCTCCTCTGCCCACAGCAGTACCCAGCTGACCGTGAAGGAAGTATTTGAGCGGAAGAAGCAAATGTCTGCCAGTCACCCTCTTGCCCAGTGTCTGACAGCTGGCGTGGCGGAACTATTAGCTCGCCAGCTATTACCATACAAGCTGGTGGAGTCTGAGGTTTTCCGTAAGTTTGTGGCCATTGGTACACCGCAGTGGAAGATACCAGGCCGCAATTATTTTTCACAAAAGGCCATACCCAAACTGTACCGTGCAGTTGAGAGGCAAGTGGTGTCATCTCTGGCACACAGCGTTGGGTCAAGGGTCCATCTGACCACAGATGCCTGGTCTGCAAAGCACGGTCAGGGCAGCTACAGCATGGGTCTCAGCAGGCTCCCACTTCGGGCCGGAATCCAACCTTCATTCCCCGCGGTGACAATGGCAGACTTGCCCTCCATAACGGATTCCCGTTAAAGGATTTAAAGTTAATTCATTTCAAATACACAGCAGGGCCTCGAAAGTCCGCCTCCTGTATTGTTATTTTTGGTCACTACCTCGGGGCGGGCGTGCATGCCTGCCTGCTGCCCTCCTTGGATGTGTAGTGGTAGCCGTTTCTCAGGCTCCACACCGGATTCCATCCCTCATTCCCCGGCCATTACCCGGGGTCACAAATGGCAGACTTGCCCGCCTCCATATGATTCTCGTGAAAGGAATGTGGTGTCATCTTTGCCCTCCTGTATTGTTATTTTTGGTCACTACCTCGGGGTGGGCGGGCGTGCATGCCTGCCCGCTGCCCTCCTTGGATGTGTAGTGGTAGCCGTTGCTCAGGCTCCACACCGGATTCAAACCCCTCATTACCCGGGGTCACAATGGCAGACTTGCCCGCCTCCACAGGATTCTCATTGTAGCGGTACTGAACAAGTACACAGCAAGTAGAAAATGTAATTTAAAAACAAAACGTAAGCATTTTAACAATGCCATGGAAAGTTGAGAAGGAAGTCACACATTACCTGACATCACTGAGTGAGGAAGAGCAATCTCGCCATGTTGCGCAGTAGTCCAGCATGGCCTTTACTACACAAACAGCTGTTTGCGGTGCGTTACACAGTGAGTTTGGTGTGTCAGTGTGAAGCAGTACTCTAATTACACTCCCTGATTGATGTATACACATGCAAGATGTTTGAAAGCACGTTAGGCCTGCAATTTAGCATTCAATGTGATTTCTGCCCTTAAAACGCTGCTTTGCGTCACATCCAGATTTTTCCCCGGGACTTTTGGCATGTATCCCACTCCGCCATGCCCCCCTCCAGGTGTTAGACCCCTTGAAACATCTTTTCCATCACTTTTGTGGCCAGCATAATTTTTTCTATTTTTCAAAGTTCGCCTCCCCATTGAAGTCTATTGTAGTTCGCGAACTTTTCCGCGAACCGAACCTTCCGCGGAAGTTCGCGAACCCGGTTCGCGAACCGAGAATCGGAGGTTCGCGACATCTCTATTCACAATGAATGAATTGTACTTTCCAATCCAAAGGTAGATTAGCCATGTTGATTTTGAATCGTCTCTTCCAGAAATACACGTTTATTCCATATTATATACTTTAGTCCCTAAGGATTCTCATTCAAGTCAGAGTACACTTCCTCTTGCTCCAGTAATATTGGGTGGCTCTGAGGAGACTGGAAAATTTTGGATTTAAGAAAAGATCGCTGTCTTTGGTATTTAACCACTTAGTGTAAATATGATGTTTTATAAACGTCCATTTTTCAGCAATGCTCCGGGCCCTGGACCTGGATCCTATGCAACTGGAGTTTGTTTGATTCTCTTAGAACATGCCTGGAGGGCGCAACTCAATCTACCCCCGTGTTTCAAAACAACCAGACCTTTTCTTTGCACATGCTGGGTTAAAACAACTGGTAGTGAGGGGGCCTTAAATCTGACTGGAATATTGCGTTCTCCTTTCCAACAACTTGCACCATGTGTGTTCTTACAAAGCTTAGAAAAATACAGTTGAAATGTACGTTATCACTGATTCTAGGGCTGCAGATGTTTTGTTTTTTTTCCCTGCCGAAACCCTCTGACATACACACACTAAATTTATAAGCACTCTCTAGTCATTCTAGCCAATTGTTACAATATCAAGTCCTCTCTTGGTGTCCATCCCCCAATCATCAGGAATAGCTACAATATGACATCTTTTCCTCCTCATTATTTGCCAACATTCTCAGAATACCATGGCTGAGGGCGCATAATCCACAGATCAGCTGGGTTTGCCAGCCAGCAGGTGTCCTTTGCTTATCTTCACTTCCGTGTATGTAGTCATCAAGAAGGAAATGGACACCTTTCCACCCTATCAGATCTAAAACTCTCCTATTTTTCCCGGGACCAAATTTAAATCAAGTCATATCCATCCTATATCAGAGTCAGAGCAAGCTGCTCTCAAAACCGACCTCAAGGAGCATTTGTAAAATGTGTTTATCTTCCCTACTACCTCTCCTTCGTGATTTTCCTCATTGAGAAAAAGATAATTTTATATGCCAATGTATTGGCTACTAGAAGCATAACAAGAGAATCTTGAAAAACGTATCTTCTGCCGGAATTATTCCAGAACCTAAAGCCCCATACATATGCTTAACAGTGTTCTTTTATGCAGCTCAATTATCAAACAACTTGTGTTGGGAAACAAGTTGAAACAACCCAAAAAATTGTTTGCTATTGTTCAAACAACTGATAAGACTGATAAGACATCAATCTAACTGTTGGATTGACGTCTTATCAGTCTTATCAGTTGTTTTAACAATAGCAAACAACTTTTTTGGTTGTTTCAACTTGTTTCACAGCAAAAGTTGTTTGATAAATTGTGCTGCATAAAAGACCGCTGTTGAGCGTGTGTATAGGGCTTAAGTAGTGTTGGGCGAACACCTAGATGTTCGGGTTCGCGAACGTTCGCCGAACATCGCCGCGATGTTCGGGTGTTCGCGCCGAACTCCGAACATAATGGAAGTCAATGGGGACCCGAACTTTCATGCTTTGTAAAGCTTCCTTACATGCTACATACCCCAAATTAGCAGGGTATGTGCACCTTGGGAGTGGGTACAAGAGGAAAAAAAAATATTTGAAAAAGAGCTTATAGTTTTTGAGAAAATTGATTGTAAAGTTTCAAAGGAAAAACTGTCTTTTAAATGTGGAAAATGTCATGTTTCTTTGCACAGGTAACATGCTTTTTTTCGCCATGCAGTCATAAATGTAATACAGAGAAGAGGTTCCACGAAAAGGGACCGGTAACGCTAACCCAGCACCAGCAGCAGCAGACGTGATGGAACAGGAGGAGGCGCAGGAGGAGAAGGCCACGCTTTGTGAGACACAACAACCCAGGCCTTGCATGAGGACAAGAAGCGTGCGGATAGCATGCTTTGTACCGCCATGCAGTCATAAATGTAATAAAGATAAGTGGTTCAATAAACAGGGACCACGCGGCAACGCTAACCCAGCAGCAGCAGACGTGATGGAACAGGAGGAAGCGCAGGAGGAGAAGGCCACGCTTTGTGAGACACAACAACCCAGGCCTTGCATGAGGACAAGAAGCGTGCGGATAGCATGCTTTGTACCGCCATGCAGTCATAAATGTAATAAAGATAAGTGGTTCAATAAACAGGGACCACGCGGCAACGCTAACCCAGCAGCAGCAGACGTGATGGAACAGGAGGAGGCGCAGGAGGAGAAGGCCACGCTTTGTGAGACACAACAACCCAGGCCTTGCATGAGGACAAGAAGCGTGCGGATAGCATGCTTTGTACCGCCACGCAGTCATAAATGTAATAAAGATAAGTGGTTCAATAAACAGGGACCACGCGGCAACGCTAACCCAGCAGCAGCTGACGTGATGGAACAGGAGGAGGCGCAGGAGGAGAAGGCCACGCTTTGTGAGACACAACAACCCAGGCCTTGCATGAGGACAAGAAGCGTGCGGATAGCATGCTTTGTACCACCATGCAGTCATAAATGTAATAAAGATAAGTGGTTCAATAAACAGGGACCACGCGGCAACGCTAACCCAGCAGCAGCAGACGTGATGGAACAGGAGGAGGCGCAGGAGGAGAAGGCCACGCTTTGTGAGACACAACAACCCAGGCCTTGCATGAGGACAAAAAGTGTGCGGATATAGCAGCAATGCTTTTTGCCGCCATGTAGTCATAAATGTAATACAGATGAGAGGTTCAATAAACAGGGACCGGAAACGCTACACCATCCCAGATGTTCATTGGTCATGTTACTTGGTTGGGGTCCTGGAGTGTTGCGTAGTCATTTCCAATCCAGGATTGATTCATTTTAATTTGAGTCAGACGGTCTGCATTTTCTGTGGAGAGGCGGATACGCCGATCTGTGACGATGCCTCCGGCAGCACTGAAACAGCGTTCCGACATAACGCTGGCTGCCGGGCAAGCCAGCACCTCTATTGCGTACATTGCCAGTTCGTGCCAGGTGTCTAGCTTCGATACCCAATAGTTGAAGGGTGCAGATGGATTGTTCGACACAGCTACGTCATCTGACATGTAGTCCTTGACCACCTTCTCCAGGCGATCGGTGTTGGAGGTGGATCTGCACGCTTGCTGTTCAGTGGGCTGCTGCTGCATGGGTGTCAGAAAATTTTCCCACTCCAAGGACACTGCCGATACCATTCCCTTTTGGGCACTAGTTGCGGCTTGCGTTGTTTGCTGCCCTCCTGGTCGTCCTGGGTTTGCGGAAGTCAGTCTGTCGGCGTACAACTGGCTAGAGGAGGGGGAGGATGTCAATCTCCTCTCTAAAGTCTCCACAAGGGCCTGCTGGTATTCTTCCATTTTGACCTTCTTCAAGCAGTTTTGGAACATTGTGTTTGTACCGTGGATCCAGAAGGGTATAAACCCAGTAATTGGTGTTGTCCAAAATGCGCACAATGCGTGGGTCACGTTCAATGCAGTCTAGCATGAATTGAGCCATGTGTGCCAGAGTCCTACCAGAATCCTCATCATCCTCTTGTGAGCGTTGTGATAGTTGTTGTGATGCATCATAGTCGTCACCTTCCTCCTGGTCTGCTTCTGCTGACCATTCGTGCTGAATTGTGGAAGTTCAACGTGCACCGCTCTGGCCCTCGTCAGTGGTGGCATGAAATTCCTGCTCCAACTCCAGCTGTTCCTCCTCCTCTTCTTCGTCATAGCTGCTGGGGCCAGCGTTCCCTGAGGCGGATGGCCTGATGTTGGTACCATCACGCTGATCGTTTTCTCCTTCAGATTCCCCCAGTTGCATCATGACAGCTGTTTCCTTGATTTTCAACATTGACCTCTTCAGTAAACACAGCAGTGGTATGGTAATGCTGACTGAAGAGTTGTCACTGCTCACAAGCAACGTGGATTGCTCAAAATTTTGGAGGACTTGGCAGAGGTCCAACATGTTGGCCCAATCGGATCCACAGAAGCTTGGCAGCTGTCCGGATGCGCCTCGGTACTGCGCCGTCATGTACTGGACCACTGCACTCTTCTGCTCACAAAAGCGGGCTAGCATGTGCAGCGTAGAATTCCAGCGCGTAGGGACATCACACAGCAAGCGATGGTGGGGGAGATTGAAGCGCTCCTGCATCTTGGCGAGTGCCCCCGAAGCAGTACTGGAATTTCTACAATGTTTGGCCACTCGACGCACCTTCAACAGAAGATCGGCCACGCCTGGGTATGTCCTCAGGAACCGCTGAACTACTAGGTTCATCACGTGCGCCAGGCAAGGGATGTGTGTCAGCTTAGCCAACCTTAAAGCGCGAATGAGATTACTCCCATTATCACACACAACCATGCCCGGTTTCAGGTCCAGCGGTGCCAGCCACAAATCCGTCTGTTCCTTTATTCCCTTCCAAATTTCCTCCCCTGTGTGCTGCTTATCCCCAAGGCAGATCAGCTTCAGCAACGCTTGCTGACGCATGCCAACAGCTGTGCTGCACTGCTTCCACGATCCTACTGCTGCTGGGTTAGCGTTTCCGGATGAGGTACAGCTTTGAGATGCGTTGGAGGAGAAGGAGTCAGAGAGGTAGGTGCTGCTGTTGTTATCCAGTGGGAGGGACGGCGGTGCCGCTGTTTGCGGCGTGGGCAACACCCGCGCCGTAGCAGGTGAGGAATCGCTGCCAGGCTCCACAAGGTTCACCCAGTGCGCGGTAAGGGAGATGTATCGACCCTGGCCGAACGCACTCGTCCAGGTGTCAGTGGTGAGGTGAACCTTGCAGGCAACGGCATTCTTCAAGCTTCGGGTTATTTTGCTGACCACGTGCTCATGCAACTCAGGCACTGCAGAGCGTGCAAAGTGGTAGCGGCTGGGAACCACGTAACGTGGGATGGCCACTGACATCATGCCCTTGAAGCTGTTTGTCTCCACCACTCGATATGGCAGCATTTCGCAGGCCAGAAGCTTGGCTATGCTGGCTGTTACTGCCACGGCCCGGGGGTCATTTGCTGGCAATTTCCTCTTGCGCTCAAACATCTCCGACACAGACAACTGAACCGTAGCGCTGCACACGGAAGGGCTGTTGGTTGTTGTGTTTGATGAAGACTGGGAGACCTCAAGAGCACTACTCCGGAAAGTGACAGTGTCAGCGTCGTCTGATGTTTGTGAATGTTGTGAACCACGCAATGGCTGGGCTACCGCTGCTGCTGAGGCGGGTCTGGTGGTGAGTCTGGTGAACCCAAGGGAGGCAGTGTTGCTGGTACCCTGTCCTGCCGAGTTTGCCCACAGAGTGGGATGTTTGGATAGCATGTGGCGGCTCATGCTGGTGGTGGAGAGGTTGTTAATACTTTTCCCCCTGCTCAGGCGGGTCTTGCACACCTTGCAAATCGCCATGGTAACATCCTCAGTGCAGTCTTCAAAGAAAGCCCAGACTTTGGAGCACCTGCCTTGCTGGCGATTTCTGTTTGCTCCTCTTTTGCCTCTCACTTGAACTTCCACGCTTGTGGTGCCTGAAATTGCGCGCCGCCTACCTTGTGGCACAAGGCGAACTCGTGCAGCAGTGGGTTCTTCAACAGACTCATCTGTGCTGCTGCTACGACGGCGATGTTCTCGTTCACAAACAAAATCTGGGTCTCTGTCCACATTGTCCATACCCTCCTCTTCCATCTCCTCAAACTCGTCATATGTCATTGTGGGGGGCCGCCGCCGTGGAGTAGAGCTCCCCAGAACAACCTCTGCGCAGCTCACTCCAACGTCGTCTTCCAGATCTTGTCGGCCGACCTCCTGCAATTGCAACCCCTCCTGCCAAACTTGCTCTGGGATTTGGGTTTCCGAGTCCTCCTCGGACTCGCCTTGTATTTCAGTGCGCGGTGCATTTCCCACAGTTAATGGTTGTGAATCCGGGCACAACATTTCTGGCTGTTCCTCCATTGACCTTTGAAAGGTGGAAGTTTGTTGGGCTGGGAATAGCTCCTGCGAATACCCCATTGTGTCCTGAGGTAATTCATCGGACTGGTTATCTGGCAGTTGTGTGCGTGGTGTCGCTGCCGGTTGTGTCAGCTTTGTGCCCACTGGCTCCTTGTAACTGGCTGAGGACTCGGACCTCGTGCGTGATGTGCTGGTGCTGCTTAACCCACTGCTGGACGCTTGAGAGGTCATCCAAGTAATTATCTGGTCCTGTTCTTTTGGATTTGTGAGGGTTGTTGTCCTGGACAACATGGACGGTATTGAGTGGGTTTTCTTGGGTGCTCCCCTGTGGCCTGTACGTGAACCGTCAGGGGAAACACCTCTTCCCTTGCCCCTCCCTCTTTCACCAGATTTCTTCCTCATTTCACTTATCCTTACAGTACACGCTGACTGGCAGCAGTACAGTGGCAGTACAGAAATGCTATACAGTACCACTATTCCCAGCAGCGACACAGAGCACAATGCTATACAGTGGCGGGTGAGCGGTGTACCACTATTCCCAGCAGCGACACAGAGCACAATGCTATACAGTGGCGGGTGAGCGGTGTACCACTATTCCCAGCAGTGACACAGAGCACAATGCTATACAGTGGCGGGTGAGCGGTGTACTACTATTCCCAGAAGACACAGAGTGGCAGTAAACAGAATGCTATATAGTGTGGCTGAGCGAGGTACACAGAGTGGCAGTAAACAGAATGCTATATAGTGTGGCTGAGCGAGCGGTGTACTACTATTCCCAGCAGACACAGAACAGTAAACAGAATGCTATATAGTGTGGCTGAGCGGTGTACCACTATTCCCAGCAGCGACACACAGCACAATGCTATACAGTGGCGGGTGAGCGGTGTACCACTATTCCCAGCAGCGACACAGAGCACAATGCTATACAATGGCGGGTGAGCGGTGTACCACTATTCCCAGCAGCGACACAGAGCACAATGCTATACAGTGGCGGGTGAGCGGTGTACCACTATTCCCAGCAGCGACACAGAGCACAATGCTATACAGTGGCGGGTGAGCGGTGTACTACTATTCCCAGAAGACACAGAGTGGCAGTAAACAGAATGCTATATAGTGTGGCTGAGCGAGGTACACAGAGTGGCAGTAAACAGAATGCTATATAGTGTGGCTGAGCGAGCGGTGTACTACTATTCCCAGCAGACACAGAACAGTAAACAGAATGCTATATAGTGTGGCTGAGCGGTGTACCACTATTCCCAGCAGCGACACAGAGCACAATGCTATACAGTGGCGGGTGAGCGGTGTACCACTATTCCCAGCAGCGACACAGAGCACAATGCTATACAGTGGCGGGTGAGCGGTGTACCACTATTCCCAGCAGCGACACAGAGCACAATGCTATACAGTGGCGGGTGAGCGGTGTACCACTATTCCCAGCAGCGACACAGAGCACAATGCTATACAGTGGCGGGTGAGCGGTGTACTACTATTCCCAGAAGACACAGAGTGGCAGTAAACAGAATGCTATATAGTGTGGCTGAGCGAGGTACACAGAGTGGCAGTAAACAGAATGCTATATAGTGTGGCTGAGCGAGCGGTGTACTACTATTCGCAGCAGACACAGAACAGTAAACAGAATGCTATATAGTGTGGCTGAGCGGTGTACCACTATTCCCAGCAGCGACACACAGCACAATGCTATACAGTGGCAGGTGAGCGGTGTACCACTATTCCCAGCAGCGACACAGAGCACAATGCTATACAGTGGCGGGTGAGCGGTGTACCACTATTCCCAGCAGCGACACAGAGCACAATGCTATACAGTGGCGGGTGAACGGTGTACTACTATTCCCAGAAGACACAGAGTGGCAGTAAACAGAATGCTATATAGTGTGGCTGAGCGAGGTACACAGAGTGGCAGTAAACAGAATGCTATATAGTGTGGCTGAGCGAGCGGTGTACTACTATTCCCAGCAGACACAGAACAGTAAACAGAATGCTATATAGTGTGGCTGAGCGGTGTACCACTATTCCCAGCAGCGACACAGAGCACAATGCTATACAGTGGCGGGTGAGCGGTGTACCACTATTCCCAGCAGCGACACAGAGCACAATGCTATACAGTGGCGGGTGAGCGGTGTACCACTATTCCCAGCAGCGACACAGAGCACAATGCTATACAGTGGCGGGTGAGCGGTGTACAACTATTCCCAGCAGACACAGAGTGGCAGTAAACAGAATGCTATATAGTGTGGCTGAGCGAGCGGTGTACTACTATTCCCAGCAGACACAGAACAGTAAACAGAATGCTATATAGTGTGGCTGAGCGAGGTACACAGAGTGGCAGTAAACAGAATGCTATATAGTGTGGCTGAGCGAGCGGTGTACTACTATTCCCAGCAGACACAGAACAGTAAACAGAATGCTATATAGTGTGGCTGAGCGAGGTACACAGAGTGGCAGTAAACAGAATGCTATATAGTGTGGCTGAGCGAGCGGTGTACTACTATTCCCAGCAGACACAGAACAGTAAACAGAATGCTATATAGTGTGGCTGAGCGAGCGGTGTACTACTATTCCCAGCAGACACAGAACAGTAAACAGAATGCTATATAGTGTGGCTGAGCGAGCGGTGTACTACTATTCCCAGCAGACACAGAACAGTAAACAGAATGCTATATAGTGTGGCTGAGCGAGGTACACAGAGTGGCAGTAAACAGAATGCTATATAGTGTGGCTGAGCGAGCGGTGTACTACTATTCCCAGCAGACACAGAACAGTAAACAGAATGCTATATAGTGTGGCTGAGCGGTGTACCACTATTCCCAGCAGCGACACACAGCACAATGCTATACAGTGGCAGGTGAGCGGTGTACCACTATTCCCAGCAGCGACACAGAGCACAATGCTATACAGTGGCGGGTGAGCGGTGTACCACTATTCCCAGCAGCGACACAGAGCACAATGCTATACAGTGGCGGGTGAGCGGTGTACCACTATTCCCAGCAGCGACACAGAGCACAATGCTATACAGTGGTGGGTGAGCGGTGTACTACTATTCCCAGCAGACACAGAGTGGCAGTAAACAGAATGCTATATAGTGTGGCTGAGCGGTGTACCACTATTCCCAGCAGCGACACAGAGCACAATGCTATACAGTGGCGGGTGAGCGGTGTACCACTATTCCCAGCAGCGACACAGAGCACAATGCTATACAGTGGCGGGTGAGCGGTGTACCACTATTCCCAGCAGCGACACAGAGCACAATGCTATACAGTGGCGGGTGAGCGGTGTACCACTATTCCCAGCAGCGACACAGAGCACAATGCTATACAGTGGCGGGTGAGCGGTGTACTACTATTCCCAGCAGACACAGAGTGGCAGTAAACAGAATGCTATATAGTGTGGCTGAGCGAGCGGTGTACTACTATTCCCAGCAGACACAGAACAGTAAACAGAATGCTATATAGAGTGGCTGAGCGAGGTACACAGAGTGGCAGTAAACAGAATGCTATATAGTGTGGCTGAGCGAGCGGTGTACTACTATTCCCAGCAGACACAGAACAGTAAACAGAATGCTATATAGTGTGGCTGAGCGAGGTACACAGAGTGGCAGTAAACAGAATGCTATATAGTGTGGCTGAGCGAGCGGTGTACTACTATTCCCAGCAGACACAGAACAGTAAACAGAATGCTATATAGTGTGGCTGAGCGAGCGGTGTACTACTATTCCCAGCAGACACAGAACAGTAAACAGAATGCTATATAGTGTGGCTGAGCGAGGTACACAGAGTGGCAGTAAACAGAATGCTATATAGTGTGGCTGAGCGAGCGATGTACTACTATTCCCAGCAGACACAGAACAGTAAACAGAATGCTATATAGTGTGGCTGAGCGGTGTACCACTATTCCCAGCAGCGACACACAGCACAATGCTATACAGTGGCAGGTGAGCGGTGTACCACTATTCCCAGCAGCGACACAGAGCACAATGCTATACAGTGGCGGGTGAGCGGTGTACCACTATTCCCAGCAGCGACACAGAGCACAATGCTATACAGTGGCGGGTGAGCGGTGTACTACTATTCCCAGAAGACACAGAGTGGCAGTAAACAGAATGCTATATAGTGTGGCTGAGCGAGGTACACAGAGTGGCAGTAAACAGAATGCTATATAGTGTGGCTGAGTGAGCGGTGTACTACTATTCCCAGCAGACACAGAACAGTAAACAGAATGCTATATAGTGTGGCTGAGCGGTGTACCACTATTCCCAGCAGCGACACAGAGCACAATGCTATACAGTGGCGGGTGAGCGGTGTACCACTATTCCCAGCAGCGACACAGAGCACAATGCTATACAGTGGCGGGTGAGCGGTGTACTACTATTCCCAGCAGACACAGAGTGGCAGTAAACAGAATGCTATATAGTGTGGCTGAGCGAGCGGTGTACTACTATTCCCAGCAGACACAGAACAGTAAACAGAATGCTATATAGTGTGGCTGAGCGAGGTACATAGAGTGGCAGTAAACAGAATGCTATATAGTGTGGCTGAGCGAGCGGTGTACTACTATTCCCAGCAGACACAGAACAGTAAACAGAATGCTATATAGTGTGGCTGAGCGAGGTACACAGAGTGGCAGTAAACAGAATGCTATATAGTGTGGCTGAGCGAGCGGTGTACTACTATTCCCAGCAGACACAGAACAGTAAACAGAATGCTATATAGTGTGGCTGAGCGAGCGGTGTACTACTATTCCCAGCAGACACAGAACAGTAAACAGAATGCTATATACTGTGGCTGAGCGAGGTACACAGAGTGGCAGTAAACAGAATGCTATATAGTGTGGCTGAGCGAGCGGTGTACTACTATTCCCAGCAGACACAGAACAGTAAACAGAATGCTATATAGTGTGGCTGAGCGAGCGGTGTACTACTATTCCCAGCAGACACAGAACAGTAAACAGAATGCTATATAGTGTGGCTGAGCGAGCGGTGTACTACTATTCCCAGCAGACACAGAACAGTAAACAGAATGCTATATAGTGTGGCTGAGCGAGGTACACAGAGTGGCAGTAAACAGAATGCTATATAGTGTGGCTGAGCGAGCGGTGTACTACTATTCCCAGCAGACACAGAACAGTAAACAGAATGCTATATAGTGTGGCTGAGCGGTGTACCACTATTCCCAGCAGCGACACACAGCACAATGCTATACAGTGGCAGGTGAGCGGTGTACCACTATTCCCAGCAGCGACACAGAGCACAATGCTATACAGTGGCGAGTGAGCGGTGTACCACTATTCCCAGCAGCGACACAGAGCACAATGCTATACAGTGGCGGGTGAGCGGTGTACCACTATTCCCAGCAGCGACACAGAGCACAATGCTATACAGTGGCGGGTGAGCGGTGTACTACTATTCCCAGCAGACACAGAGTGGCAGTAAACAGAATGCTATATAGTGTGGCTGAGCGGTGTACCACTATTCCCAGCAGCGACACAGAGCACAATGCTATACAGTGGCGGGTGAGCGGTGTACCACTATTCCCAGCAGCGACACAGAGCACAATGCTATACAGTGGCGGGTGAGCGGTGTACCACTATTCCCAGCAGCGACACAGAGCACAATGCTATACAGTGGCGGGTGAGCGGTGTACTACTATTCCCAGCAGACACAGAGTGGCAGTAAACAGAATGCTATATAGTGTGGCTGAGCGAGCGGTGTACTACTATTCCCAGCAGACACAGAACAGTAAACAGAATGCTATATAGTGTGGCTGAGCGAGGTACACAGAGTGGCAGTAAACAGAATGCTATATAGTGTGGCTGAGCGAGCGGTGTACTACTATTCCCAGCAGACACAGAACAGTAAACAGAATGCTATATAGTGTGGCTGAGCGAGGTACACAGAGTGGCAGTAAACAGAATGCAATATAGTGTGGCTGAGCGAGCGGTGTACTACTATTCCCAGCAGACACAGAACAGTAAACAGAATGCTATATAGTGTGGCTGAGCGAGCGGTGTACTACTATTCCCAGCAGACACAGAACAGTAAACAGAATGCTATATAGTGTGGCTGAGCGAGCGGTGTACTACTATTCCCAGCAGACACAGAACAGTAAACAGAATGCTATATAGTGTGGCTGAGCGAGGTACACAGAGTGGCAGTAAACAGAATGCTATATAGTGTGGCTGAGCGAGCGGTGTACTACTATTCCCAGCAGACACAGAACAGTAAACAGAATGCTATTTAGTGTGGCTGAGCGGTGTACCACTATTCCCAGCAGCGACACAGAGCACAATGCTATACAGTGGCGGGTGAGCGGTGTACCACTATTCCCAGCAGCGACACAGAGCACAATGCTATACAGTGGCGGGTGAGCGGTGTACCACTATTCCCAGCAGCGACACAGAGCACAATGCTATACAGTGGCGGGTGAGCGGTGTACTACTATTCCCAGCAGACACAGAGTGGCAGTAAACAGAATGCTATATAGTGTGGCTGAGCGAGCGGTGTACTACTATTCCCAGCAGACACAGAACAGTAAACAGAATGCTATATAGTGTGGATGAGCGAGGTACACAGAGTGGCAGTAAACAGAATGCTATATAGTGTGGCTGAGCGAGCGGTGTACTACTATTCCCAGCAGACACAGAACAGTAAACAGAATGCTATATAGTGTGGCTGAGCGAGCGGTGTACTACTATTCCCAGCAGACACAGAACAGTAAACAGAATGCTATATAGTGTGGCTGAGCGAGGTACACAGAGTGGCAGTAAACAGAATGCTATATAGTGTGGCTGAGCGAGCGGTGTACTACTATTCCCAGCAGACACAGAACAGTAAACAGAATGCTATATAGTGTGGCTGAGCGAGGTACACAGAGTGGCAGTAAACAGAATGCTGAGCGAGCGGTGTACTACTATTCCCAGCAGCGACACAATGACTGGGGGGACCCTGGCTAGCGTGGCTGGAGCGCGAACTACCCTGCCTGCCTACCCAAAGCTAAACCCACAGACAAATGGCGGAAATATGACCTGGTTCGGGTATTTATTTACCCGAACCACGTGACAGTTCGGCCAATCAGAGCGCTAGCCGAACGTTCGGGGAACGTTCGGCCATGCGCTCTTAGTTCGGCCATGTGGCCGAACGGTTTGGCCGAACACCATCAGGTGTTCGG
Source organism: Hyperolius riggenbachi (assembly GCF_040937935.1). Lineage (NCBI taxonomy): Eukaryota > Metazoa > Chordata > Amphibia > Anura > Hyperoliidae > Hyperolius > Hyperolius riggenbachi. The sequence goes on from NC_090648.1 coordinate 275,611,935, forward strand.
CCGAACTCGAACATCACCCGAACAGGGTGATGTTCTGCAGAACCCGAACAGTGGCGAACACTGTTCGCCCAACACTAGGCTTAAGCTACCTTTCATAATTTTGTAAATGACACCTTTAGGAACATCATTGACCTCTAAATGGTATTCTATTTTGAGCAAATCCTTATCTTTTTGGCCACACTAAATGGAAACTGAATTCACATCAAAAGCGTTTCACAGTTTGTAGACTACTAAAGCTGAGAAATGTAAATGCAAAAACAACAATTAAGTTTCTAAAGCCCCATACACACGTTCAACAGCGGTCTTTTATGCAGCACAATTATCAAACAACTTTTGTTGTGAAACAAGTTGAAACAACCAAAATAAGTTGCTTGCCATAGTTCAAACAACTGATAACACGTCAATCCAACAGTTGGATTGACATCTTATCGGTTTTATTAGTTGTTTGAACAATAGCAAACAACTTACTTTGGTTGTTTCACAACAAAAGTTGTTTGATAATTGTGCTGCATAAAAGACCACTGTTGAGCGTGTGTATGGGGCTTGAGGTCTTGGCATGGATCCCCAGGAAATATCTGCACTCCTGGAAAAGTGTTCCTCTACTGACCGTCAACATGTACACGCTTCATTGGCTATGCCAAATTTTATTGCTCTTACCCAGCTCACTAATGTACTGTACGTCAATGATAACTTATGGATCCGTTCACATCTGTCCTTTAGACTGGATCTATTCTGCATGATCCACTTAACGGACCGCAAGTATCCTCCTGCAGCAATTTTTACGGATCGCTGAGCCCAGTGGAATGGAAAAAGATCCCGAGGCACTGCATTGGGGCAATGAGAAAATGAAACGTTTCTTTACACTAGTGAAGAAACAGAACGCTCTAAGGGGCAAAATCCAGTTTTGGGGTGGGGGTCTGGGGGAGATGTGGGTAAACGGAATGGAAGCAGCTGAACGGCAATGGAGTGAAAACAGATCCGATCAATTAGTAATCAGATCCGTTTTCACTGATCTGTTTACCACTGCATTGCAAGTGTGAACTGGGCCTAAGTCTAAAAGCCAAACAGCACTTCACCACTGCCCCAATTTTACAATATCCAGATTCTGCTTTGCCCTTCATCCTGGAAGTTTATTAATCTGAGATTAGGATAGGAGACATCTAGGGATGGTCAAAGAGATGTAAATTGTTCCAAATTGATGCAGGATTATGCAAATTGTGCATGCAAATGTATACAGTTTGAAAACAAACCAATGAGATTCTGCCAAGGTGGTCTATTTTCAAGTAACATAAATTTGCATGTAAATTTTGCATAATCCTGCATCAATCGGAATTATTTGCATCTCACTGACCATCTCTAGAGGCATTATCCTAACTGGACTTATTCAAATGTTATATCCTGTTCTAGCTCTTCTAAAAATAAGCATCCTGTAGAAATGACGACATTAGCTACTGAAAAATCACTTGCAATCAAGTTGGCACTAGAAAACTGGTGCTACTTAGTGGAATGCTCATACAATTTTAAAGAGAATCTGTATTGTTAAAATCACACAAAAGTAAACATACCAGTGCGTTAGTGGACATCTCCTATTACCCTCTGTCACAATTTCGCCGCTCCCCGCTGCATTAAAAGTGGTTAAAAACAGTTTTAAAAAGTTTGTTTATAAACAAACAAAATGGCCACCAAAACAGGAAGTAGGTTGATGTACAGTATGTCCACACATAGAAAATACATCCATACACAAGCAGGCTGTATACAGCCTTCCTTTTGAATCTCAAGAGATCATTTGTGTGTTTCTTTCCCCCTGTTCTCATGCACTGAAGTTTCAGGCTGCTTGTTTCTTCCTGCAAACAGCTTTGCCCTTGTCTGTAATTCCTCACTATGTGAAAGCCCAGCCAGCTCAGAGGACGATTTATCCAGCTTGTAAAAGATAAGAGAGAAGAGAGAAGCTGCTCTAATCTAAATAACACACAGGCAGTGTGCATAGAGGGGCCTGGAAAGGGGAGTTCATAGCAGAACCACAACACTGAAGAACTTGGCAGCCTTCCAGACACAGGCTGACAAGTCTGACAAGAGAGAGATAAGTTGATTTATTACAGAGACTGTGATAGTACAAAGTGCTGCAGTAAGCCAGAACACATTAGAATAGCTTTTGAAACTTGTAGGATGATAAAAAACAGGATGCAATTTTTGTTACGGAGTCTCTTTAATACTCTTTATTAACCACTTGATGACCCAGCCTTTACCCCCCCCTTAAGGACCAGCGCTGTTTTCTGTGATCTGTGCTGGGTGGGCTCTGCAGCCCCCAGCACAGATCAGGGTGCATGCAGAACGATCAGATCGCCCCCCTTTTTTCCCCCCCATGGGGATGATGTGCAGGGGGGGGGTCTGATCGCTCCTGCCTGAGGTTTGCGGGGGGGGCACCTCAAAGCCCCCCTCCGCAGCAAAATTCCCCCTCCCTCTCCTACCTGTCCCCCCTGGTGATCAGGGCTGCACAGGACGCTATCCGTCCTGTGCAGCCTGTGACAGGATGTCCTCTGTCATATGGCGGAGATCCCCGCCCGCTGATTGGCCGGGGATCGCCGATCTGCCTTACGGCGCTGCTGTGCAGCAGCGCCGTTCAATGTAAACAAAGGAGACAAATGTCTCCTGCGTTTACATTTAGTCTGCGAGCCGCGATCAGCGGCTCGCAAGCTATTCACGGAGACCCGCTCCGTGATCTAACCGGAAACCGCCGCTCGCGCGGGCGGCCTTTCCTGATTAACTAGGGAGGCACCTGGCGACGCAGATGTGCGTCGCTGGTCCTCCAGCTACCACTTTGCCGCCGCACGGTATGAGTGTGCGGTCTGCAAGTGGTTAAAGTGATCACGATTGCAACAGGAGAGAACATGCCTGCAATATATTTGGGAATACAGACAAGATACAGTATCAACATTGAAAAGTGATACAGGGCATGGTAATATGACGACTTTGAATGAAAAATGTTTACACAACCAACGTCTCAAATGCTTATATAAACAATACTGTAGGCCAAAGTCATTAAGTGCTAAAGCCAGAATTTTTTTTCATAAACACAAATAATGTATAGCATATATTTTACTAAAATTAAAGGCATTGGTAGTAAATTAAGGAAAAAAGGATCGTGTATGAGTGTGGTGGTAAGATACAGAGTGTGAGTGGGAAGACAACTATTGAGCTCTTGTGGTTAAGGATTGGGTACATCAAGCTGATAACAAAGCTTCATAATCATCTGAGTCTTTGAAATCAAGGCAGGGTGCACAGGTCAAAATAAACAGGTCATTTCTATCTTGAATTGTTAATATGATTTCCTCCATTTCAACAATGAGATTGATTTGAGAACACCATTGTGTAAGAGTAGGAGAAGTATGTGATAGATTTTCAATCCATTGGAAATTTGGAGTTCTTGACACAGGTGATTGCCGAACCTAACATCTTCCAGAGAAGACAATGGTATGGAATAAGGAAGTCTCCATGAGGTTTTTATCTTTATTTATTAATAGCAGTATAATGGACAGGCATTGATGGACAATGGATAGCGTCTGACAAAATGGGGTTACAGTACAGACTTACTTTGGGATTACATAAATACATTTACATCAGGTGAATGGGTCCAAATAGATAAATACGTAACAAAAAAATGTTTAATAATTATTGGTATCACGTGAAACACAGAAATAACAACCAATTACTTTAAAACTCTGTTTTTACCATCAAAATAATTCCACAGAACAAGACCTTTATATACCAGGAAGAGCACCAGTGCACCATTTCTCCAACACAGACTGACAGAAGGGTACATTTTATGAAGGGTAGCCTTGTTCTTGGATATTAACATCAAGACCTTTTATAACTGTAATAAGAGTAGTGTAACTGGCTAGGCTCATACATGAGAGATCAGAGGTATTCAAGGGGTTAGACAAGAGCAGGTCAATGGATACAATCGGGGTTGGTCCAGTCTGCAAACTAATCCAAGGTCAAAGGTCAGTTCACACCACTACACAAGAGCAGTCTGATACTCTCACCCAGCTGAGTAGCACAAGGGAACGGGCAAGGGAGCACTAGACAAATGCAGAACTTTATTGAGGCAGAGACAGATAAGGTGTGATTAAAAGTCCCAGTGGTTTACTGGCTGCAACAGTAACAGAGTGGCCTATTCACAGTTAAAGTGGGCCTGAACTCTTGCACAGGACAGAAGGAAAACATAAAGAAATACACCCTGAATGTATTTAGAGAGTTTAGCCTGTTTAATTCCCCCTCATTTGTGTCTAATTCCAAGTTCTTATTTAATCCTCCCCTGTGTCACATGACTGCCTATCCCAGATAAGCAGATAAGCCTATTTGAAAGCACAGGCTGTAAACAATATGTCTGCTTCCATGAATCAGGAAGTAGAAACTGTGCAAATTTATTTCAGGATTTGCATCAGCTGTAACAAATACATATTTTTTGTTTAAAGGTTATTGTGCTGTTGTGTATCTTTTAGAGCAGAGAAAAGTTCTGAGTTCAGGTCCACTTTAATTAGACAATGCCTCTCCGGCTGTTGCGATGCACTGCTCTGGGAGCACCACTGCGAGTTTCTTACATAAAAGTCCACTGCTTCTAAAGCGTTAAACTGATCTGTACACTCATAATTATTTATCACTGTTTATATGCTGATAAAATTTATCAACAAACTGAGTGGCGCTGAGTCATTTTTGCAATGTCAACAGAAGCAGTAGATAACATCATATCAATAATAGAAGTATATCACAGTATTGGTCAGAATATTGTTTTATGTTATTTTAAGCTTAGTTAAATGTACACTACCACTAAAATGCTGTTTTCAAGTCAAAGTGTGGTCACACCAAATACAGATTTAAATTACAGGGAACCTGAGGTAAGAGAGGAACGGGGGCTGACATATTTATTTCCCTTTAAACAATTCCTATTCCCTGGCTGTTCTGCTGATGCATTGCCTTTCACACTTTTATCCATAGACCCTGAACAAGCACGCAGATCAGATATTTCTGACAAAAATCTGACAAAATTAGCTGCATGTTTCAGGAGTGTGATTCAGACACTGCTGACCAGAAATATCAACAGGACTGCCAGCAAACTGGTATTGTTTATGAGAACAGATACAAATTGGTCCAGTCGGTTCCACCCCATTTACACTTGAATATATAGAAAACTGTCCACTAGGTTTTTTTTTAAAGGAACAGCATCAGTCTTTATTCTTTATAAATATATCATTTGATTGCAGCCGTATAGATAAGGTATCCAATTCCAACACCAACACGGCTGTGTCCCGTGAAGCACTTTGTCTACAGCATAACCGTTTATTTTTTAATAAAGAATCCTTTTTCCATCTATGTGAGTCTTTTTTGAGAGGTAAGAAACCTCTTTCATTATTATCACAATATTGTTACACTCATAATTTTCAAGGGCACCTCCACCCATGTGCATCTGTACCCCACACTTCTCTGAGGTGCTACCCCTATCACTGGCGGTTGTTATCCACCAGAGTACAGGACCAAAGAAGGAGAGCGACCACCCAGTTCCAGAGGGTTCCAGGATCCCGAGCAAGAAGTGCAACCTACCTTTGTGAGTATACATTCCCACATCATTTTCCAATTTACTGTCCTAACGATACTACACCATAAGGGCTCCAGGTCTCACCGTTTCCATAGGCTAAAGACCCTATAGCGAGGAGATTGCAGAGGACACACACACAAATAGCAGTATATCATATTCCACATGTATACCGTCAATGGCATAGCAATGGCATAGCTGAGGAGTTATGAGCCCCAGTGCAAGTTTTGCATTAAACTTTACCAGATGATGTAACCCTAGGTGACATTGACATTTTTTCATGGCAGCCATTAACAAAAACAATAACCAAAATGTATAGTCAACATATTATGCACCAAATAACAGAGGCGTAGCTAGGGTTTCCAGCGCCCGGGGACAAAGACTATTAATGCGCCCTGTAAGGTCAAAAAAGGGGCGTCGGCATGATAATGGGTGGGGCCAAATATACATGACCTTAGCAGTGGTGTAAAAGGTCTGGCAGGGAAGTTTGAGCTCTGCCATAGTGTTTCCCCCCAAAATACATGTAATCTGACAGCATTTCACCAAAAATACATGTAATTTGTCAGAGGTTCCTCCAAAATACAGATATTTGACAATGGTTGCCCCAAAATAGACACAATCTGGCAGCAGTGGTTCCCCCAACATACATATAATCTGGCAGCTGTTCCCCAAAATACACTTAATCTGGCAGCAGCGGTTCCCCAAAAATACAGTTAATCTGGCAGCAGTTTCCCCAAAATAGGTTCCCCCAGTATAGGTAACCAGGTCTATAGGTGTCCCCAGTGGTAGTAACCAGGTAAATAAATAAAAAAAAAACACAGGTCACCGCTGGGCGCCCCTAGGGACCCAGCGCCCGGGGGCACTTGTCCTACCCCGCCCACCCCTAGCTACGCCCCTGCCAAATAATAATAATCAAACACCATGTTAAATGTCACAATCACATGTAGCCACTGGCGTACCTACCGGGGATGCGACCCCCTCAGCCGCAGGGGGGCCCGGGGCTGCTCTGGGGCCCGCTCATTGTGCGTGGGGGGAGCGCTGCTCTGGACCCCCCAGCAAGGTGCTCCACTGGCCGCAGCGTCTAATAGACGCTGCGCCAGTTCATTCCCCGCAGCCCCGCTCCAGCAGCCTGCATAGTCTCCGGGCAGGCAGAGCAGGGCTATGGCAAGATGGCCGACGAAGAAGCCCTACACTGGAGACTATTTGTGTCTCTAGTACAGGGCTTCGGCAGCCATCTTGCCGTAGCCCTGCACTCTGCCTGTCAGCGCGGGAGATGTGCTGCAGGAGGACTCGGGGAGCTGCGAGCCAGATGCCGGGAGAGGAGAAGACTTCTGTCAGGTAAGTGAATTGTTTTTTTTTCACAGGTGCATTTTTTTTTCTAGTGTCTGCTGCCCACATTGTGATTTTCAGGTGTCTGCTGCCCACATTACGATTTTCAGGTGTCTGCTGCGCACATTACGATTTTCTGGTCACTGCTGCCCACATTGCGATTTTCTGGTGACTGCTGCCCACATTAGGATTTTCTGGTGTCTGCTGCCCACATTACGATTTTCTGGTCACTGCTGCCCACATTGCGATTTTCTGGTGTCTGCTGCCCATATTGCGATTTTCTGGTGTCTGCTGCCCACATTACGATTTTCTGGTCACTGCTGCCCACATTACCATTTTCTGGTCACTGCTGCCCTCATTGTGATTTTCTGGTCACTGCTGCCCACATTGCGATTTTCTGGTGTCTGCTGCCCACATTACGATTTTCAGGTGTCTGCTGCCCATATTATGATTTTCTGGTGTCTGCTGCCCACATTACGATTTTCAAGTGTCTGCTGCCCACATTACGATTTTCAGGTGTCTGCTGCCCACATTATGATTTTCTGGTGTCTGCTGCCCACATTGCGATTTTCTAGTGTCTGCTGCCCACATTACGATTTTCTGGTGTCTGCTGCCCACATTGCGATTTTCAGGTGTCTGCTGCCCACGTTACGATTTTCTGGTCACTGCTGCCCACATTGCGATTTTCTGGTCACTGCTGCCCACATTGCGATTTTCAGGTGTCTGCTGCCCACATTACGATTTTCAGGTGTCTGCTGCCCACATTACGATTTTCAGGCGTCTGCTGCCCACATTACGATTTTCAGGTGTCTGCTGCCCACATTGCGATTTTCAGGTGTCTGCTGCCCACATTACGATTTTCTGGCCCACATTACGATTTTCTGGTGAACACTGCCCACGTTACGATTGTCTGGTGAATGCTGTCCATGTTACAATTTTCTGGTGAACGCTGCCCACATTACGATTTTCTGGTGAACTCTGCCCACATTACGATTTTCTGTCCCACATTACGATATTCTGGTGAACGCTGCCCACATTACGATTGTCTGGTGAATGCTGTCCACGTTACAATTTTCTGGTGACTGCTGCTCACGTTACGATTTTCTGGTGACTGGTGCCCACATTACGATTTTCTGGCGAACTCTGCCCACATTACGATTTTCTGGTGAACTCTGCCCACATTATGATTTTCTAAAGGCCCACATTACGATTTTCTGGTGAACTCTGCCCACATTACGATTTTCTGGCCCACATTACGATTGTCTGGTAAAATGCTGCCCACTTTACAATTAATTTACAGTGAAACGCTGCCCCATTACGATTGTTTGGCACCTATGGGGGGGGGGGCCCATCCAAATATTCGCAGGGGGGCACAGTGATTTCTAGTTACACCCCTGCATGTAGCACCAATAATATGTTCAGGCAGTGTCAGATTCTCAGGTAGGCAGTGACCCCTCTAAAGTAGGCTTTGTCCTGTTTTAGTAAGGAAGTATGCCCCTTTACATAGGCATTGTCCCTGTTAGGTGTAGTGTCTCCCCTACCCCAAAATCTAGCTAGCTAGGCTAGCTAGGCACAGTCCTTTCACCAGTAGTTAGGAAGTGTGTCCCCAAATCCCTAATGTCAGTGTTGGTCACCTGTCAGGATACTCACCTGCAGCCTGGCTCCTCGTGGCAATCTTCAGTGGTTCAGTGAATGTCCCGCACCAGCCAAGATGCCATACTAAAATAAAGCATCACCAGAGACTGTCTTCATAGACAACCTTGGCGCGCTTTGTGGCCACTCTGCTGCACTGTGCTCTTCATCAAGAGAACCCAGGCAGGACTATTTATTCCCTAGGAAGGGTTGGGGCACTACTGTGCAGATGTTAGATGCTGTAGTGAGTGATGCACCTGATGGAGAGAAAAGGAGCAGCACCCCAGAGAACTGCTCGCAATGCGCCAGGGCACTGCAGCAGCCAGTTTGAGAACTACTAGCTTAGGTTACAATGTTACACGGCGTTCTGCCCTAAATCACTCTGGGAGATCAAGTGATGTTCCTGCTCACATTACAGAGGGTAAAAAAAACATTCCACAGTGATTCAAATTGCTAGTCATAAAGATGCCAGCATCTTGTCAGCCAAAAGATGCCAAATGAGATATAGTCCTTGAATGTGAGTACATCTCCTGGCTGGAAGTAGTCATTTCCTTTTAAATAATGCAAATTGTCTGGCTGTCCTGCTGATCATTTGGCTCTAATGCATTTAGCCATAGACCCTGAACAAGCATACAAATCAGGTGTTTCTGACTGAAGTCTAACAGGATTAGCCACATGCGTGTTTCAGTTGTGTGATTGAGACACTACCGCAGCCAAAGAGATAAACAGGACAGCCAAGCAACTGGTATTGTTTAACCTTCCTGGCGGTAACCCCGAACGTAGTTTGAGGTAAGCCGCGCAGGAATATTTCTCAGGTCCTGCTGGGCCGATTTGCATAATTTATTTTTTTTTGCTACATGCAGCTACCACTTTGCTAGCTGTGAGTGCACACCGATCGCCGCCGCTCTGCGCCGATTCACCGCTACCCGCCACGTAGTTCCGCCCCCCCCCCCAGACCCCTTGCGCAGCCTGGTCTATCAGCGCCAGGCAGTGCTGAGGGGTGGATTGGGACTCCCGATAACGTCACGACGTCGATGATGTCATCCCGCCCGTCGCCATGGCGACGGGGGAAGCCCTCCAGGAGATCTTGTTCTTTGAATGGGATTTCCCGATCGCAGATCGCCGGAGGCGATCAAAGCGGGTGGGGGGATGCCGCTGCACAGCACAGCGGCTATCATGTAGCGAATATAAAATAACAAAAAAACTGCTGCGCTCCCCTCTGGCGGTTTTTAATAGACCGCCAGGAGGGTTAAGGAGAACCTGTGACCAAGAATTGAACTTCATCCCGATCAGTAGCTGATACCTCCTTTTACAAGATAAATATATTCCTTTTCACAAACAGACCATCAGGGGGCTCTGTATGGCTGATATTGTGGTGAAACCCCTGTCTCAAGAAACTCTGAGGACCATGGTCCTGGCAGTTTCCTGTCAGTGAACCTTGTTGCATTGTGGGAAAGAACTGTTTACAGCTGTTTCCAACTGCCAAAAAAGCAAGCAGCAGCTACATCACCTGCCAGCAGTAAAAATGTAACCATGTGATAAATGTCAGAATGTAAATCAGGGATTTAAAAGATTTTACAATGGGCAAACACTGACTATATCATTTATACATAATTATTGTAAAAATGAAGCACTTTTTAATTACATTATTTTTACTGGAGTTCCTCTTTAAGGCCTAGTTCACAGTGCTCAGTTGCATTGCAGAATAGTCCTGCATGTCCCCTCACTGCCTATACAATTCTGTGGTCCTGTTCACGGAGCTGCATTGTAACGATCCCCGTTATTCTAACTTGCTATAAGCAGGCTTTGTATTAAGTCTATGTCCAGTCTTTATTGCAGGTGACACTCATTATAACGTGTATGTTATGTAACTGACCACTGTGAACCCAGCCTAAAGGAAATAAATATAGCAGCCACCATATGTCTCTTACATCAGGTTTCCTTTGATAACTGAGTTATAATGTATACTGTACAACAGGGCCGGGCCGAGGCATAGGCTGGAGAGGCTCCAGCCTCAGGGCGCAGTGTAGGAGGGGGCGCAGAATTCATTCAGCTGTCATTCCTAATTGTGTTTGAAGGAGAAAGAAATAAAAAAAGGGGATACATGGCAGTGACTGCAAGCCATAAAAGTAGATATTATAGGCGTTGGGGAGGTTGTGGGCCCTGTGGCACCTCTTAGTCTAATAGCAATCAGTGTGTTATAGCTGGGGTGGAAGGGATGGAGGGGCGCACTTTGGTGTCTCAGCCTTGGGTGCTGGAGAACCTTGTCCCAGCTCTGCTGTACAATGTTTTCCAGCAGTGAGAATATATAAAATAGTCGTGGACAATGGCTTAGTTTCGATAAAAGTACTGGCAAGAATATAAAATGTTTTTATATTTCCTGGAAAGGAGGGACAGCTGGTGATTACAATGCATGTCATGTTATATACACAGCTAATGGCTTATGTTAACTGTATGTAGACTGGTACAATAAATATCATAAATATTTCCCCACAAGCCTCACCCCAATACTTGGTGCATGCAAACCAGATGTACACTTTAAAGCAAATGTGATGATACCATGTCGTTTACATCAACTCAAAGTAACACACTAAAATATATAGAGACCTTATGAACAAAAATACACAAACTATACTTTCAGTTTACAAAGGGCAAACAGATCGAACAAGGAATACAGAATTAAAACACTAGGGAATGATATAAAGTACAAGGACTACATATGCTGTCAGCCAGGAAACAGGCTGGTATTATTTGTATAATTGCCATTTCTCCATTTTTGGATGAATGCGACATCCCGTTCCTGATGTATATTTAATGTTGTCCAGAAATCTGATGGATGATCTGTGGTAAAACAGGCACAGCTGCACCAGGCTGGGAGTTTGACTGGAACTCAAGCTGTTTGTGTTCACCAGTCTGTGAAATCTAAATATATTGCATTGCTGAAACTATTAGAGGTATAGGACAGTTTCTGCAGGGTAAGACACTAGCAACCTCTAGCACTAGCAAACTCAACCTTTATTGAGGTCACCTACACATGAGATCCTATACTATGGCACCTATACCTGGCTACCTACCTATACTGAGTTTGAGGGCGTTTATTTTTTTTTTGGGGGGGGGGGGGGGGGGGACATTGCGGCTATAACGTGTGGTGCAAATTGTCTTTGTCATTCTACATGGTGGGGGGGGGGGGAGTGGCTAACTGTCCCACTGATTGTTTTTATTAATATTCCTGAAAGGCTCTAGCCTTCATTTTTAAGTATATTTAAGATAATGCACTCTTTCCATCCATTTGTGGTTATTTATTTTTTCTATTATACATATGAGACGTGTTACAGAGATCTGAGCATTTGGCGTGATGTGTAACAACATCAAAAAAGGTTGGGAGACACTGTCCTAGGAGATATCTCAGGAGAAAAGGAATTGCATATGGGCGTGTGTGTGCGCGCATGCGCGAAGAGGATGAAGGGGGGCACAAAAATCAGGTTTCGCTCAGGGCGCTGTGAAACCTAAGGCCGGCCCTGTAGGAGACACACACAGTAATTGTAAGGATTCTCGGTTTGCCTGTCATTGCAGTGATAAGCTAGCAATGAATGTCATCCCTTTTGCATATGCATGTGTGAGGGCTCTCTGCGGCTGCAGACATCAGCTAGCAGCAGGGCTGATCCTATTTGCATATGCAGTGGAGTGTTCCATCACCTGCAGGGTAACTGCTCAATTAGTGGAAGCATATAGCATCCTGAGTTCCCAGCAGGCTTTGCTGTTGCCTAGCTCAGTGCAGTTAACCTTCAGCTTTCCCTGATAGCTGATTCAAGTATCTAGTGTCATGTCATGAGTTCCTGTATCCTTGTTCCTGTTCCGAGTGTTTGGATTCCTAGCCTGTTTTCCTGTTCACAGGGGCGCCTGACAGGACAGGCAGTACAAACAACTGCCTGGGGCGCATTGGTTACCAAGGGCGACGCCGCTGGACCCTGTAGTGCACCACTGCTGGCTGCTGGCCGCTGTGGTGCGCCTATTAATCACACGCACTTTCATTTCAATCTCTGACTGCTGCAGCCGCATCGCTGTTTTAGAATCACACGCCCCCCACTGAGGCCTGCCCGCCGGGCCAATAGGAGCAAAGCACATGTGCTCTGCTCCTCCTATATGGCCACGCCTTCCCCAACACAGAGCCAGTGTGGAGCGGACCTTTCCTCGTTTTCTGCCTGTAACTCCGCCCCCTCCTCGCTGGCCAGAAGCAGCTGCATCACTTGCTGGAACATGGAAGAATGTCTGTCTCCAGGCACAGCAATTGGGGGGTTGCTGGACGGCCGATCAGTCTGGGGAGGCTTTGTGAGCAGCCCCTACAAGCAGAGCAGCCAGCGTCATGTGCACAGGCAGTGCATGGCACTCAGCAGCTTCCTGCTGAGCCTGATGAATGTGCCGCCTCGCCCCCTTCCTCTCTCTGCTAGTGCTCTATGGCAGCTAAAGATGGGAAGTTTGGATCTTTTCAATGATCCGGATGATTCGAATCGGATCATTGAAAAGATCCGGATCTTTGATCCGAATCTCGGATCATTTTACTACCGAAGCATTCGAGGGGGTGAAATGACTAGCAGGACAGGAGAAGGGGAGGGGGGTGGACACACAGAGAAGGGGGGAAGATGGACAGAGGGCAGGGAGTGGACAGAGAAGGGAGGAGGGATGAGCAGAGAGCAAAAATGTTTGCACACAATACCCACATGCTGCAATCATATGCTTTACATGTATTTCACCTATATGTTCATCTGTGTAGTTTGAAAGCAAACGTCACACAGTGAAAGAAAGCATTCCCCAAAGCATTCCCAGAAGTGAAGTGCAGCTGTTTAGAGGGAGTGCAGGAGGATCATATTGAGCTGCAATCACAGTGCAAAGTTACTGAGCTGTGCTGAGCCAAAAGCTTCCAATTTGTTCACTGTGCAGCACAACTACGGAACAGACAGCCTGTAATCAGCAGCACGTTATAGCCAGTATGTGTGCTCTACACATATCTGGCAGTGGCACCCATGTCCCATCTCTCTCATCTACCTGTCTCCCTGCAAGGCTGGCTCCCATCCAACAGAGCGATCCATCTCAGCTCTGCTTCCAGGACCCCGCTGCCCGCTGAGAGGGGGCGTGTCGCTCCTGGCCCCGCCCCTTTTGCGATCCGAATCACTCATTTTGATGATTCGGATGATTCGACTCACAAAATAGATTCGGATCAAAGATCCGAATCGTTCATGATCCGGACAACACTAATGGCAGCAGATTCATTCAGTGAGAGACTGTGAGACATGCAGATTCACCCGGCCAGCAGAGACTCAGACAGGGCAGCTCAGCAGGGTGAGTGTAGAGACTACTGTCTCGCAGCACGAGAAGCACCAGAGCTATTGTCAAATAGTAAACACTGACACCTTTCTTGCCTGTGTGATAAGATTTTCCCTAAATAGCGTCTCAATTTGTATAATGGGTTACAAACATAACACATGCCTGTGATCTACCATTAGTTGTTTCCTAGCTGTTCAACAGAGCAGGCATTTCAAAAAGGTATTGTTAAACCCTTATCACCAAGCATTATATGAATGGCAGATGTGTTCTCAAGGTGATGTATTGGGCTTACAGGCTGGGTACACACTAGGCAGAAACCCTAGCGTTGCAGAAACGCTGATGAAAGTCTGGGTGCATGTAATAAACATATACACATTTGTGTCTTTGTGTCTTTGTGCTTTATGCACACATTTTCTGTATGCTGAGTGCTAGGTTGTGGAACGTGTGCGGCTGGGTAGTGGTATGTTTGCGGCTGAGTGCTAGGTTGTGGAATGTGTGCGGCGATGTGGTAGTATGTGTGCGGCTGGGTGCTAGGTTGTGGAACGTGTGCGGCTAGGTGGTAGTATGTGTGCGGCTGGGTGCTAGGTTGTGGAATGTGTGCGGCGATGTGGTAGTATGTGTGCGGCTGGGTGCTAGGTTGTGGAACGTGTGCGGCTGGGTGGTGGTATATGTGCGGCTGGGTGCTAGGTTGTGGAACATGTGCGGCTATGTGGTAGTATGTGTGCGGCTGGGTGCTAGGTTGTGGAACATGTGCGGCTTTGTGGTAGTATGTGTGCGGCTGTGTGCTAGGTTGTGGAACATGTGCGGCTGGGTGGTGGTATGTGTGCGGCTGAGTGCTAGGTTGTGGAACGTGTGCGGCTAGGTGGTAGTATGTGTGGGGCTGGGTGCTAGGTTGTGGTAAGTTTGCGGCTAGGTGGTGGTATGTGTGCGGCTGAGTGCTACGTTGTGGAAGGTGTGCGGCTAGGTGGTAGTATGTGTGCGGCTGAGTGCTAGGTTGTGGAACGTGTGCGGCTATGTGGTTATATGTGTGCGGCTGGGTGCTAGGTTGTGGAACGTGTGCAGCTAGGTGGTAGTATGTGTGCGGCTGGGTACTAGGTTGTGAAACGTGTGCGGCTAGGTGGTAGTATGTGTGCGGCTGTGTGCTAGGTTGTGGAACGTGTGTGGCTAGGTGGTAGTATGTGTGCGGCTGTGTGCTAGGTTGTGGAACATGTGCGGCGATGTGGTAGTATGTGTGCGGCTGAGTGCTAGGTTGTGGAACGTGTGCGGCTAGGTGGTAGTATGTGTGCGGCTGAGTGCTCGGTTGTGGAACGTGTGTGGCTAGGTGGTAGTATGTGTGCGGCTGTGTGCTAGGTTGTGGAACGTGTGCGGCTATGTGGTAGTATGTGTGCAGCTGAGTGCTAGGTTGTGGAACGTGTGCAGCTAGGTGGTAGTATGTGTGCGGCTGAGTGCTAGGTTGTGGAACGTGTGCGGCTAGGTGGTAGTATGTGTGCGGCTGTGTGCTAGGTTGTGGTACGTGTGCGGCTATGTGGTAGTATGTGTACGGCTGAGTGCTAGGTTGTGGAACGTGTGCGGCTAGGTGGTAGTATGTGTGCGGCTGGGTGCTAGGTTGTGGAATGTGTGCGGCGATGTGGTAGTATGTGTGCGGCTGGGTGCTAGGTTGTGGAACGTGTGCGGCTGGGTGGTGGTATGTGTGCGGCTGGGTGCTAGGTTGTGGAACGTGTGCGGCTAGGTGGTAGTATGTGTGCGGCTGAATGCTAGGTTGTGGAATGTGTGCAGCTAGGTGGTAGTATGTGTGCGGCTGGGTGCTAGGTTGTGGAATGTGTGCGGCGATGTGGTAGTATGTGTGCGGCTGGGTGCTAGGTTGTGGAACGTGTGCGGCTGGGTGGTGGTATGTGTGCGGCTGGGTGCTAGGTTGTGGAACGTGTGCGGCTGGGTGGTGGTATGTGTGCGGCTGGGTGCTAGGTTGTGGAACGTGTGCGGCTGGGTGGTGGTATGTGTGCGGCTGGGTGCTAGGTTGTGGAACGTGTGCGGCTGGGTGGTGGTATGTGTGCGGCTGGGTGCTAGGTTGTGGAACGTGTGCGGCTGGGTGGTGGTATGTGTGCGGCTGGGTGCTAGGTTGTGGAACGTGTGCGGCTGGGTGGTGGTATGTGTGCGGCTGGGTGCTAGGTTGTGGAACGTGTGCGGCTGGGTGCTAGGTTGTGGAACGTGTGCGGCTGGGTGGTGGTATGTGTGCGGCTGGGTGCTAGGTTGTGGAACGTGTGCGGCTGGGTGGTGGTATGTGTGCGGCTGGGTGCTAGGTTGCGGAACGTGTGCGGCTAGGTGGTAGTATGTGTGCGGCTGTGTGCTAGGTTGTGGAACGTGTGCGGCTGGGTGGTGGTATGTGTGCGGCTGGGTGCTAGGTTGAGGAACGTGTGCGGCTGGGTGGTGGTATGTGTGCGGCTGGGTGCTAGGTTGAGGAACGTGTGCGGCTGGGTGGTGGTATGTGTGCGGCTGGGTGCTAGGTTGTGGAACGTGTGCGGCTATGTGGTAGTATGTGTGCGGCTGAGTGCTAGGTTGTGGAACGTGTGCGGCTAAGTGGTAGTATGTGTGTGGCTGAATGCTAGGTTGTGGAATGTGTGCAGCTAGGTGGTAGTATGTGTGCGGCTGTGTGCTAGGTTGTGGAACGTGTGCGTCTAGGTGGTAGTATGTGTGCGGCTGTGTGCTAGGTTGTGGAACGTGTGCGGCTATGTGGTAGTATGTGTGCGGCTGGGTGCTAGGTTGTGGAACGTGTGCGGCTATGTGGTAGTATGTGTGCGGCTGAGTGCTAGGTTGTGGAACGTGTGCGGCTATGTGGTAGTATGTGTGCGGCTGAGTGCTAGGTTGTGGAACGTGTGCAGCTAGGTGGTAGTATGTGTGCGGCTGTGTGCTAGGTTGTGGAACATGTGCGGCTGGGTGGTGGTATGTGTGCGGCTGAGTGCTAGGTTGTGGAACGTGTGTGGCTAGGTGGTAGTATGTGTGCGGCTGGGTGCTAGGTTGTGGTACGTGTGCGGCTATGTGGTAGTATGTGTGCGGCTGAGTGCTAGGTTGTGGAACGTGTGCGGCTAGGTGGTGGTATGTGTGCGGCTGGGTGCTAGGTTGTGGAATGTGTGCGGCTAGGTGGTAGAATGTGTGCGGCTGGGTGCTAGGTTGTGGTACGTGTGCGGCTAGGTGGTGGTATGTGTGCGGCTGGGTGCTAGGGTGTGGAACGTGTGCGGCTGGGTGGTGGTATGTGTGCGGCTGGGTGCTAGGTTGTGGAACGTGTGCGGCTAGGTGGTAGTATGTGTGCGGCTGTGTGCTGGGTTGTGGAACGTGTGCGGCTGGGTGGTGGTATGTGTGCGGCTGTGTGCTAGGTTGAGAAACGTGTGCGGCTGGGTGGTGGTATGTGTGCGGCTGTGTGCTAGGTTGTGGAACGTGTGCGTCTAGGTGGTAGTATGTGTGCGGCTGTGTGCTAGGTTGTGGAACGTGTGCGGCTATGTGGTAGTATGTGTGCGGCTGAGTGCTAGGTTGTGGAACGTGTGCGGCTATGTGGTAGTATGTGTGCGGCTGAGTGCTAGGTTGTGGAACGTGTGCAGCTAGGTGGTAGTATGTGTGCGGCTGTGTGCTAGGTTGTGGAACATGTGCGGCTGGGTGGTGGTATGTGTGCGGCTGAGTGCTAGGTTGTGGAACGTGTGTGGCTAGGTGGTAGTATGGGTGCGGCTGGGTGCTAGGTTGTGGTACGTGTGCGGCTATGTGGTAGTATGTGTGCGGCTGAGTGCTAGGTTGTGGAACGTGTGCGGCTAGGTGGTGGTATGTGTGCGGCTGGGTGCTAGGTTGTGGAATGTGTGCGGCTAGGTGGTAGAATGTGTGCGGCTGGGTGCTAGGTTGTGGTACGTGTGCGGCTAGGTGGTAGTATGTGTGCGGCTGGGTGCTAGGGTGTGGAACGTGTGCGGCTGGGTGGTGGTATGTGTGCGGCTGGGTGCTAGGTTGTGGAACGTGTGCGGCTAGGTGGTAGTATGTGTGCGGCTGTGTGCTGGGTTGTGGAACGTGTGCGGCTGGGTGGTGGTATGTGTGCGGCTGGGTGCTAGGTTGAGAAACGTGTGCGGCTGGGTGGTGGTATGTGGGCGGCTGGGTGCTAGGTTGTGGAACGTGTGCGGCTAGGTGGTAGTATGTGTGCAGCTGTGTGCTAGGTTGTGGAACGTGTGCGGCTAGGTGGTAGTATGTGTGCGGCTGTGTGCTAGGTTGTGGAACGTGTGCGGCTTTGTGGTAGTATGTGTACGGCTGTGTGCTAGGTTGTGGAACGTGTGCAGCTATGTGGTAGTATGTGTGCGGCTGGGTGCTAGGTTGTGGAACGTGTGCGGCTATGTGGTAGTATGTGTGCGGCTGGGTGCTAGGTTGTGGAACGTGTGTGGCTAGGTGGTAGTATGTGTGTGGCTGAATGCTAGGTTGTGGAATGTGTGCAGCTAGGTGGTAGTATGTGTGCGGCTGAGTGCTAGGTTGTGGAACGTGTGCGGCTAGGTGGTAGTATGTGTGCGGCTGTGTGCTAGGTTGTGGTACGTGTGCGGCTATGTGGTAGTATGTGTGCGGCTGTGTGCTAGGTTGTGGAACGTGTGCGGCTAGGTGGTAGTATGTGTGCGGCTGGGTGCTAGGTTGTGGAACGTGTGCGGCTAGGTGGTAGTATGTGTGCGGCTGTGTGCTAGGTTGTGCAACGTGTGTGGCTAGGTAGTAGTATGTGTGCGGCTGTGTGCTAGGTTGTGGAACGTGTGCGGCTAAGTGGTAGTATGTGTGCGGCTGGGTGCTAGGTTGTGGTAAGTTTGCGGCTAGGTGGTAGTATGTGTGCGGCTGGGTGCAAGGTTGTGGTACGTGTGCGGCTATGTGGTAGTATGTGTGCGGCTGAGTGCTAGGTTGTTGAACGTGTGCGGCTAGGTGGTGGTATGTGTGCGGCTGGGTGCTCGGTTGTGGAACGTGTGCAGCTAGGTGGTAGTATGTGTGTGGCTGGGTGCTAGGTTGTGGAACGTGTGCGGCTATGTGGTAGTATGTGTGCGGCTGAGTGCTAGGTTGTGGAACGTGTGCGGCTATGTGGTAGTATGTGTGCGGCTGTGTGCTAGGTTGTGGAACGTGTGCGGCTATGTGGTAGTATGTGTGCGGCTGTGTGCTAGGTTGTGGAACGTGTGCAGCTATGTGGTAGTATGTGTGCGGCTGGGTGCTAGGTTGTGGAACGTGTGCGGCTATGTGGTAGTATGTGTGCGGCTGGGTGCTAGGTTGTGGAACGTGTGCGGCTAGGTGGTAGTATGTGTGTGGCTGAATGCTAGGTTGTGGAATGTGTGCAGCTAGGTGGTAGTATGTGTGCGGCTGAGTGCTAGGTTGTGGAACGTGTGCGGCTAGGTGGTAGTATGTGTGCGGCTGTGTGCTAGGTTGTGGTACGTGTGCGGCTATGTGGTAGTATGTGTGCGGCTGTGTGCTAGGTTGTGGAACGTGTGCGGCTAGGTGGTAGTATGTGTGCGGCTGGGTGCTAGGTTGTGGAACGTGTGCGGCTAGGTGGTAGTATGTGTGCGGCTGTGTGCTAGGTTGTGCAACGTGTGCGGCTAGGTAGTAGTATGTGTGCGGCTGTGTGCTAGGTTGTGGAACGTGTGCGGCTAAGTGGTAGTATGTGTGCGGCTGTGTGCTAGGTTGTGGAACGTGTGCAGCTATGTGGTAGTATGTGTGCGGCTGGGTGCTAGGTTGTGGAACGTGTGCGGCTATGTGGTAGTATGTGTGTGGCTGAATGCTAGGTTGTAGAATGTGTGCAGCTAGGTGGTAGTATGTGCGCGGCTGAGTGCTAGGTTGTGGAACGTGTGCGGCTAGGCGGTAGTATGTGTGCGGCTGTGTGCTAGGTTGTGGAACGTGTGCGACTAGGTGGTAGTATGTGTGCGGCTGGGTGCTAGGTTGTGGTAAGTTTGCGGCTAGGTGGTAGTATGTGTGCGGCTGGGTGCTAGGTTGTGGTACGTGTGCGGCTATGTGGTAGTATGTGTGCGGCTGAGTGCTAGGTTGTGGAACGTGTGCGGCTAGGTGGTGGTATGTGTGCGGCTGGGTGCTAGGTTGTGGAACGTGTGCGGCTAGGTGGTAGTATGTGTGCGGCTGGGTGCTAGGTTGTGGTACGTGTGCGGCTGAGTGCTAGGTTGTGGAACGTGTGCGGCTAGGTGGTAGTATGTGTGCGGCTGTGTGCTAGGTTGTGGTACGTGTGCGGCTATGTGGTAGTATGTGTGCGGCTGAGTGCTAGGTTGTGGAACGTGTGCGGCTAGGTGGTAGTATGTGTGCGGCTGTGTGCTAGGTTGTGGAACGTGTGCGGCTATGTGGTAGTATGTGTGCGGCTGGGTGCTAGGTTGTGAAACGTGTGCGGCTATGTGGTAGTATGTGTGCAGCTGAGTGCTAGGTTGTGGAACGTGTGCGGCTATGTGGTAGTATGTGTGCGGCTGAGTGCTAGGTTGTGGAACGTGTGTGGCTAGGTGTTAGTATGTGTGCGGCTGTGTGCTAGCTTGTGGAACATGTGCGGCTGGGTGGTGGTATGTGTGCGGCTGAGTGCTAGGTTGTGGAACGTGTGCGGCTAGGTGGTAGTATGTGTGCGGCTGGGTGCTAGGTTGTGGTAAGTTTGCGGCTAGGTGGTAGTATGTGTGCGGCTGGGTGCAAGGTTGTGGTCCGTGTGCGGCTATGTGGTAGTATGTGTGCGGCTGAGTGCTAGGTTGTGGAACGTGTGCGGCTAGGTGGTGGTATGTGTGCGGCTGGGTGCTCGGTTGTGGAACGTGTGCAGCTAGGTGGTAGTATGTGTGCGGCTGGGTGCTAGGTTGTGGAACGTGTGCGGCTATGTGGTAGTATGTGTGCGGCTGAGTGCTAGGTTGTGGAACGTGTGCGGCTATGTGGTAGTATGTGTGCGGCTGAGTGCTCGGTTGTGGAACGTGTGTGGCTAGGTGGTAGTATGTGTGCGGCTGTGTGCTAGGTTGTGGAACATGTGCGGCTGGGTGGTGGTATGTGTGCGGCTGAGTGCTAGGTTGTGGAACGTGTGCGGCTAGGTGGTAGTATGTGTGCGGCTGGGTGCTAGGTTGTGGTAAGTTTGCGGCTAGGTGGTAGTATGTGTGCGGCTGGGTGCAAGGTTGTGGTACGTGTGCGGCTATGTGGTAGTATGTGTGCGGCTGAGTGCTAGGTTGTGGAACGTGTGCGGCTAGGTGGTAGTATGTGTGCGGCTGGGTGCTAGGTTGTGGTACGTGTGCGGCTAGGTGGTAGTATGTGTGCGGCAGGGTGCTAGGTTGTGGAACGTGTGCGGCTAGGTGGTAGTATGTGTGCGGCTGGGTGCTAGGTTGTGGTACGTGTGCGGCTGAGTGCTAGGTTGTGGAACGTGTGCGGCTAGGTGGTAGTATGTGTGCGGCTGTGTGCTAGGTTGTGGTACGTGTGCGGCTATGTGGTAGTATGTGTGCGGCTGTGTGCTAGGTTGTGGAACGTGTGCGGCTAGGTGGTAGTATGTGTGCGGCTGGGTGCTAGGTTGTGGAACGTGTGCGGCTGGGTAGTGGTATGTGTGCGGCTGAGTGCTAGGTTGTGGAATGTGTGCGGCGATGTGGTAGTATGTGTGCGGCTGGGTGCTAGGTTGTGGAACGTGTGCGGCTAGGTGGTAGTATGTGTGCGGCTGGGTGCTAGGTTGTGGAATGTGTGCGGTGATGTGGTAGTATGTGTGCGGCTGGGTGCTAGGTTGTGGAACGTGTGCGGCTGGGTGGTGGTATGTGTGCGGCTGGGTGCTAGGTTGTGGAACGTGTGCGGCTAGGTGGTAGTATGTGTGCGGCTGAATGCTAGGTTGTGGAATGTGTGCAGCTAGGTAATAGTATGTGTGCGGCTGGGTGCTAGGTTGTGGAATGTGTGCGGCGATGTGGTAGTATGTGTGCGGCTGGGTGCTAGGTTGTGGAACGTGTGCGGCTGGGTGGTGGTATGTGTGCGGCTGGGTGCTAGGTTGTGGAACGTGTGCGGCTGGGTGGTGGTATGTGTGCGGCTGGGTGCTAGGTTGTGGAACGTGTGCGGCTGGGTGGTGGTATGTGGGCGGCTGGGTGCTAGGTTGTGGAACGTGTGCGGCTGGGTGGTGGTATGTGTGCGGCTGGGTGCTAGGTTGTGGAACGTGTGCGGCTGGGTGGTGGTATGTGTGCGGCTGGGTGCTAGGTTGTGGAACGTGTGCGGCTGGGTGGTGGTATGTGTGCGGCTGGGTGCTAGGTTGTGGAACGTGTGCGGCTGGGTGCTAGGTTGTGGAACGTGTGCGGCTGGGTGGTGGTATGTGTGCGGCTGGGTGCTAGGTTGTGGAACGTGTGCGGCTGGGTGGTGGTATGTGTGCGGCTGGGTGCTAGGTTGCGGAACGTGTGCGGCTAGGTGGTAGTATGTGTGCGGCTGTGTGCTAGGTTGTGGAACGTGTGCGGCTGGGTGGTGGTATGTGTGCGGCTGGGTGCTAGGTTGAGGAACGTGTGCGGCTGGGAGGTGGTATGTGTGCGGCTGGGTGCTAGGTTGAGGAACGTGTGCGGCTGGGTGGTGGTATGTGTGCGGCTGGGTGCTAGGTTGTGGAACGTGTGCGGCTATGTGGTAGTATGTGTGCGGCTGAGTGCTAGGTTGTGGAACGTGTGCGGCTAAGTGGTAGTATGTGTGTGGCTGAATGCTAGGTTGTGGAATGTGTGCAGCTAGGTGGTAGTATGTGTGCGGCCGAGTGCTAGGTTGTGGTACGTGTGCGGCTATGTGGTAGTATGTGTGCGGCTGTGTGCTAGGTTGTGGAACGTGTGCGTCTAGGTGGTAGTATGTGTGCGGCTGTGTGCTAGGTTGTGGAACGTGTGCGGCTATGTGGTAGTATGTGTGCGGCTGGGTGCTAGGTTGTGGAACGTGTGCGGCTATGTGGTAGTATGTGTGCGGCTGAGTGCTAGGTTGTGGAACGTGTGCGGCTATGTGGTAGTATGTGTGCGGCTGAGTGCTAGGTTGTGGAACGTGTGCAGCTAGGTGGTAGTATGTGTGCGGCTGTGTGCTAGGTTGTGGAACATGTGCGGCTGGGTGGTGGTATGTGTGCGGCTGAGTGCTAGGTTGTGGAACGTGTGTGGCTAGGTGGTAGTATGTGTGCAGCTGGGTGCTAGGTTGTGGTACGTGTGCGGCTATGTGGTAGTATGTGTGCGGCTGAGTGCTAGGTTGTGGAACGTGTGCGGCTAGGTGGTGGTATGTGTGCGGCTGGGTGCTAGGTTGTGGAACGTGTGCGGCTAGGTGGTAGAATGTGTGCGGCTGGGTGCTAGGTTGTGGTACGTGTGCGGCTAGGTGGTAGTATGTGTGCGGCTGGGTGCTAGGTTGTGGAACGTGTGCGGCTGGGTGGTGGTATGTGTGCGGCTGGGTGCTAGGTTGTGGAACGTGTGCGGCTAGGTGGTAGTATGTGTGCGGCTGTGTGCTGGGTTGTGGAACGTGTGCGGCTGGGTGGTGGTATGTGTGCGGCTGGGTGCTAGGTTGAGAAACGTGTGCGGCTGGGTGGTGGTATGTGGGCGGCTGGGTGCTAGGTTGTGGAACGTGTGCGGCTAGGTGGTAGTATGTGTGCGGCTGTGTGCTAGGTTGTGGAACGTGTGCGGCTAGGTGGTAGTATGTGTGCGGCTGTGTGCTAGGTTGTGGAACGTGTGCGGCTTTGTGGTAGTATGTGTACGGCTGTGTGCTAGGTTGTGGAACGTGTGCAGCTATGTGGTAGTATGTGTGCGGCTGGGTGCTAGGTTGTGGAACGTGTGCGGCTATGTGGTAGTATGTGTGCGGCTGGGTGCTAGGTTGTGGAACGTGTGTGGCTAGGTGGTAGTATGTGTGTGGCTGAATGCTAGGTTGTGGAATGTGTGCAGCTAGGTGGTAGTATGTGTGCGGCTGAGTGCTAGGTTGTGGAACGTGTGCGGCTAGGTGGTAGTATGTGTGCGGCTGTGTGCTAGGTTGTGGTACGTGTGCGGCTATGTGGTAGTATGTGTGCGGCTGTGTGCTAGGTTGTGGAACGTGTGCGGCTAGGTGGTAGTATGTGTGCGGCTGGGTGCTAGGTTGTGGAACGTGTGCGGCTATGTGGTAGTATGTGTGCGGCTGTGTGCTAGGTTGTGCAACGTGTGTGGCTAGGTAGTAGTATGTGTGCGGCTGTGTGCTAGGTTGTGGAACGTGTGCGGCTAAGTGGTAGTATGTGTGCGGCTGTGTGCTAGGTTGAGGAACGTGTGCAGCTATGTGGTAGTATGTGTGCGGCTGGGTGCTAGGTTGTGGAACGTGTGCGGCTATGTGGTAGTATGTGTGTGGCTGAATGCTAGGTTGTGGAATGTGTGCAGCTAGGTGGTAGTATGTGCGCGGCTGAGTGCTAGGTTGTGGAACGTGTGCGGCTAGGCGGTAGTATGTGTGCGGCTGTGTGCTAGGTTGTGGAACGTGTGCGACTAGGTGGTAGTATGTGTGCGGCTGGGTGCTAGGTTGTGGTAAGTTTGCGGCTAGGTGGTAGTATGTGTGCGGCTGGGTGCTAGGTTGTGGTACGTGTGCGGCTATGTGGTAGTATGTGTGCGGCTGAGTGCTAGGTTGTGGAACGTGTGCGGCTAGGTGGTGGTATGTGTGCGGCTGGGTGCTAGGTTGTGGTACGTGTGCGGCTGAGTGCTAGGTTGTGGAACGTGTGCGGCTAGGTGGTAGTATGTGTGCGGCTGTGTGCTAGGTTGTGGTACGTGTGCGGCTATGTGGTAGTATGTGTGCGGCTGTGTGCTAGGTTGTGGAACGTGTGCGGCTAGGTGGTAGTATGTGTGCGGCTGTGTGCTAGGTTGTGGAACGTGTGCGGCTATGTGGTAGTATGTGTGCGGCTGGGTGCTAGGTTGTGGAACGTGTGCGGCTATGTGGTAGTATGTGTGCAGCTGATTGCTAGGTTGTGGAACGTGTGCGGCTATGTGGTAGTATGTGTGCGGCTGAGTGCTAGGTTGTGGAACGTGTGTGGCTAGGTGGTAGTATGTGTGCGGCTGTGTGCTAGCTTGTGGAACATGTGCGGCTGGGTGGTGGTATGTGTGCGGCTGAGTGCTAGGTTGTGGAACGTGTGCGGCTAGGTGGTAGTATGTGTGCGGCTGGGTGCTAGGTTGTGGTAAGTTTGCGGCTAGGTGGTAGTATGTGTGCGGCTGGGTGCAAGGTTGTGGTACGTGTGCGGCTATGTGGTAGTATGTGTGCGGCTGAGTGCTAGGTTGTTGAACGTGTGCGGCTAGGTGGTGGTATGTGTGCGGCTGGGTGCTCGGTTGTGGAACGTGTGCAGCTAGGTGGTAGTATGTGTGTGGCTGGGTGCTAGGTTGTGGAACGTGTGCGGCTATGTGGTAGTATGTGTGCGGCTGAGTGCTAGGTTGTGGAACGTGTGTGGCTATGTGGTAGTATGTGTGCGGCTGTGTGCTAGGTTGTGGAACGTGTGCGGCTATGTGGTAGTATGTGTGCGGCTGTGTGCTAGGTTGTGGAACGTGTGCAGCTATGTGGTAGTATGTGTGCGGCTGGGTGCTAGGTTGTGGAACGTGTGCGGCTATGTGGTAGTATGTGTGCGGCTGGGTGCTAGGTTGTGGAACGTGTGCGGCTAGGTGGTAGTATGTGTGTGGCTGAATGCTAGGTTGTGGAATGTGTGCAGCTAGGTGGTAGTATGTGTGCGGCTGAGTGCTAGGTTGTGGAACGTGTGCGGCTAGGTGGTAGTATGTGTGCGGCTGTGTGCTAGGTTGTGGTACGTGTGCGGCTATGTGGTAGTATGTGTGCGGCTGTGTGCTAGGTTGTGGAACGTGTGCGGCTAGGTGGTAGTATGTGTGCGGCTGGGTGCTAGGTTGTGGAACGTGTGCGGCTAGGTGGTAGTATGTGTGCGGCTGTGTGCTAGGTTGTGCAACGTGTGCGGCTAGGTAGTAGTATGTGTGCGGCTGTGTGCTAGGTTGTGGAACGTGTGCGGCTAAGTGGTAGTATGTGTGCGGCTGTGTGCTAGGTTGTGGAACGTGTGCGGCTAGGTGGTAGTATGTGTGCGGCTGTGTGCTAGGTTGTGGTACGTGTGCGGCTAGGTGGTAGTATGTGTGCGGCAGGGTGCTAGGTTGTGGAACGTGTGCGGCTATGTGGTAGTATGTGTGCGGCTGAGTGCTAGGTTGTGGAACGTGTGCGGCTAGGTGGTAGTATGTGTGCGGCTGTGTGCTAGGTTGTGGTACGTGTGCGGCTATGTGGTAGTATGTGTGCGGTTGTGTGCTAGGTTGTGGAACGTGTACGACTAGGTGGCAGTATGTGTGCGGCTGTGTGCTAGGTTGTGGAACGTGTGCGGCTATGTGGTAGTATGTGTGCGGCTGGGTGCTAGGTTGTGGAACATGTGCGGCTTTGTGGTAGTATGTGTGCGGCTGTGTGCTAGGTTGTGGAACATGTGCGGCTGGGTGGTGGTATGTGTGCGGCTGAGTGCTAGGTTGTGGAACGTGTGCGGCTAGGTGGTAGTATGTGTGGGGCTGGGTGCTAGGTTGTGGTAAGTTTGCGGCTAGGTGGTGGTATGTGTGCGGCTGAGTGCTACGTTGTGGAAGGTGTGCGGCTAGGTGGTAGTATGTGTGCGGCTGGGTGCTAGGTTGTGGAACGTGTGCGGCTATGTGGTTATATGTGTGCGGCTGGGTGCTAGGTTGTGGAACGTGTGCAGCTAGGTGGTAGTATGTGTGCGGCTGGGTACTAGGTTGTGAAACGTGTGCGGCTAGGTGGTAGTATGTGTGCGGCTGTGTGCTAGGTTGTGGAACGTGTGCGGCTAGGTGGTAGTATGTGTGCGGCTGGGTGCAAGGTTGTGGTACGTGTGCGGCTATGTGGTAGTATGTGTGCGGCTGAGTGCTAGGTTGTGGAACGTGTGCGGCTAGGTGGTGGTATGTGTGCGGCTGGGTGCTAGGTTGTGGAACGTGTGCAGCTAGGTGGTAGTATGTGTGCGGCTGGGTACTAGGTTGTGAAACGTGTGCGGCTAGGTGGTAGTATGTGTGCGGCTGAGTGCTAGGTTGTGGAACGTGTGCGGCTGGGTGGTAGTATGTGTGCGGCTGGGTGCTAGGTTATGGAACGTGTGCGGCTGGGTGGTAGTATGTGTGCGGCTGAGTGCTAGGTTGTGGAACGTGTGTGGCTAGGTGGTAGTATGTGTGCGGCTGAGTGCTAGGTTGTGGAACGTGTGCGGCTATGTGGTAGTATGTGTGCGGCTGGGTGCTAGGTTGTGGAACATGTGCGGCTATGTGGTAGTATGTGTGCGGCTGTGTGCTAGGTTGTGGAACATGTGCGGCTGGGTGGTGGTATGTGTGCGGCTGAGTGCTAGGTTGTGGAACGTGTGCGGCTAGGTGGTAGTATGTGTGGGGCTGGGTGCTAGGTTGTGGTAAGTTTGCGGCTAGGTGGTAGTATGTGTGCGGCTGGGTGCAAGGTTGTGGTACGTGTGCGGCTATGTGGTAGTATGTGTGCGGCTGAGTGCTAGGTTGTGGAACGTGTGCGGCTAGGTGGTGGTATGTGTGTGGCTGGGTGCTAGGTTGTGGAACGTGTGCAGCTAGGTGGTAGTATGTGTGCGGCTGGGTACTAGGTTGTGGAACGTGTGCGGCTGGGTGGTAGTATGTGTGCGTCTGGGTGCTAGGTTGTGGAACGTGTGCGGCTGGGTGGTGGTATGTGTGTGGCTGAGTGCTAGGTTGAGGAACGTGTGCGGCTATGTGGTAGTATGTGTGCGACTGGGTGCTAGGTTGTGGAACGTGTGCGGCTAGGTGGTAGTATGTGTGCGGTTGGGTGCTAGGTTGTGGAACGTGTGCGGCTAGGTGGTAGTATGTGTGCGGCTGAGTGCTAGGTTGTGGAACGTGTGCGGCTAGGTGGTAGTATGTGTGCGGCTGGGTGCTAGGTTGTGGTACGTGTGCGGCTAGGTGGTAGTATGTGTGCGGCTGGGTGCTAGGTTGTGGAACGTGTGCGGCTATGTGGTAGTATGTGTGCGGCTGAGTGCTAGGTTGTGGTAAGTTTGCGGCTAGGTGGTAGTATGTGTGTGGCTGAGTGCTAGGTTGTGGTAAGTTTGCGACTACGTGGTAGTATGTGTGCGGCTGAGTGCTAGGTTGTGGAACGTGTGCAGCTATGTGGTAGTATGTGTGCGGCTGGGTGCTAGGTTGTGGAACGCGTGCGGCTAGGTGGTAGTATGTGTGCGGCTGAGTGCTAGGTTGTGGAACGTGTGCGGCTATGTGGTAGTATGTGTGCGGCTGTGTGCTAGGTTGTGGAACGTGCGCGGTTATGTGGTAGTATGTGTGCGGCTATGTCCTAGGTTGTGGATCGTGTGCGGGTGGGTGGTGGTATGTGTGCGGCTGAGTGCTACGTTGTGGAAGGTGTGCGGCTAGGTGGTAGTATGTGTGCGGCTGAGTGCTAGGTTGTGGAACGTGTGCGGCTATGTGGTTATATGCGTGCGGCTGGGTGCTAGGTTGTGGAACGTGTGCGGTTATGTGGTAGTATGTGTGCGGCTGTGTGCTAGGTTGTGGAACGTGTGCGGCTATGTGGTAGTATGTGTGCGGCTGAGTACTAGGTTGTGGTTAAGTTTGCGGCTAGGTGGTAGTATGTGTGCGGCTGAGTGCTAGGTTGTGGAACGTGTGCAGCTGGGTGATAGGTTGTGGTATGTGTGTGGCTGGATGGTCGGTGGTACGTGTGCAGCTGAGTGCTAGGTGGTGGTACGTGCATTTGATCTGCAGGAGACGTGGTATCTGCATTTGATCTGCAGGGGATGTGGTATCTGCATTTGATCTGCAAGGGACGTGGTATCTGCATTTGATCTGTGAGGGACATGGATGGTATCTGCATTGGATCTGCAGGGGACATGGTATCTGCTGTTGATCTGCAGGGGATGTGGTATCTGCATTTGATCTGTGAGGAACATGGTATCTGCTGTTGATCTGTGAGGAACATGGTATCTGCTGTTGATCTGTGGGGGACATGGTATCTGCTGTTGATCTGTGAGGGACGTGGTATCTGCTGTTGATCTGTGGGGGACGTGGTATCTGCTGTTGATCTGTGAGGGACGTGTATCTGCTGTTGATCTGTGAGGGACGTGGTATCTGCTGTTGATCTGTGAGGGACATGGTATCTGCTGTTGATCTGTGAGGGACATGGTATCTGCTGTTGACCTGTGAGGGACATGGTATCTGCTGTTGATCTGTGAGGGACATGGTATCTGCTGTTGATCTGTGAGGGACATGGTATCTGCTGTTGATCTGTGAGGGACATGGTATCTGCTGTTGATCTGTGGGGGACATGGTATCTGCTGTTGATCTGTGGGGGACATGGTATCTGCTGTTGATCTGTGGA
Organism: Hyperolius riggenbachi; assembly: GCF_040937935.1. Taxonomy (NCBI): domain Eukaryota; kingdom Metazoa; phylum Chordata; class Amphibia; order Anura; family Hyperoliidae; genus Hyperolius; species Hyperolius riggenbachi. The sequence continues at coordinate 275,641,084 of NC_090648.1, forward strand.
GGACATGGTATCTGCTGTTGATCTGTGGGGGACATGGTATCTGCTGTTGATCTGTGGGTGATATGGTATCTGCTGTTGATCTGTGGGGGACATGGTATTTGCATTTGATTTACGGTGGACATGGTGTCTGCTGTTGATCTGTGGGGGACATGGTATCTGCATTTGATCTGTGGGGGACATGGTATCTGCATTTGATCAGTGGGGGACCTAATACAGACCATTGTTATTTTGGGGAAAATATGTCTGAACTTTGTTTGTGAAAACAAGGTGTTTGAACATGCTCTTATGTCAGCATGTTTTCTGTTTATTTCATGGACATGGTGGCAGCTTGGAAGGGGGGGGGGGGTGGCACCACAGGTTTTCTTGCCTGGAGTGACAAAAAGGCCAGAGGCGCCCCTGCCTGTTCATGTCCTGAGTACCTAGATTCCTTGCCTGAATGCGTGTTCCTGGTTTACCTGTATACCTGCTCCTGGATTACCTGCATGCTTGTTCCTGGTGCAACCTGCATATCTGTTCCTGGACGTGTATCCGTTTGCCAGTCTCTGGGTAATATTCCTGCATATTGTTCTTGAACTTGTGTTGCAAAACCTGTTCCTGCATTATGTCCTGGAAACCCTGCTTTGAACATTGCATGTACCTTTCACTGTAAATAAACATCACTTGCATCAAATCCTGGATGTCTGCATATATTTGGGAGTTACCAACTGCACCGAGTATGGCCGTGCCTGACAGTAATATTTGAAAAGTGAAATGAAGTTTATTGGATTTACAGAGAGTGCACAATAATTGTTTAAGTAAAATTAGGTAGCATAATGTGGGCACTGTTGTCATTTTATTGATTCCAAAACCTTTGGAACTAATTATTGGAACTCAAATTGGCTTGGTAAGCTCAGTGACCCCTGACCTACATACACAGGTGAATCCAGTTATAAGAAAGAGTATTCAATTGCAAGTTTCCCTCCTCTTTTAATTTTCTCTGAAGAGTAGCAACATGGGAGTCTCAAAACAACTCTCAAATGACCTGAAGACAAAGATTGTTTACCATCATGGTTTAGGGGAAGGATACAGAAAGCTGTCTCAAAGGTTTCAGCTGTCTGTTTCCACAGTTAGGAACATATTCAGGAAATTGAAGACCACAGGCTCAGTTCAAGTTGAGGCTCGAAGTGGCAGGCCAAGAAAAATCTCAGATAAACAGAAGCAGCGAATGATGAGAACACTCAGAGTCAACCCACAGACCAGCACCAAAGACCTAATACATCAGCTTTCTGCAGATGGAGTCACTGTGCATCGTTCAACCATTCGGCGCACTTTACACAAGGAGATGCTGTATGCGAGAGTAATGCAGAGGAAGCCTTTTCTCCGCCCACAGCACAAACAGGGCCGCTTGAGGTAAGCTCCATCATGCTGTGGGGCTTAGTGGCCAGTGCAGGGACTGGGAATCTTGTCAAAGTTGAGGGCCGCATGAATTCCACTCAGTATCAGCAGATTCTGGAGACCAATAGCCAGGAATCAGTGACAAAGCTGAAGCTGTGCCAGGGCTGGATCTTTCAACAACACAAAGACCCTAAACACTGCTCAAAATCCACAAAGGCATTCAAGCAGAGGAACAAGTACAACGTTATGGAATGGCCATCTCAGTCCCCAGGCCTGAATATAATTGCCAATCTGTGGTGTGAGTTAAAGAGAGCTGTCCATGCTCGGAAGCCATCAAACCTGAATGAACTAGAGATGTTTTGTAAAGAGGAATAGTCCAAAATACCTTCAACCAGTATCCAGACTCTCGTTGGAACCTACAGGAAGCGTTTAGAGGCTGTAATTTCTACTGAATATTGATTTCATTTCTTTTTTGTGGTGCCCAAATTTATGCACCTGCCTAACTTTGTTTAAACCATTATTACACACTTTCTGTAAATCCAATAAACTTAATTACACTTCTCAAATATCACTGTGTGTGTCTCCTATATATTTAACTGACATTTTTTATTGTAACAACCAACGATTTATACAGAAAAATCATGACGATTAACAAGGTTGCCCAAACTTTCACATCTCACTGTATATACTGTATATATCACTATCTCATTTAAAAACATTAAATAATTGATATTTACTAAACTTTAAATAAGGATTATATGCATTATGTAAGGATTTCAGGCGACAATAAAAAAAAAGCCCTCTTAACCAAGTCTACAAAAAGAGTAGCGGTGCTTAAAATATACCAGTTATTTTTGAAGTTATAAATACAAGCAGCATGGAACAATGCAATATAAACTGGGATACGTGATTTGTTTATTTTTTTAACCCCTTTGATGACCTTGATGGACGGATTACTTTTTTCAACGAAACTAACTGTGTAACTTTGCAATACAAGACAATATAGACAGAAGTCCTGCATGATACCAACTTGTATAATAATACCCGTCCTTGCGTTCTCCTGTGTCCATGCGTCAGGTGCCTGGCGTGCATGTGTAGCACGCAGTCAGGCTTTGGGCAGCGTTTGTGGATGGGCGTGCGGTAGGTCTCTGCTGACTGTGCACACGGGGGGGGGGGGGGCATGGTCATGCAGGTGTTGCGTCGTGGGCAGCCCATGGTTTTGGGAGGCACATGCCTGTTCTCTGGAACCTGTTACTCAATGGGTGAGCTTTGCTACTAGTAAATAGCATAAAAGGGTAGATAATCTTTAATAAAGCTGATAACATTTTCTATATTATTGTACACTACAGTCAGTCAGGATTGAAGTGAGCACATGACATACCATAGGTGTATGTCATAAAACACACTCAAAGGAAGATTATCTTTAAAAACTATTTGATAACATTTTCTACATTGCTGTTGAAAGATAAGAGAAGCAAAATGGATACAATGAATACCACATGAGTCATAAAATGTCAAAATGAGAGTTTCATAGGGGAAAAAAATATCTATAAGATGTATTTTTAATAAGATTGCTTAAAATGTATTGAAATAACTTTCCAAACTAAATTGTCAAAGCCCGCCCTAGCTGTTATCAAAGGAACATTGTTATTTGTGATACTTCAGAAACAAAAACTACTTTGATTCTAGATATTGGCCTCAATTCACTAAGCTTAGCTCCTGTCTTTAATAACTCTTCTGAGCTGTTTTACAGTTATCACAATTATATCACCATGGTGATAACTGTAAAACAGTTCAGAAGAGTTATTAAAGACAGGAGTTAAGCTTAGTGAATTGAGGCCATTGTGTGTAGTGGAAATGGATGAATACATACATACTTTCCATCTCCAGCATAAAGTCATTAAAGTGCAGTTCATATTAATCTACTGTACGTGTCAGTGCTTGATGCAATCTGGTATGCTGACATAATAGAAGGGGGGACACAAGGGGGGTGGGGTTTCTGGCCCTTACAATATGTAGCATAAGAAAAATGATCTGCCCTCCACAGCTGTGGGTTTGAACAACACAGAATTACGGTAATGGTAATGACCCGGCTACTCACCATAGCCAACTCCCTTGGCCTAGTTCAACACACCAACACCCCCACCCACTCTGCAGGTCACACTCTCGACCTTATATTCACTAAATCCACCACCATTACAGACCTTGACATCGCATCTTTCCCACCCTCAGACCATCTCTTTCTCACCTTCAACCTCCTCACAGAAGGCAACTCCAAACTACCCGCCCACCCACCTGGTCGATGGCAGCGAGACCTACGTCAGTTCAACCCTAGTGTCCTTCCTGACCCCCTTCCATGCCCTTTCCTCCACTCTCCCCACCCTAACCTGTCCTAATCTTGCTGCAGCTCAGTATCTTCAAACCCTCTCATCAGCCCTAGCGGAAGCTGTACCCCAATATTCCGCCTCAACCACCCCCTAACCTCCAGCCTTGCCGCACTACCCATTCTTGCAGACTCCAGAGCATAACGGGCCACTGAATGGAAATGGAGGAAAACTCAACTTATCCAGGATTTCCAACAGTACAAGACTAACCTGCTGCAGTTCCACACAGCCCTAGCCAATGCAAAACAGGAATACTTCACAAAGCTCATTGAAGCACAAGCTTCCAATCCCCGGCGTCTCTTTGCCACTTTCAACTCCCTGCTTAAACCCCTCCCCACCCTCTGTTTCATCTGTCTCTGCCACAGATTTAACCACCCACTTCACCAACAAAAGTGTCCCCATCCTTCAGGAAATATCCTACCTTCAATCCTCACCTCCCACCCCCTCCCATCCAGCTCCTCCTCCACCCTATCCTCCCCTCACCTCCTTCACTCCTACTACCATTGAGGAAGTCAACCACCTACTGTAGACTTCCCATACCACCACCTCCCCCCTTGACCCTGTCCCTTCTGATTTACTCCATCCTCACTTCATGGATTTGGCTCCACTCCTCACTACCCTGTTTAACCTCTCCCTATCCACAGGCACCTTACCCTCAGACTTCAAGCAGGCCACTGTACTACCCCTGCTCAAGAAACCCTCCCTCGACCCCTCACTACTGTCCAACTACCGCCCTATTTCCCTCCTCCCCTTTGCCTCAAAACTCCTTGAGCATTTGGTTCACAAACTCCTAACCCAGTACCTCAATGGCAACTCCCTGCTAGACTAACTGCAATCTGGATTTCGACCTGACCACTCAACCGAAACAGCTCTCACCAAAGTGGTCAATGACCCCGCCTTAGCTAAAGCTGAAAGCAAATACTCCATTCTCCTCCTCCTTGAGCTTTCAGCAGCTTTTGACACAGTGGACTATCCCCTACTCCTCCAGTCCCTACAGTCCATGGGCATTCATGACCTTGCCCCGGCCTGCTTCTCATCCTACCTCTCCAACCGCTATGTAACGAAACAGACCACGTACCTGCAGTATTGGAGTCTGAAGTGTGGAGGGCAGCGGCTCTTGCAAGTCACCCCACAGAACCTCTGAAGTGAGGACAGAGTTTCTGGGAGGCAAAGGGCAGAAGCGCTAGCAGACCAAGCGGCGTGACCAGGATGAATCTGCAGCACTTCCGCGGGCTGAGTACGGGTGTGCAATAACTCAGCAACCGATGCAGTAGTTGGATAGTGAAGCAACAGCGTAGTCTTGATCCTTTTCCAGAGGTCAGCAACGGAGCGGGTTCTCATACAGGCCAGGGTCGATAACAGAGCAGGTAGTCGTCCAGAGCAGGAATCGGTAACAAATCGGGTAGTCAGACAAGCAGAGGTCGGTAACAAGGCGGGTAGTCGTAACAGGCAGAAGTCGGTAACCAGGTAGGCAATCATATAACAGGAATACAGGAACAAGGGCAGAGTCAAAGCTCACGTCACGGGAGAACCTCTCACTTGCTGCAATACAACAGCACTGAGGCCATGTTCTCTTTGGACTTATATAGGCCGTTTGACGCATGACCGCGTCAACGCGTCCAAACGTACGCGTGCGCGTGCATGCGTAATTACGTCATGTACACGCGGACGTCCCTCCGCAGCGCGCCTGCGCAGTACACTCAACCCGCGCCTTCCGGCGCTGAGGCCAATGCCACCGCGCATGACGCGAACGGACGCAAACCGCCAAGACCCCACGCCTAATGGAGCGGTGGCCTGCCCCAGGACGCACGCGGACATCCGTTCGTGTCAGCCGCCGAGTCCGTACAGGTAGGTGACCGTGACAATGCCCCCCCCTAAGGGGCAGCCTCCGGATGCCCTGAGGTGCTGGTTTATCAGGATATTTTTGATGAAAGGCTGTTATCAGTCTGTTGGCATGAATATTGGAGACAGGTTCCCATGTATTTTCTTCAATGCCATACCCTTTCCATTTGATCAAATATTGTATCTGCCTGCCTCTTCTCCTGGAATCAAGTATGGCCTCTACTTCGTATTCTTCCTCATTTTCCAACACCACAGGAGGAGGTGGTCCTATGCCACGATCAGGAAATGAATCCAGAACCACAGGTTTCAACAAGGATACGTGAAATACTGGATGTATCTTGTACGTTGCAGGTAGTGTTAATTTATATGCTACCGGACTTATCTTCTTATTTATAGGAAATGGTCCTATAAATTTTGGTCCTAATTTCCGAGAAGGACCAGGAAGTCTTAGATTAGTAGTAGATAACCACACCAGATCTCCTTCTTCCAACACCAAATCCCCTCTTCTATGCAGATCAGCCTGTTCCTTGTAGCGCTCCTGTGCTTTTGACATCGTTTCTTGTAACAGTTTATTATTCTGCGTAATCAATTTGGCCCATGAGTCGGCTGCAGGCACCAAAGTTTTGCTATTAACATCAGGTATAACTGTAGGGTGAAAACCATAATTGGCAAGGAAAGGTGATTGATTGGTTGAAGCGTGAATTGAATTGTTGTAGGCAAATTCTGCCAGAGGTAAAAGTTGAACCCAATCATCTTGAGAGTAACTAATAAAACATCTTAAGTATTGTTCCAGAGTTTGATTCGTCCTTTCTGTTTGCCCATTAGATTGTGGATGGTAAGCGGAAGAGAAGAATAATTGGATGTTCAGAAGTTTACACAGAGCAGTCCAGAATTTTGATGTAAACTGCACACCCCTATCTGATACAATATCATTGGGTATGCCATGTAGTCGTACGATCTCTTTAACAAAAATTGTTGCTGTAGACTTGGCCGTGGGTGTCCCTTTCATCGGTAAGAAATGAGCCATTTTGGAAAGGCGATCTACCACCACAAATATGGAATTATAACCTTCAGATGGTGGAAGTTCCACTATAAAATCCATTGAGATTGAGTGCCAAGGCCTTGGAGGTACTGGTAAGGGTTTCAACAATCCCCATGGTTTAAGCTTGGATCCTTTACATCGGTTACAGGTTGGGCAGGATGCTATATACTTCTTGCAGTCAGTCCATAGTCCAGGCCACCAATAGGATCTTTGGATTAACTCTGCTGTCTTAAGACTACCAAAATGTCCCGCTAGAAGATGGTCATGGCATAGCTTAAAAACTTGAACTCTGAATTTTTCCGGAACAAAAATCTTATCTTCAAAGAACCATAATCCTTCTTTCTGAGATAACTTTGATTGGACATTATGAGGTGGAGACAGTTTTTCTAACTTAATATTTTTAACTAGATCTGATTGTAGTAACAAGAAATGCTGGCTGGACAAGATGGTAGTGGGTTCCTCTTGATCATTGTCTTCAGGAAACATGCGAGACAATGCATCCGGTTTCCCATTTTTATTTCCTGGCCTGTATGTTATATGAAATGAAAATCTTGAGAAGAAAAGTGCCCATCTTGCTTGACGTGGATTTAATCTCTTTGCAGTTTTCAAGTATTCTAAATTTCGATGATCTGTAAATATCAAAACAGGATTAGCAGCTCCTTCCAACAGATATCTCCATTCTTCGAGGGCATCTTTAATGGCCAACAATTCCCGTTCACCAACATCATAATTCCTCTCTGCAGAGGATAGTTTTCTTGAGAAGAAGGCTACTGGGTGCATTAGAGACTTTGGGCCTTGTCTTTGTGAAAGTATAGCACCAATTGCTGATTCAGAGGCATCTACTTCAAGAATAAATGGTAATGTTGGATCTGCATGTTTGAGGATCGGGGCTGACGTGAACAGTTGTTTTAATTTGTCAAATGCCGTTTGAGCGTCTTGATTCCAGAAAAAATGTTTCTGTTGTTTTGTAAGTTGCGTTATAGGTAAAACGATGGAGGAAAATTTTTTGATGAATCTCCTATAAAAGTTTGCGAATCCTAGGAACCTTTGAACCGCCTTCTTAACCACAGGTGGAGGCCAATCCTTGATTGCTTGAACTTTATGTGGGTCCATAGTAAAACCTTCAGCGGAGATTACTAATCCTAAGAATTGGATTACTTCTTTGTGAAATTCACATTTTTCCAGTTTTACATATAGATTATGTTGTCTTAAACGATTTAAAACTAATTGCACCTGATTACAGTGTTGTTGTTCAGAGGCAGAAAATACCAGGATGTCATCAAGATATACAATAACAAAGTGATCCATCATATCCTTAAATATATCATTGATGAAGTGCTGAAATGTAGCTGGTGCGTTGCATAGTCCGAATGGCATAACCAGATATTCGAAATGTCCGAAGCGGGAACGGAATGCTGTCTTCCACTCATCACCAGCACGTATTCTTACTAAATTATATGCCCCACGCAGATCAAGTTTCGTAAAGATCTTTGCTTCTCTTAATCTCTGAAACAACTCTGGGACCAATGGCAGTGGATAGCGATTTTTGACCGTCACTTTGTTCAATTCCCGATAATCCACACAGGGCCTCAAGGATCCATCCTTCTTTTGCACAAAAAAGATTCCAGCTCCGGCTGGAGACCTAGATGGCCTAATAAACCCTTTTTCTAAATTTTCATGGATATATTGCTTCAGCGCCTCCTGCTCAGGGTCTGACAGTGAAAACATACGCCCAAAAGGGATTGGAGCGCCAGGTACCAAGTCAATTGGACAATCATAGGGTCGATGTGGGGGAAGTTGGTCAGCTTTCTTTTTGTCAAACACATCCAAAAATTGATGATAACATTCTGGTATATTCTCAGCATGAAGGGATACATTCAACAATGGACCAGTAGATTCCTTGTATTCCGGAGTACAACATTCCCCACAATAGTTGGATGAGAAGATAACGGATCCTGTGGCCCAGTTGATAACGGGATTGTGGGCCTTAAGCCAAGGAAGACCCAGGATAACAGGATACATAGGAGATGAGACTAAGTCCAAACGAAGAAATTCTTGATGTTGGGTTGAAATTGTGGTTAGGATTGGCGAGGTTTCCATAATAACAGGTCCTGAATTGATAGAGGATCCATCGGCGAGATGAATATGTAATGGATTCTTCCGGTTTTGTAGAGGGAATTGATGTTCAGAGGCAAACACTATGTCCAAGAAACAGCTGCAAGCTCCTGAATCGATAATAGCCGAGGTGTTAAGGGTTTTTCCTGGAAGCTGAAAAGAAATGGGAACAACACAGTAATTAGTAGGATCGGTAAGTGTTTCCGGGATATAAGTAATGTTAGGCTTATTCTTACCCGCAGGTTTCACAGGACAGGTTCTCACAAAGTGACCGGCTGTGCCACAGTACATACACAAGTTCTCTCTTCGGCGGCGCTGTCTCTCCTCAGGACTTAATGAGGAACGAATTAGTCCGAGTTGCATGGGTTCGGGCTGATCTGAGGGATTAGGGGGTGTTGTCATTGGAGGTGGGTTCCAGAAGAAACGAGAGGTGCTACTCTTTTCCAGTTGTCGTTCCCTAAAACGACGATCAATCTGTATGGCCAGTTGAATTAATTCTTCTAGAGTCCCAGGAATGCCTACACGAGCCAGTTCATCCTTTAAACTTTCCGAAAGACCCAGACGGAATTGATGGATTAGTGCAGATTCATTCCAGGTCGTATCTGTGACCCAACGTCGGAATTCAGAGGTATATTCCTCCACAGGCCTCTTCCCCTGACGGAGGTTTCGGAGCATCGCCTCTGCAGTAGCCACTCGTTGTGGATCATCATATAGTGAAGCCATAGTTGTAAAGAATGCAGCCACAGAATTCAAAGCTGGGTCTTGTTTTTCCCGAAGGTTATGGGCCCAGGATTGTGGGTCCCCCAGTAGTAGTGAAATGACAAACCCCACCTTAGTATCTTCTGTAGCAAAGGTGCGGGGCTGTAATGAAAAATATAGTTCACAGGAGTGACGGAAAGCTCTGAATTTTGTACGATCTCCGGAGAATCTCTCAGGTATTGGTACTCGAGGTTCTGGGGCAGCTACAGCTGCAGCTGCAGGGACTACAGGCAGAGGGGCTGCATTTACAGGTCCTACAGCAGGAGGAGCAGTACTAGCAGGCAGAGTTGATAGCTCGTTTAGTCTAACTTCCAGACGGGTATAGCCAGCTTGCAAGTCTTTAAAGGCATCGGTGAGTGTCGCCATTTGTGTATATAGGGCGTTTAGTACCCTTGCTGCCTCCTCAGACTCCATTCTGTGGCTGTTGTATTTTGTAACGAAACAGACCACGTACCTGCAGTATTGGAGTCTGAAGTGTGGAGGGCAGCGGCTCTTGCAAGTCACCCCACAGAACCTCTGAAGTGAGGACAGAGTTTCTGGGAGGCAAAGGGCAGAAGCGCTAGCAGACCAAGCGGCGTGACCAGGATGAATCTGCAGCACTTCCGCGGGCTGAGTACGGGTGTGCAATAACTCAGCAACCGATGCAGTAGTTGGATAGTGAAGCAACAGCGTAGTCTTGATCCTTTTCCAGAGGTCAGCAACGGAGCGGGTTCTCATACAGGCCAGGGTCGATAACAGAGCAGGTAGTCGTCCAGAGCAGGAATCGGTAACAAATCGGGTAGTCAGACAAGCAGAGGTCGGTAACAAGGCGGGTAGTCGTAACAGGCAGAAGTCGGTAACCAGGTAGGCAATCATATAACAGGAATACAGGAACAAGGGCAGAGTCAAAGCTCACGTCACGGGAGAACCTCTCACTTGCTGCAATACAACAGCACTGAGGCCATGTTCTCTTTGGACTTATATAGGCCGTTTGACGCATGACCGCGTCAACGCGTCCAAACGTACGCGTGCGCGTGCATGCGTAATTACGTCATGTACACGCGGACGTCCCTCCGCAGCGCGCCTGCGCAGTACACTCAACCCGCGCCTTCCGGCGCTGAGGCCAATGCCACCGCGCATGACGCGAACGGACGCAAACCGCCAAGACCCCACGCCTAATGGAGCGGTGGCCTGCCCCAGGACGCACGCGGACATCCGTTCGTGTCAGCCGCCGAGTCCGTACAGGTAGGTGACCGTGACACGCTACTTCACAACCTCCTTTAATGAGTCCTCATCAACCCCTAACCACCTCTCAGCAGGAGTCCCCCAAGGCTCGGTCCTTGGCCCCTACTGTTCTCCCTATACACATCCTCCATTGGCAAGGTTATCTCCTCCATGGGATTTAACTATCATTTGTATGCAGATGACACCCAGATCTACCGCCACACCCCTGACCTATCCACCACTACCATGGACAAGGACTCCTCCTGTCTATCAGCCATCTCCTCCTGGATGTCAGCTAGGTTCCTGAAACTAAATCTGGACAGGAAACAGAATTTATGATCTTCTCACTCCGGCCATCCCTGAACTGCCCAGATGTGCATGTCACTGTTAACCAGACTACCATTCGCCCTACCTCTTAAGCCCGCTGCCAACACCAAACTCCTCATCCATGCCCTCATAATTTCCCGCCTTGACTACAGCAATGCCCTTCTCTCTGGTCTCCCTATGACCCGACTTGCACAGCTGCAGTCCATCATGGATGTGGGAGCCAGAATTATCCACTCCTGCCCTCGCTCCACCACAGCGGCTCCTCTCTGTGAATCCCTCCACTGGCTTCCTATCCAGTCCAGAATCAGATTCCACATACTGTGTCTAACCTACAAATCTGTCCACAAAACCTGTCCAACCTACATTTCCAATCTTACTCAGAGGTACACACCTAGCCGCTCACTCCACTCCTCCAACGAACGTCGCCTGATTGCTCCTCGCATCATCCAGTCCCATGCACGCCTCCAGGATTTCTCAAGAACTGCTCCAACACTATGGAACTCCCTACCTCCACCCATTAGGGCAGCCCCCTCCTTCAACATCTTAAAGATGGCACTCAAAACTCACCTTTTCACTCTGGCCTACGACCCCTCACTAGTGCTCTAAACCCGCAGCTGAACTCTGGACCCCTAACTTTTGTCTCCCCACCTCTCCCTCTAGATTGTAATCCTTCAAGCAGGGTCGTCCTCCTTTTGTGTCTACTACCTGATCACGCACCTCCATTACTGTGCACCCATGCTATGCATTTGAGTGAACTCGACTTGCCTTATCTCCATGCTTCCATCCAGTGACTGACTAAAAATTACCTTGTACTCCTACTGTGCTGTGGGATCTGTTTTTTCTTATAATCCTGTATTGTCCTATTGCTGTATGTCACCCCTTAATAATGTTTGTAACCTTAACTAATGTCCAGCGCTGCGTATTATGTTGATAATAGATTAGAATAAGGTTAGTAATTTATACCTCTCTCTCTCTCTTTTTTTTCTTCAGTTACAGCTACTAAAGTTTCAACAATGCTAAAACTTTGTCCATAGCCAGATATCTGACTCTTGCTAGAGTCAGAAATATAGCTACAGAAAAAGATTTAATGAATAACTGCTCCAAAACTCTATTTGACCTGTACTGATACAAAGGGAAGAAAAATATGTGGGGCCTGAATAAGGGATTCTTGCACCTGACATTATCCATTTTTTTTTACATATTATATACATCACTTACATCAGTTGACTTGATTGAGTGTGCTCACTGTGGAAATGCACAAAAATCCTCCAGGCAGTGGCGTACCTAGGGAAATTTTTGGATGGGAGGGTTGAGGCATCTAGCGTGTCGCTGGAGATTTTGGGGGACTTGGGGGGAAAAGGAGTCATCAGGATGTGGATGGAGCTAACTGTTCTGAAACCCTGTCCTCTATACAGCGCTGCAGAACATGTAAGTGCTATATAAATAAACAATAATAATATGGTAGGACATTAGACTATGACTATAGCATGATTAGATTGTGACCTCACCCGAGGACAGTCAGAAAAGGGGGACATATGAAAAAGGGGGCTGCATAGGAGGGGGGAATACAGAGGAAGAGGTACAAGACAGAAAGCCTGGTGGGAGAGAAGAAATGGCAGGAAGACCTCTTTCCCAGGACTGCAGACATCACCAGTGCTGTTTGGCAGGGACATACTGTTAAAAGAAGCCACTAAATTCTGAAAAGAGGAAAGGGTCATGGGAAAGACAACACGGTGGGAGGGGGAGTTGGGGAAAAGAGATAAAATTACCTGCAATCAGGCTGATCTAAATTGTCTGGCGCTTGCTTTGCTGCTCACTACAGAAGTCGTCTGTCAGCACCTGTATCCAGTGGCGGCTCCAGCTTCATATTCTTGAGGGGACTCAAAAGGGGCTCAATGGTTGGTAGGTGGGACTCACACCGAAAAATGGGCATGGCCACACAACAGAATGTGTGCATGGTCATGGGAGGGGCCAAATAAACAAGACCTTATCAGTGGAGTAAAAGGTCTGCCAGAGAAGTTTGAGCTCTGCCATAGGGTTTAACCCCAAAATACAAGTAATTTGACAGCATTTCACCAAAAATACACGTAATTTGGTAGAGTTTCCTCCAAAATACAGATAATGTGACAAACTGCTTAAAATGTACATACTAGAGGTAGCAAAGATCGGCACACACTGCAGCTGGTTTACTATCAGCACAGGCACAGAGTCACAGCTTATACTGTACATATTGGAGGTAGCAGATATCAGCACACACTACAGCTGGTTTACTATCAGTACAGGCACAAAGTAACAGCTTATACTGTACATACTGGAAGCAGCAGAGATCAGAACACGCTGCAGCTGGTTTACTATCAGTACAGGCACAGAGTCTCAGCTGATACTGTACATATTGGAGGTAACAGATATCAGCACACACAGCAGCTGGTTTACTATCAGCACAGGCACAGGATAACAGCTTATACTGTACATACTGGAAGCAGAAGAGATCAGCACACTGCAGCTGGTTTACTATCAGTACAGGCACAGAGTCACAGCTTATACTGTACATATTGGAGGTAGCAGATATAAGCACACACTGCAGCTGGTTTACTATCAGTACAGGCACAGAGTAACAGTTTATACTGTACATATTGGAGGTAGCAGATAGCTCACACTGCAGCTTGTTTACTATCAGTACAGGCACAAAGTAACAGCTTATACTGTACATACTGGAAGCAGCAGAGATCAGCACACGCTGCAGCTGGGGAGCTAGTCTACTTTAGGGGACCCAGCGCAAATCCCCATAGACAATTGGAACTGTGCTGAAAACGGAACAAATTTACGCTTTCAGCTTGTTTAAAACCCCACAAGTTGTATATCCATGGAAAACTAAGATTCTGCTCTAACGAATTCTGGCACTTTCGGTGAGAAAAAGCTTAAACTCACCGTGCAGGAAGCGCCGAAAGTCCGCAATCGTGGCTCCGTCGGCCATTTTAGCTGTCTGCTGCTGCTGTTTGTCGCCCTCCTCATTGGAGGGATTGTTAGCTGGGGGCGTGCCAGGAAGAAAAAGTGAACTCCACACGCCACCCAGTGGCTGAGTAATAAAACATAAGTTGCTCTGAACTTGGGCATGGGAATAATAATGTATTATAATACATTAATAAATTATTATTAAAATAATGTTATTTATATACACACACCTGCTTTAGTGGACTCACTGTCCTCTTGCCCGCTCGCTTCGCTCGCTGGGCTGCGGGCTCGGTCCTCGCTTCGCTCGGACAACTTTTTATTCCTACTCTATGTCCACATGGATAGTGGAGATTGCACGCACACCTGCTTTAGTGGACTCACTGTCCCCTTGCCCGCTCGCTTCGCTCGCTGGGCTGCGGGCTCGGTCCTTGCTTCGCTCGGACAACTTTTTATTCCTACTCTATGTCCACATGGATAGTGGAGATTGCACGCACACCTGCTTTAGTGGAGTCACTGTCCCCTTGCCCGCTCGCTTCGCTCGCTGGGCTACGGGCTCGGTCCTCGCTTCGCTCGGACAACTTTTTATTCCTACTCTATGTCCACATGGATAGTGGAGATTGCACGCACACCTTAATTATTTTCATTATTTTTTTTATTATTTCATTAAATCCATTTCTTGTATTTTTTCAATTTTTAAATTACAATGACAGTTTTCAATTCAAGAATTACTTGTATTCCACAGCCACTAGGTGGCATGTGGAGTTCACTTTTTATTCCTGGCACGCCCCCAGCTAACAATCCCTCCAATGAGGAGGGAGACAAACATCACCAGCAGAGCTAAGATGGCCGACGGAGCCACGATTGCGGACTTTCGGCGCTTCCTGCACGGTGAGTTTAAGCTTTTTCTCACCGAAAGTGCCAGAATTCGTTAGAGGAGAATCTTAGCTTTCCATAGATATATAACTTGTGGGGTTTTAAACAAGCTGAAAGCGGAAATTCGTTCCGTTTTCAGCACAGTTCCAATTGTCTATGGGGATTTGCGCTGGGTCCCCTAAAGTAGACTAGCGCCGCAGCTGGTTTACTATCAGTACAGACATAGAGTCACAGCTTATGATGTACATACTGGAGGTAGCAGATATCAACACACACTGCAGCTGGTTTACTATGAGTACAGGCACAGAGTCACAGCTGATACCCCAAGCCACTAAAATGGAACCCTCCTTCTCCCCCGTGCCAGTAAATGCCTCCCTCCATACAGGTCCCCCCCTTCTCCCCCATGCCACTAAAATGACCCCTCCTTCTCCCTATGCCACAGTAGTGAATTTTTTTTTCTCCCCCATGAAACTAATGCCCCTCTCCTTCCCATGCCACTAATGTCCCCCTCCTTCTTCCCATGCCACTAATAATGTTCCCCCTCCTTCTCCCCCATGCCACTAATGTTCCCCCTCCTTCTCCCCCATGCCACTAATGTCCCCTCTCCTTCTCCCCATGCCACTAATGTCCCCCCTCCTTCTCCCCATGCCACTAATGTCCCCCCTCCTTCTCACCAATGTCACTAATGTCCCCCCTCCTCTCTCATGTCACTAATGTCCCCCTCCTTCTCCCCATGTCTCTAATGTCCTCCCTCCTTCTCCCCCATGCCACTAGTGCTATGCAATCCACCGTAAACCCCCTTTCTCCGTGCTGCGGCTGCAGAAATGTACATATATACAGACCCCCCCCCCCCCCCCCCCCGTCGTTCTCCCCCTGTACTGCCACCGCCGCTAAACCACTAACACACCTAAGATCGGCGGAGAGCAGGAGATAGGAGACAGCCAGACCGGCACATAGCAGGCGAGCGGTGAATTGAAAAGGAAGGAAGTGACATCTTGGGTCACGTCCAGCTGGTCTGGCTGTCTCCTATTTCCTGCTCGCCGCCAATCTGAGGTGTGTTAGTGATTTAGTGGCGGCGGCAGCAAGGGTGAGAACGAGGGGGGCTGTAAATATGTACATTTCACCAGCCGCAGCATGGGAGAAAGGGGGTTTAAAAAAAAAAGAGTCCTCTCAGCTCTGGGAACTCAGGGGGGCTTTCAGGGAGGCTTACAATTTGTCAGCTGGGGCTTGAGCTCCGTCACGCCCCAGTGTAGTGCCGCCACTGCCTGTATCACTTGATTCTGCAACAGCAGACTGTTCTGCATTATTGATTTATTACACTGATCAGGATAAATAATCAATAGTCTAGGGCACTCAGGTATTACAGCAGCTAGTGCACATGGCTACTAATGACAGGCAACATCTGAAGCATTAAACACATCCTGCCACCTCTCCCTGCTAATGTCCCAGCTGCAGCACAGCAATCATTCTCTCTACTCACCCTGCTGCTCTGCACATTCACTCACTGCAGGCTATGTGTAGAGAGCGAGGAGACACATTGCCCACGGGACAGGAAGGGGGAGGGGTGCTTTATCTAGTGCAGGGAGTAGAAAAGTCCCCTACACTGCCTGCTGCTATTTTCCTGAATGTTGCTTAAACTATGAAAAAAGGTCCCAGGTGGAAGAACACAGTGGATGAAAACCACTGTGGCACACCTAGCCATGGCTACACCCGGTGCTGTGAGCATCTGCAGCCCTATGCCAGGTACGCCAATGCCTCCAGAAAATGTAATTTTAGTAGGCCCCTGGATGTTCCAATAATGCATTTGACTTGATTGAAATTATAAAACGGCGTAAGGAACTGCTTGATCGCCTTTAGTTTTTGCTTTTATAGACAAACTGGATAGTGGCTGCTTCTACTAATATTTTCAAAACACTACATGTTTAAGGAACTTAACTGTAATCAAATTAGTTTATGCAATAATTAATACTTTACATATTGTGAAAAGAATGACATCACATTAAAATAATGAAAAATACTCTTCAATATAAATATCCCATAGAAATAGCACAAAAGCTAAAAAGACAAAAACTGCTATATCAGCAGCATTATGATGTAGTGTAAGAATAACTACTAAGGGCCGGTTCACATTACAAACGCGGATGGCCACGCATGCGGAACGCAACGCGTACGAACGCACGCCATCCGCGTTTGTATGCGTTGCGTGGCTGATCCCATCACTGAAAAGTGAATGGGACAGCCGCATGTTTTTGCTAAATCTGCGTGCAGCATGCGTTCCCGTACCGCACTGGTCCGGAACGCATGCAGTGTGAACATCAGACAGTGCACTCTATGCACTGTCTGATGTCGTGCGTGTCGGCCTCCTGCACGCGTTTCCAAAACGGGCCCTAACACAACAGCACAAGGTAAATATATCTGCTAGTATATTTACTTTACATTGATTAACCTTGCACTTCCCATATTTCTTTAAGTTCTAGCTCCCCTTAAATGTAATTGCTCATTGTAAAATTCTCCTCATCCTGATCTGCATTCTGAATTTACCACAAGTGGCAACGCCTTTAGTCCTGTCAGGTGATCACCGCTGAATGTTTGTTTTTGAGAATTCCGAAGCCAGTGAAAATAATGCCTGGGTTCCGAGAATGCTCTGGGAGGAGAATTTTGCATATCATATCTAAACAGCCTAGGCTGAGCATCACTACAAGGGTGGAGCTACATACTAGCAATCTATAACTATACAAATGGTTTCTGATGCTGAAACCAGGAAATGACCGTAATAGTGGGTATCCTGAATAATGTACTGCATTCTACTATATGTCACCACGATGCCTCTAATTCCAATGAGTGATAATAGCACAGTAACTTGTGGTCCATCTGGACTATGGCTTCAATCC
Organism: Hyperolius riggenbachi; assembly: GCF_040937935.1. Taxonomy (NCBI): domain Eukaryota; kingdom Metazoa; phylum Chordata; class Amphibia; order Anura; family Hyperoliidae; genus Hyperolius; species Hyperolius riggenbachi. The sequence goes on from NC_090648.1 coordinate 275,658,846, forward strand.
CGATAAGAATTTGGAAAACTCACAAACGGTGGTGTGATATTTCCTTGTAATCAGCATCTGGGTATCATTCAGACAAAAACAGGCATTTGCTCTTCTATATACAGTAAGCAAAGAGGATTCTAGATTGATTACATTTGCGCAACCATCAATGAGAGCTGAAGTGAGGGGTAGTTACTATTTATTTTTAGCTGTTGCCATATACTTTCACTTATCAAGTGTCTATGCCACATTTTCCATAAACCTTGAAAAACTAGCTGATAGTTGCTAAGCAGCAGTGTTGTATTATTTAAATGCCGCGTACTTCCTCTACAATGCAATGATACACATCATATAACAAGTTCTAAAAAAAAAGTACCGAGTAACATAAGTGTTATCAACGCAAATACTCTTTTATATTGGTTAAGTTATGTTGGTAAAACAATTACAGTCATAACTCATATATCCATGACAATGATGTAATACACAAGTGGCTCAGTGTGAGGTGGATAAAAACCAGCAGAGATGGATATCAGTTAGGGCCCGGGGTTAATAGCTGGCCGCCGAATTATGTCTTTCCTGGAGGGGGAATAGTAATTAACACCGCTAGGACTTTTGCAGTGCAGGGTGAGCCATTTTTAGGCTTTGTCCTGCACCCAAATTTTCTGGTGCTGTTTTTGTATGTATGCACTGGGTGTGCCTCTTGCTTCCAAACAATTAGGGGCATCTGTGGCTACCTAATACTGGGGGTGCACATCAGGCTAATATTTGAAGGGTACCTATATACTTGGGGCACCTCTAGCTACCTAATACTAGGGGACACTATAGCTGCGTAATACTTGGGTCACTCTACCGTAGCTACTTAGTACTACATCTAACTACCCAATACTGGGAGGCACCACTGGCTAACTATGCCAGGCAGGGGAAGCATAGGGGAGGTGATATAGCCTAGCCAGTCAGTACACATGTGGTGCAGTTTGGTGAATGTTCTCATCAGGATTTGTGAGTGGAGTCTAAGGTGCCAGAACTCCTATGCCTATAGGCTACTGTAATGTAAATCTAGGCCTGATCAGTAGGATAAAAAAATACATTAGTTACAGTGACACAGTCTTGGGTAGACATAACCCCAATTTTTATGTTTTACCATTTTTATCTGATTAGATATATGCATATCAATTGAAATGAAAGGGGAGGTGTACAGATTAACTAACTTGTTTTTCTATTGTGCAGCTTAAAATATCTGCCCTGTTTGTGACCACATCAGGCTAGGGATAATTGGGTTTATATGTACATCATATACAATGCACATGCAGATCCATGGCTAGTACATTAATAATAGGGGTAATTGTTTTCATTTACAAAAAGAAATCATGCTTCAATGAATGTGCCCCTTTCCTTGCAGTGCCCTGGTGTTCCTAGCCCACCTTTTCCACCTTTTTGACTAAGCACTACAGTTGGTCCAAACAGTTCGTTGGCGGACAGTTCCCGGCAAATTTCTGCTGTTCGCGTTCTCAGCGAATTGTGAACATCTGGTGTTTTCGACTTGCCCCCTATACATCACCATGGAGCCAAACTTTGACCCCTTACCTCACATTCAGCAGACACATGGCAGCCAATCAGCTAGCACCCCCTCCTGGACCCCTCACCCCCTATTAATAAGCAGTTGCGGTGGCCATATTGGATTCATTCTCTGCTGGCTGCTGACTGTTAGTGAGAGCAGGGTCCGACTTGCTGCAGATAGGTAGGAAAAGCATTAGCTAGACCTGTGTTCTTGTTCCTCACTTGCTGTGAAAGCACCCCAAACAGCCCTTTTGAGGGCTAGTACATGGGTCTCCTGTGTTTTTGTGTGTGTGTGACACTCCACAGCCCACTGACACCCAGAGCTGTGTGCACACTACTGCTGTTGCTACATTAAGTTGCAGGCTCAGTACCACTCCAGTGCATTATTATTTCACTGTATTCTGATAGTACTATTGCATTTCTCTGTGTGTGACACTCCACAGCCCACACCCAGAGCTGTGTGCACACTATGAACACTACTGCTATTGTTGTTGCCTCATTAATTTGCAGGCACAGAACCACTCCAGTGCATTATTATTTCACTGTATTCTGATAGTACTATTGCATTTCCACAGCCCACTGACACCCAGAGCTGTGCACACTACTGCTATTGTTGCTACGGTAAGTTGCACGCACAGTACCACTCCAGTGCATTATTTGTAGTAATGTAATGTGATTTCTGCCCCTTAGGGACTTTGCGTCAACTACATAATTGTTGGTGCGACTTTTAGCATCGTTTCCCCTCCGGCATGCCACAGTCCAGGTGTTAGACCCCTTGAAACAACTTTTCCATCACTTTTGTGGCCAGAAACAGTCTTTGTAGGTTTTAAAATTTGCCTGCCCATTGAAGTCTATGGCGGTTCGCATGTTCACGAACATTTGTGGAAGTTCGCGAATGGAAAATTCTATGTTCTCGACATCTCTACTGAGCACACACTGGTGCAGAGACAGCTGGGTAGAAGTACAATAAAACCTGGTTGTCCCAAACCATTTTGCTTGTATACTGCAAGTGATAATAATATTGCATCTGCATGTGCACATGCTGGGATACAGGGTACTGTATACAGGTCATAATTACACATACATAAATACATAAAAATGGACCGCTACATTCATCACATTTGATTTTGCATAGTAAGTTTAATAATAACATTGTAGAAACAAATAAATTAAAAGTCAATTATATTCCAGGTAATATACTGAAATTTGTTTTCAACAGGGTTTGGTGTATGAAAATTTTACATAAATATAGAAACTGTGGAATATCTAGCTCTTGGGTAATGCTTAAATAAAAAAAACACAAGCAGTAATACTTTATAAAGTAAGCAGTAATGTTATTAACACTGTATAAGTGATGCATCTGTATGCTAACAAAGCCAAAAGCTTGAGAAATATGAATAAACATGGTCATCATCTTATTATTATTATTATTTTTTATTTATATAGCGCCAACATCTTCCGTAGCGCTGTACATAGTACAAACAAATAATGGGGAACAAATATACATAAGAAATACAAGACACTGTACAGTCATGACAATGAATAGAATAAATTGCATCATCTGCAAAGGAATCAGTAAAACTGACAGCTTTTGAATTTGTTGGTGTTCGTTCCTGCTTTGGGTAATGTTACTGAATGCAAGGACAAAGTTCCTTTCAATCATGCATAAGATGAAACTTCAAAAAAAAGTAATCTGCAGGAAGAAAACATACCTCTCCCTTAAAGCGGAATATAACCCTGCATTTCAACTTTGCTCTAAAACATTATTTACAGTATATTATATGCAACCAGCATTTTTTTTTTTACTAGACCAGCATTGGAAGGGTTACACAGGGCTTTAAAGTTCCTGGAGATTTCTGCAGACGCATCCGAAGCTGAAATAGATGCATTTTGTTTACATAAATGTATCTAAGTGTTGAATGTGACTCACTCTCTCTCACTGAGAAGGAGCTTGGAGGACAGCCAAAAAGTGTGTGTCATTTATCAATAGATACATTCAACTAAATAGAATGTATCTATCTGAACTTCTGCATATCTCTCCAGGGAACTTTAAACCTCTATGTGTTTAACCCTTCCAATGCTGGTCTAGTAAAAAAAATGCTTTTTGCATATAATATGCTGTAAATAATATTTTAGAGCAAAGTTGAAATGCAGGGTTATATTCCACTTTAAGGCTCCTGATGGCTTATGGCCCTTGGATCTCCATGTCAGTAATCCATTGGTCTACTCTCAGGCACCAAAGAGATAGCAGTCAACACTCCACTGACTTCTTCTCAAAAGTGTCTGCCACATCTCTACGATTTTCAGACATGTGTAACAGGACTTATGTGCAGAATTGCCTTGACACGGCCACTAGCCTCTCTGTTGTCATAGTTTCAAATAATGGACACAGAGTAGCCACATGACTACAGAAAATACATTGGATAGTTGGGACATTCAATCATTCCATCTGCATTATGGCACCTGGGAATAATAGACCACAGAATTACTGAAGAGGGAGAACACTATTATTTATTAATGATCTAGTAGATGCAGTAGTGAGCAATGTTGCTATTTTTGCAAATGATACAAAATTGTGCAGAATCATCAACTCTCAGGAAGATATGGACATATTGCAACAGGATCTGGATAGGATGGCTATATGGGCACATAAATGGCAGATGAAATTCAATGTTGAAAAAAGTCATGCATTTTGGTCGTACCAATGGTCTAGCACCATACAAAATAAATGGGATACAGTTGCGGACATCAAACTTGGAGAAGGACTTAGGAGTACTCATCAACAACAAGTTAAATAATCGTACTCAATGCCAAGCCGCTGCAGCTAAAGCTAACAAAATTTTGGGATGCATTAAAAGGGAAATAAAAACTCGAGATGCTAGCATAATATTGCCCCTGTTTAACTCTCTGGTAAGGCCACATCTGGAATATGGAATTCAGTTCTGGGCACCACATTACAAAAAAGATATTGCAGTTTTAGAGCAGGTGCAGAGACGAGCAACAAAATTGATACGTGGTATGGGATCTCGCTTATCAAGAAAGGTTAGATAAACTGGGTTTATTTAGTCTAGAGAAAAGACGCCTTAGAGGAGATCTAATTAACATGTATAAATACATCAGAGGGCAATATAATAGCTTGGCAGATGAGCTTTTTGTCCCTAGGCCTTCTCAAAGGACTAGAGGACATGATCTGCGCATGGAGGAAAAACGTTTTAGCCATTTATTTAGGAAAGGGTTCTTTACAGTAAGAGTGTAATGATCCGCTCAGCTGGCTGCACAGGCAGACAGCTGTTTGACCATTCCTTATGTCTGAGGGATGCAGGTCTCTGGAAAAGAGACCTGGCTTCATCTTGCAACTTTCAGAGTTGCTTTGCTGAGGGATTTGCATACATGCAAATTGCCCAGCTGTCTCCTTTGAGGGCTGGCAGTATAAAAGCCTTCTTCTCACACAATCCTTTGCTGGTCATAATGGTTTGTTAACACACTCCTTGAGTGTCAGCCTTTCCTGTTGGATTGTTAAAGTTATCTTAGAGTATTCTGGGGGCTGTATTAGACACCCCTCTAGTTCAGTCAGGTTGTATTATTTGTATTGTCTGTTCTGTCTGTCTGGGGGTGCTAACCAGAGCAGCGGTTGCTACTGGTAGCTCCTTCTGTTCGTCTGGTTGGATCGCACTAGCCTCTAGCGGTAGCGGCTGTGTATCCTTCTGATCTGTATTCTTGGAGGGTAAGCTGGAGCAGCGGTTACTACTGGCTACCTCATCTTGCTGTACCTGGATCGCACTCGCTCTGGCGGAAAGAGCAGTGGATCCTGCTAACTCTGTTTCTATACTTGGATGACACTTGCTCTGGCAGAAAGAGCAGTGGATCCTGCTAAGCTCTGTTGCTGTACTTGGATCGCACTCGCTCTGGTGGAAAGAGCAGTGGATCCTGCTAACTCTGTTTCTATACTTGGATCACACTCGCTCTGGTGGAAAGAGCAGTGGATCCTGCTAACTCTGTTTCCCTACTTGGTTCACACTTGCTCTGGTGGAAGAGCAGTGGATCTTTCCTATCCTTTCCCTGAACCCGGATCGCACTCGCTCTGGCGGAGAGAGCAGTGGATCTTTCCTGTCCTATCCCTGAACCCGGATCGCACTCGCTCTGGCGAAAGAGCGGTGGATCGTAACTCTCATATTCCTGTTGTCCGTCCGTCTGTCTTGTCTGATACGAACGCTTGCGGTAGGCTCGGTGAGGTAACTGTTAAGCAAGCGCTCGCGTTCTCTGTTTCGTGTTTGTGTGTCGGTGGTTAGTTAGGGTGGCGTGCTTGTCTCTGTTTCGCTTAATGTGCGGAGACCGCGCTGTTAACGCATTCGCTGCTGCGAATGAGTACGGTGTTCGCGTTTAGTTAGCGTTTGTTATTTTCCTTATTCTCATTGTATGATTTACTGTGCCTTTGCTCTGCTCCTGGGTTTACCTCTGCTTAGTCTTGTGTCACCTCTGGCAATCGCCTCTCTCGCGATTGCGTTCCTACTCTGTTTCTGCTGTTGTGTGTGCACCGTCGCGGGTTGGCAACTAGATTGGTGCACACACATACATTCTGTCCCTGTGCTCATTCTCATTCGCAATCGCATCTCTTGCGATTGCGTTCTCACTTGATTTCCTCTGTTGTGTGTTCACCGTCGCAGGTTGGCGACAAGATTGGTGGACATACATACATCCCTTTTCTGTGCTTATTCAGTCTTGTGTCACTATTAACAATCGCTATCTCTTGCGATTGCTTTCCCACCTGATCTTCACGGTTGTGTGTTCATCGTCGCGGGTTGGCGACTAGATTGGTGAACACACATTCACCCTGTCGCTGTGCTCTCTCTCTTCAAGGGCTATCTTGCCCTGCTCGGTTGCAATTTGGACAATTCCCATCTGGCATCTGTGGCAGTACAGAGGCTTGTTCCTCTGCACTCCATAGCTCCACCTGCCGGTGGGAATTTCCCTCTACTGGTGCTTTGCACCAAAGCTGGGTTCTCTCCTTTCATACGCTTGTGGAGGATTTCCGCCGTGTCAGCGCACGCCTTGTGCGCTGATCACGGAAATAATTCCACAATCGTTACAAAGAGTGATTAAGATGTGGAATGCATTGCCACAGGAAGTCATTATGGCAAACTCTATACCTGCATTTAAAGGGGGCTTAGATGCTTTCCTTGCGTTGAAAGACATCCATGGCTACAATTACTAGGTAATGCCTAATGATGTTGATCCGGGGATTTTGTCTGGTTGCCATCTGGAGTCGGGGGGGGAGTTTTTCCCTTTTGGGGCTGGTTGGGCCATGCCTTGTGGGTTTTTTTTCGCCTTCCTCTGGATCGGCGGGGATGTGTGGGGAAGCAGGCTGGAGTTGTACTTTGTACTGGTTGAGCTCGATGGACGTGTGTCTTTTTTCAACCGAAATAGCTAAAAACATGGACCATTGGGAGCCTTAGAGAAGATATACCGTATAATGTCTCCTCCATACATGTTATTTTTTTTGCCTAGAGACCTACTGTATTTTAATACTAAGGTTTAGTGTATACGGATGATTTAACTGCATTTTTGGTGCTGTTTTCTTTTTCAAATACAGCATGGTGTATTTAGTTGCATTAAAAAAATGCAAATGCCTGAATCCTTATGGCCCAAACACTGCAACTGCATGAAAAGCAAACAAACACAGAATGGTGCATTTCTGCCTTTTGTTTGAGCCCTCCCTAACTACAACAGACCTAAAGAAAAAGTAAGCTTGCTAGCGACTCTTTATTTTTATTTTTTTATAGCCCACTTATAAGAAATTTACATCATGCAGATAATAATAATAATTTTATATATATATATATATATATATATATATATATATATATATATATATATATATATTTGGACGCAAGCGGCTCATGGCCCTGCTCCAGCTACAATTTTGATATGATATTATGTAAGAGGGTTAGCTATCTCTTTTTATGACTGTCCAAGTCCCTATCTGGGAGAGTGTCCAGTACCTTGTGTCCTGACCTAAAGTTGTAGTCTCAACGTAGTCAAGGTCAAAAAGAGATATTTTCTATGTATAGTGGGGTGACAAATGCCATCAAATTAAGGCCATGGAGGTGCTAAGGCTAAGAAATTAGGGACAAAATTGATAACATTTATTTTAATTTCAGAATGTGGTATATACGGCAATTATATATGGCTAATATACGCAGAAATGACAGGCAAAATTTGCAGCCATGTAATGTGATGATGCAAACCTATTCAAGGAGGACTTCTCATTGGTTGATTGAAATTACACTACCACTACTTTTTACACTGAGTTAAAATGGCCAAAGTATAAAACTGGTAACTATACCAGGCAACTCATTAATAACGCCTATATTCTCCTCCGCATGTTACCAAACTGACATGGGTTACTGAGCCATCTGCACCATAACAGCTTTCCAAGCCTTTTCTTTGTCCCTCAGGGTGTTGTTGGAGACCTGTACAGAGACAGAAGGATGCAGAAATTATTAAACAACAATAAAATTATACATTAGTATTCTACAACCATAAGCAAGCCAAGTAAAAGAATAATAAATAACAGCTAAATGTATTTTCATAACGTACATCAGAAGGCACATACTGAATAGCATCAAATGTAATTTACTGTACTTTGAGGTGCATAAAGATTAAACTACTTAAAAAAATAGGTAAACACACAGTTAAAATCTACAAATTGTGTATGGACTATTTTAAGGTGTAATTCTAAAAAAGTACATGAGAATTTGGGCACCGGATACTACCAATAGTAGAATATCGGTAATTTAAAGAGAACCCGAGGTGGGTTTGAAGATTATTATCTGCATACAGAGGCTGGATCTGCCTATACAGCCCAGCCTCTGTTGCTATCCCAAACCCCCCTAAGGTCCCCCTGCACTCTGCAATCCTTCATAAATCACAGCCACACTGCTGACAAACAGCTTGTCAGAGCTGGCTGTGTTTATCTCTATAGTGTCAGTCTGCTGCTCTCCCCGCCTCCTGCAGAACTCCAGTCCCCGCCTGCATCCCTTCCCTCCCTGCTGATTGGAGGGAAGGGACGGGGGCAGGGACCGGAGCTATGCAGGAGGCGGGGGAGCAGCTGAGACTGACACTACAGATGTAAACACAGCCTCACAGCACGGCTGTGATTTATGAGGGATTGCAGAGTGCAGTGGGACCTTAGTGGGGTTTGGGATAGCAACAGAGGCTGGGCTGTATAGGCAGATCCAGCCTCTGTATGCAGATAACATGCTTTAAACACACCTCGGATTCTCTTTAACCAATATTCTACATCAACCCTAACTAACCTAATTCTCAGACTAACCCTACCCCACCTACTTCTAACACTAGCCTCACCCCACTTCCCCCCAATAGCCAGACCCCAGGGCACCAGTAACTTACCCTACTCTACTCTGCGCCAAAAATACCCCTTAGAGCTCCACTATACCATATTACAAATGTTGCTAAGCCATTTTATAATATCTTATACCATAAACGAACACTCATGTCCGCTACGGCCACAGCTATGTTATACATTGAAACAAATGTGGCCGAGCCATTTTAAAATTTCTTTGTAGAATAAGCAAAATTGTACCTCTTTTTACATTTGGTTTGCTATACTTGATGACAACATGTCACAGGCACAGCATGCAGGTATACATGAAACATCTACTTTTCATTTAATCCATTTTCTGCAGGCATAAAAGCCACTTCCAATGAGTTGTAAGAGTACTGGTAAGAGTGTCCACATCTGTGAAAGGGCTAGTGCTGCCTAGTGCAGTATTGCCTTGTATGTCTTCTACTCTGAGCTTGGATAACATTGCTGCTGCATTACTTTACTCATCCTCTTGCAGTCCTACCTTTCATAAACTACTGGAAGATAATGTAAGGTAAAGTCTATAGATGGTAAGACCTGCTGAAACTAGGCAGTGGCAAGGCATTCTTAGTTCCAAATGGGGGACACAAATGCCTGGGAGGAGAGAAAGCTTCATAATCACTGCCTATGGCACAGATGTCAAACTCAAGGCCCTTGGGCCAAATTCGGTCTGTTTTGAAGTTTTATGTGGCCTGCAAGAGCTTTAAATGATTGTAAGCAGTTAAAGACAGGAGGAAATGGAGAGTAGCAAGTTGTGCTATACACCTGCTCACAGCAAACTGGGATTGCAACATAGTAGGATGCCCCAACGCTTGCACTGGTAACAACTGGCGTTTCCATAAAGATGGTGGATCGTAGTCAACATATGTACACATATGTAATTCTTTGCCTTGTGCATGTGCATACCCTCCCTATTTTCCATTGTGTTTGACTTCATATGGGTAGGGGACAGATCAAAAGTTGGCACACGTGTGCCACATATTTATGAGCATAGCCTATCCATACCTCCAGTTCTTTTCCCGCAAAACAGCTATTAGCTGTTGGAGCTGTCATCCCTATGGATTCCAGGTAGCGTCCACCATGTGCTTCTACGGAGGCTAAAGTGCAAAACGGCCATCAGGCTTGCAGCCCCCCTGCACCCAGCATTCGTTCATCTCTCTATTGCAATGGTATGTGCCTCGTGTATCGCATATCCTTTTAGACTATTTGCCTGCACCATGATTGCACACTGAATAAAAAGGTCGCCAGCAGTGTCGGTTTTAATCCTCCTCCTTCTCCTATTTACAGACTTTCTATTTCTGCACCTAGGCACACAGGCAATAACCAACCCTGCAGTTTTTTTGGACACAATCATTCAAGTCATTTCCAGCGGCCACAGTGCCAATGCCCTTTGGCTCTCTTTCAGCACTGTTGGGGATACTTGAGGACTGAGTTGAGAAATCTAAAAGATCACCAGGTCAGCCAGACAATTTCCATTTTTTAACATAGACCAAATATGGCAGCCTCCACTTCCTTCTCACCTTAGGTTTCCTGCCTTAGTGTCCAAAGCTAGTAAGTAAAATGCAATTAAGTTTTTGATATTATGAATAATATCTAGTTTACACTTACATTATTGTTTCTGTAATTAGCCTTGTCCATAAAAGATACATTCCATGATGAGTCCTGCATTTTTACTTGTGATTTATAATGTACACATTGGATGATGGTGATAATTGAGAGCACAGCCTGCACCAACAGTATCAGCATAAGGAGCAAGAGCAAGACTTCATAGAAACGCTGAATGGAAAACAACATGTGAGTTCATGAATTCTCAAATATAAGCATTTTCAACAAAATGTCTGCGTGTGTGTGCATTATATATAAAATATATAATGTATATTGCTTATATGTAATGATAATATATATATAATACCCCACAACACTTTAGTGATTAGAAAACATCCATGCAAGAACCCTTTGCTGTCCTGTTGTAAGTAATACATCTTAAAGGGACCCTGAGCCAAGTCTTACCTGCCCACGAGGTCCCCGGCATCCTCATGCCCCTCCGCGGTCCTGCTGGTGCATGTGCAGGACTCTTATTCCGACGGACTTGATGACGCGTCGGGTACGCAGCTGGGGTGAGCATGCACGACTTCACCCTAAGTCGGTACATTACTGGAGCCGCCAGTAGCACCGCGGAGGGGGCCATGAGGATGACGGGGACCTCGTGTCCAGTTTTCTTTTTTAAGACACAGCTCAGGGTCTCATCAATGACATTCATTTTTATTAGAAAAAAATGTATGTACCTCCTTCTGTTCAAACTATTATAGGCTGTGCTTTCTAACTTTTTAGTCTGTATATCAGAAAACAGAGTTCGATAAAGACCTATATATTGAGTCAAACGTGTAATGATCGCTGCTGCAGCAGCTATTACTGGAAGTGGTAGTGCTGCAGCTCAGGCAGTTCTGATCTATTTCCATGCAAGCTGCATAGCCTTGTCTGTCTTTCCCTGCTGTCGGCTTGTGACTGATTATCATTCACCTGTGTGGGAATCTGCATGTCTGCTCCCATTGGATGACCTCAGTATAAAGATCTGCTTCCTGCAGGGTTTCCTTGGGTTTTCATAGCTTCAGCTTAAGCCAGTCTTGCTGTCGCTTTAGCCCCCGATCGTGTTTCTTGTTATAAAGATACTTTGCTGGTCTTTGCATCATATATTGGTTCATTGCCAATATATATGCATACCAGCACGTTTATTATTTTCCTTGTATTTGTGTTACGTTAATACATCAGTGTCGCTGATGTATACGTACACGAACTGTTTATATCCTGTGTGCAGTTAGTCAGCTTTCCAGCACGTTTTGGTAGGTTGCGCGTACCGTGACCACCCGTGCTGAGGTAGTTACCCTGCTTCTGGTTCTGTTTGTGGATTGCGTTCATCCCTGCGAGGAGATAACGAATCCTTCTGAATCCTGTCCTGTTACCGTTTGTGGATTGCGTTCATCTCTGCGAAGAGATAACGAATCCTTCTGAATCCTGTTCTGTTACCGTTTGTGGATTGCGTTCATCTCTGCGAAGAGATAGCGAATCCTTCTGAGTCCTGTTCCCTGTATTACTCCAGTCCTAGTCAGCGTTCCTGCTTATGTCATATATCGGTTCATTGCCGATATATACATATGTTAGTCAGACGTTACAAATAGTTTCATTGCTGTAATTGTAATACGCTAGGAAAACATACTTATTGTATATTTATCTGTGTTACGTTCATCTATCTTAATCCTGCTATTTTCTGACTATCCTGTCCTGTCTTTGTGAGGCACGCCATCGCCGCATCGCATTGGCTGCCTCATTCCAGTCTGTCTGGTTTTGGACGCTTGCTGTCGCTAAGTAGCCGCTAGCTAGCAAGCGTTCATTCTGTCTACCTGTCCTGATCTCCTCAGTTCTGGTTTATGCGCTCAGCGCTACTTTGCGCTGAGACGTTATAACGAAAGCATTGTTTGTGGCTGTCAGATCTGCACCGGCTCTGTGCGCCACAATATCCTATTGGAGTCAGTCCTCCCCTCCACTATACTAGGGATAGCCTGTTTCCTGGTGCTAGTGTGTGTACCTCCTCCACGTCAGCTCATGCGTTGCATGCTGACTGTGGAGAATACACCTCCAAGCGTGACTTTATGAAAACCCCATTACCAATCCCCATTGTGGGGGGGATTCCCAGAAAGTATGACACTGTTAATTATGGTTCCTGTTCCTTTAAGAAATTTGAAGAACTTAGCTCTGAAACAGAAAATGAGTTTTTCTCTGAATGTGCCAGGTTCCTGACCAATCCTGATCTCCAAGCGACTCCTGTTTCAACCTGGGCACTCCAACTAAGTTATATTTTGTTTAAAGGGGAATTATTCCAGTGGGCATTTGATGTTCTCAATCATTCCGATTTGAAAGATAGACCGCTGGAATTTCTAGCGTTTGTGATCCATAACTGGTTGCGCATAGATCCATTGCCTTTTCCTCTTAATGAACTCCTGGCAGCAGGCCAATCAGCTGCTCCTTCAATTGCTTGCAAGAATGAGCAGCAAGCAGAAAGTGTTACTGATAATTTTCCTGCAGCTTTGAATAAATCACCAAAACCCGCAAGGTCAAAGGCAAAACGCAAACGTTCTAAGAAACGTGTCCAATCTGCAGAATCGTTATCCTTAGCGACTGAGACCTATAATGAGATTCTGCCATTAACAGATAATGAAATGCAATTGTCTTTCAGGGGAGTTAAATGGACTTATGAAACTACTAATGAACTTTCCTCCCTGGCTAGGGAAAATAAAGATCTTTGTTTAAAAGAATTATCTGAGTATGATTATGATGAGATATTACAGAGTATTGAACAAATCAACTTATTTGTGAACCAAGGGAAGTTTGCATACACTACAGTTCAACACTTGCTACAGGTATTGGAGATTCTTAAGAATAAGGAATCTGCCAATCACCTGCTAATTAACCCTATACATGTGCCTGCCACAATCATATCTGCAGACTGTGATCAGCCTAAATGTTTCGCTGTTAAGTATGCATGGGATCCTCCATTCGAGAGGGGAGAGATGGAAGCCCTGGTCTGTGAATGGAAGAATGATTCAAGTTCATTTTGTCAATTTTACAGTGCAAAAAGTGAAATGGTATTGAACGCATGCATTAAGTCAGCCTATAACCTAATAGAGGCTGGTGTGTGTAGGTATGACTGTGTGGCTCCCTTGATTGATGTGTGGGAACTGATTTTGGATGATTTTTATGTGACTCCGAATTCGCAAATTTGGCGTTCTGACCCGCCTGCTTCAGCACCTTTGGCTGATTCAGCAGGTGATTCGGAGCTCTTTTTGTGTGAAATTGAAGTTCCTGCAATTCCACCCTGTACCATGGATAACTCAGTGTTACTTCCCAGTAAAACAGAAGCCACTGATACATTCTTAACCTTGCCCTGCGCAAATTTCTCAGCAGAGAATCCAGAGGTCCTGCTGACTTCCGAGTCCAGCCTAGCCAGTACTCATGACTCTTTGTTTAGTGAAACAGACACCAGAAAAATCTTGCCTGTCTCTGCAAACACTTCTGCAGAAATTACCTGTGTTAATAAAGTTCAACTCCTGTCTGATCCAGCAGATGCCAATAGATGCACTACATCAGTTTCCGAGTCCCAGCAATCCTGTCTAGTAAACTCAGAACCCCAGCATCTGAATTTTCCAATTTTACAAATGAATGGTGATTCAGATGCGCAAACATTGTGTCTTGATCTTCCTGTTTCTACACCTCGCTCTAGTTTCGTGAATAGCTCAGAGCATCTGCTATGTGAACCTGAAATCGCAGAATTATTACCTTGTTCAGAAAATTTTCCAATAAATTTGCCCTGTACCATGAATTGTGCAGTAGATCTCTCCAATGAAACTCAGGTCACAGAATCATTATGCTGTCCAGCAGGTGCTTCCATGGTTTTGCCCTGCAATATGGACTGTTCAGTGATCCTGTCCAGTGAAGCTGTGGTCGCAGAGTCTTATACTTCACCCAGTACTTTGGATACTTTAAACCCTCTAGCAGAGGAGGCTGAAGCACTGCTTACCTCAGTTGGTGTTGCAGTAATATTCACTTGTCTAGCAGCTGTTTTGGAATTACAGTCTGCTCTAATAAAACTTGATGAATTTCTGCCCAGCAAAGCAGAAGCCATTGAAATATTGTCCTCGTCAGCAAGTGTGTCAGATACCTTGTCCTGTACACAGTCTGATTTAACCAATGTTGTTGAGTCCCTCTCCAGTGTTGTAACAGCCGAGGAACTCCAGCCCTGTCCTCTGAATGTTTCAGAAGTCTTGCCCTGTAACATGGATAATTCTGATTCTCTGGTCAAAATAATAGAAATCTCAGAATTTCAGTCCGGTCTGATGAGTGTTCCTGAAACCCAGCCCTGTATCCTGAAAGATTCTGGTTCTCTGGCCGCTGTGGCAGAGGTTCCAGAGTCCCCTTCCTGTCCAGGGAATTCCTCAGTTTTGCCTAGTCCAGTGGGGGCTGCTGCAATACTGACTTGTTCTGCAGCGCCTCATGAGCTCCAATCCAGTGTATTAAATGAGTCTCTGTCCAGTCCAGAGGTAGTTGTGGAGTCCCTGTCTGGTTCAGTGCATACATCAGAAGATTTGTCCTGTCTTGTTAGTGCCCCTGAATCTGATTTGTTACTGACTTTGCTGGAATCAGCGACATCTAAGTCTGATCCAGCATTCTCGTGTAAAAGTCCAGTAGTTGCGAAGTTTAGTCATGATGATTTTTTTTTGGCCAGTCCTGGTTTTGGTCCTGTCTTGGCTGACCCTGAGGCTCACAGTTCCTTGACATGCCCAGAGGTTTCTCTTGTGCCGGTGTGCCCAGATGTTCTTTGTGTGCCAGAATGCCCAAGTGTGTCTAAGGTGTTAGCGTGCTCTGATGCTTCCTTAGTGGGAACACGTTCTGATATTGCCAGTCTGCCTGCATGCCCAGAGATGGTTCTGGTCCCTGAAAGCCCTGATATTGATGTTTGTCCTTGTGGCCCTGACTCGGGAATTGCCCTAGGTTCCATAGGGGTTCTTGATGGTTCTCCATGTGAGCCTAAGGGGCATTCTGACCTATGGGGATCTCTTTGGAGCTTCAAGGTGTTCTGGGAGGTCTCTGAGAAAACTTGTCCTGGTGCCTTGGACTGGTTCAACAGTGGGTTTTGTGTTGGTAAAGACAGTACCGGTGGGCATTGCAAAGGCTTTGGCGTTTCTGAACGGTTCCTGGAAGGCGGTGGGTATCGCTCAGGGAGTTTCGGAGGGCTTTCTTCTGGAAATCATGGTTCTGATGGGTGTCACACTGGGGCTTGTAGTACTGATGGGCATGGTTCTGTAGGTTCTGGTTCTGATGGGTCCAGTCTTGTGGGGACTGATTCTGGAATTCGGTCTTGCCGGGCTGTCCCGGTCATCATGAATTATCAGTCAGACTGTTTTGTTGGGAATTTCAGTTTTGAAAAGCGTCTGGAATCCGCTTTTAAAGGCGGGGGTACTGTAATGATCGCTGCTGCAGCAGCTATTACTGGAAGTGGTAGTGCTGCAGCTCAGGCAGTTCTGATCTATTTCCATGCAAGCTGCATAGCCTTGTCTGTCTTTCCCTGCTGTCGGCTTGTGACTGATTATCATTCACCTGTGTGGGAATCTGCATGTCTGCTCCCATTGGATGACCTCAGTATAAAGATCTGCTTCCTGCAGGGTTTCCTTGGGTTTTCATAGCTTCAGCTTAAGCCAGTCTTGCTGTCGCTTTAGCCCCCGATCGTGTTTCTTGTTATAAAGATACTTTGCTGGTCTTTGCATCATATATTGGTTCATTGCCAATATATATGCATACCAGCACGTTTATTATTTTCCTTGTATTTGTGTTACGTTAATACATCAGTGTCGCTGATGTATACGTACACGAACTGTTTATATCCTGTGTGCAGTTAGTCAGCTTTCCAGCACGTTTTGGTAGGTTGCGCGTACCGTGACCACCCGTGCTGAGGTAGTTACCCTGCTTCTGGTTCTGTTTGTGGATTGCGTTCATCCCTGCGAGGAGATAACGAATCCTTCTGAATCCTGTCCTGTTACCGTTTGTGGATTGCGTTCATCTCTGCGAAGAGATAACGAATCCTTCTGAATCCTGTTCTGTTACTGTTTGTGGATTGCGTTCATCTCTGCGAAGAGATAACGAATCCTTCTGAATCCTGTTCTGTTACCGTTTGTGGATTGCGTTCATCTCTGCGAAGAGATAGCGAATCCTTCTGAGTCCTGTTCCCTGTATTACTCCAGTCCTAGTCAGCGTTCCTGCTTATGTCATATATCGGTTCATTGCCGATATATACATATGTTAGTCAGACGTTACAAATAGTTTCATTGATAGCTGTAATTGTAATACGCTAGGAAAACATACTTATTGTATATTTATCTGTGTTACGTTCATCTATCTTAATCCTGCTATTTTCTGACTATCCTGTCCTGTCTTTGTGAGGCACGCCATCGCCGCATCGCATTGGCTGCCTCATTCCAGTCTGTCTGGTTTTGGACGCTTGCTGTCGCTAAGTAGCCGCTAGCTAGCAAGCGTTCATTCTGTCTACCTGTCCTGATCTCCTCAGTTCTGGTTTATGCGCTCAGCGCTACTTTGCGCTGAGACGTTATAACGAAAGCATTGTTTGTGGCTGTCAGATCTGCACCGGCTCTGTGCGCCACAATATCCTATTGGAGTCAGTCCTCCCCTCCACTATACTAGGGATAGCCTGTTTCCTGGTGCTAGTGTGTGTACCTCCTCCACGTCAGCTCATGCGTTGCATGCTGACTGTGGAGAATACACCTCCAAGCGTGACTAAACGCTTACTCTTTTCTATCTTTTAAAGTAAACTATTGAATGGTATCATCCAGATTAAAAACGTTCTGCTTTAACTGATGGATTACACGGTACAATATTCTGCTGCTATTGAAAGAGACTATACTCATTCCTATTCTAAGATGGCAAAAACAGTTAGCAATCACGTGATAATTTGGAGAAGCAGGTATTTTGTTTGCTTTATTTTTAAAAATAAAAAGCCATGCATTACCCAAACTGCTGTGGCTTTAACATACCATTGAGGATGAAAGCCACTTCCTATTACATTGCCCCAAATATACTGCAACCAGGGACACTTACTTTAAGAAATTGTTGGAACTATTCCCAGACTTTCTCACACTAGAAGATGAGAGAAAAACATATATCCTACTGGGAGAAGATGAATCCACAGTGACAATCGCTGCACACTATGTCACAGCATGCTAATAATTATGAATTTGGCAGTGGAATAGGACCGTGGAACATACAAAGCCCAATCATTGATTACTTAAAAATGCACACAGAAAAACTGATAAATGTTTCAAATGACATATCAAATTTTATTAGAGAGAATTAAACTAACATAATAAGTTTACCATTAAAAAAGCACATGGGATGGCCACCCCGTCACGACTCATCCATCCCAACACACACACCACAAACCGCAAGCATCCGCCTGCATCTAGCATTGAGCTGTGATCACATGGTCTATATTGGCGCTAGAGAAAGGTCACATAAATGGCGATAAATAATGTCAAGGCCAAACTCCCAAATCAGAGGTTGCACAGAGCACAGTTCAATTGTATATAGTTTAAAGGTAGCAAGCCAATGCAGGACAGTCAGAACACAGGACCATAGAGGAGCATGCACAGGTAAAAGCAGGTAGAGCAAGCTTGGCAGAGCACATATAGCATCAGCATAGGGGCATCATTCATGCGCATGGCAGCGCCTCAGCTTTGCAGCAAAGAGCATCACACAAGACTTGTCTCACCATGTCCACAGGATCCGGATGCATGCTCAGTATTTGTGCATCTTACCACATAGATGAAAAGGATGGTCTCTGTGTATCCTGAAGCTGTGGCAAATGTCCATCCAAGCCAACCATGATCTGTAGAGATGGCATAGGGATCAACAGTCCAAGCAGAAACTGGCTCAGTCAGCTCGACCGGTCAGTGTGCACGGCGGTGGGCCCTGTTGCAGTCCTGCGGCGTGCGGAAGGTGGTGGTCGGGACGGCGTGGCGTCCCATGCAGGAGGCGTGCAGCTCCCCCTATGTCACAGCATGCCACAGACTGAGAGGAGCATAACAGAACTGTAAACCTAAAAATGTCCACAGACTGCTTAGCCATTGTCCCCCTACCCCACCCCCTCCCATGTCCCCTATTTCCCCTTGCTTTGGCAATACCTGTAATGAATCTTGGTCATGCCAATAAAGCTATCTTTTAATTTGATTTGATTTGATTTAATTTGATACCGAACCTGTGAAATTTTGCACATTACTGTGCAGCCAAGAGCAAAACCTGATAGCAATATTAAAGACTTCTGAGTTTAGGGGAGGGTTTTAATATACAAATACCGGAAGAAAAGGTGGGTGCAGCGACCTCTAGTATCCTGCTCTGCATACATATATACTGCTCAGTACCTCTGTTTTAGTGACAGGCTCATGTTAAGGAAGTAGTGTTGGGCGAACATCTAGATGTTCGGGTTCGGGCCGAACAGGCCGAACATGGCCGCGATGTTCGGGTGTTCGACCCGAACTCCGAACATAATGGAAGTCAATGGGGACCCGAACTTTTGTGGTTTGTAAAGCCTCCTTACATGCTACATACCCCAAATTTGCAGGGTATGTGCACCTTGGGAGTGGGTACAAGAGGAAAAAAAAATTAGCAAAAAGAGCTTATAGTTTTTGAGAAAATCGATTTTAAAGTTTCAAAGGGAAAACTGTCTTTTAAATGCGGGAAATGTCTGTTTTCTTTGCACAGGTAACATGTTTTTTGTCGGCATGCAGTCATAAATGTAATACATATAAGAGGTTCCAGGAAAAGGGACCGGTAACGCTAACCCAGCAGCAGCACACGTGATGGAACAGGAGGAGGGTGGCGCAGGAGGAGAAGAAGGCCACGCTTTGTGAGACACAACAACCCCGGCCTTGCATGAGGGCAAGAAGCGTGCGGATAGCAGGCTTTGTACCGCCATGCAGTCATAAATGTAATAAAGATAAGTGGTTCAATAAACAGGGACCACGCGGCAACGCTAACCCAGCAGCAGCAGACGTGATGGAACAGGAGCAGGCGCAGGAGGAGAAGGCCACGCTTTGTGAGACACAACAACCCAGGCCTTGCATGAGGGCAAGAAGCGTGCGGATAGCAGGCTTTGTACCGCCATGCAGTCATAAATGTAATAAAGATAAGTGGTTCAATAAACAGGGACCACGCGGCAACGCTAACCCAGCAGCAGCAGACGTGATGGAACAGGAGCAGGCGCAGGAGGAGAAGGCCACGCTTTGTGAGACACAACAACCCAGGCCTTGCATGAGGGCAAGAAGCGTGCGGATAGCAGGCTTTGTACGGCCATGCAGTCATAAATGTAATAAAGATAAGTGGTTCAATAAACAGGGACCACGCGGCAACGCTAACCCAGCAGCAGCAGACGTGATGGAACAGGAGGAGGCGCAGGAGGAGAAGGCCACGCTTTGTGAGACACAACAACCCAGGCCTTGCATGAGGGCAAGAAGCGTGCGGATAGCATGCTTTGTACCGCCATGCAGTCATAAATGTAATAAAGATAAGTGGTTCAATAAACAGGGACCACGCGGCAACGCTAACCCAGCAGCAGCAGACGTGATGGAACAGGAGCAGGCGCAGGAGGAGAAGGCCACGCTTTGTGAGACACAACAACCCAGGCCTTGCATGTGGACAAAAAGCGTGCGGATATAGCAGCAATGCTTTTTGCCGCCATGCAGTCATAAATGTAATACAGATGAGAGGTTCAATAAACAGGGCCCGGAAACGCAACACCATCCCAGATGTTCATTGGTCATGTTACTTGGTTGGGGTCCTGGAGTGTTGCGTAGTCATTTCCAATCCAGGATTGATTCATTTTAATTTGAGTCAGACGGTCTGCATTGTCTGTAGAGAGGCGGATACGCCGATCTGTGACGATGCCTCCGGCAGCACTGAAACAGCGTTCCGACATAACGCTGGCTGCCGGGCAAGCCAGCACCTCTATTGCGTACATTGCCAGTTCGTGCCAGGTGTCTAGCTTCGATACCCAATAGTTGAAGGGTGCAGATGGATGGTTCGACACAGCTACGCCATCTGACATGTAGTCCTTGACCATCTTCTCCAGGCGATCGGTGTTGGAGGTGGATCTGCACGCTTGCTGTTCAGTGGGCTGCGGCTGCATGGGTGTCAGAAAATTTTCCCACTCCAAGGACACTGCCGATACCATTCCCTTTTGGGTACTAGCTGCGGCTTGCGTTGTTTGCTGCCCTCCTGGTCGTCCTGGGTTTGCGGAAGTCAGTCTGTCTGCGTACAACTGGCTAGAGGAGGGGGAGGATGTCAATCTCCTCTCTAAAGTCTCCACAAGGGCCTGCTGGTATTCTTCCATTTTGACCTGTCTGACTCTTTCTTCAAGCAGTTTTGGAACATTGTGTTTGTACCGTGGATCCAGAAGGGTATAAACCCAGTAATTGGTGTTGTCCAGAATGCGCACAATGCGTGGGTCACGTTCAATGCAGTCTAGCATGAATTGAGCCATGTGTGCCAGAGTCCTACCAGAATCCTCATCATCCTCTTGTGAGCGTTGTGATAGTTGTTGTGATGCATCATAGTCGTCACCTTCCTCCTGGTCTGCTTCTGCTGACCATTCGCGTTGAATTGTGGAAGTCCAACGTGCACCGCTCTGGCCCTCGTCAGTGGTGGCATGAAATTCCTGCTCCAACTCCAGCTGTTCCTCCTCCTCTTCTTCGTCATAGCTGCTGGGGCCAGCGTTCCCTGAGGCGGATGGCCTGATGTTGGTACCATCACGCTGATCGTTTTCTCCTTCAGATTCCCCCAGTTGCATCATGACAGCTGTTTCCTTGATTTTTAACATCGACCTCTTCAGTAAACACAGCAGTGGTATGGTAATGCTGACTGAAGAGTTGTCACTGCTCACAAGCAACGTGGATTGCTCAAAATTTTGGAGGACTTGGCAGAGGTCCAACATGTTGGCCCAATCGGATCCACAGAAGCTTGGCAGCTGGCCGGATGCGCCTCGGTACTGCGCCGTCATGTACTGGACCACTGCACTCTTCTGCTCGCAAAAGCGGGCTAGCATGTGCAGCGTAGAATTCCAGCGCGTAGGGACATCACACAGCAAGCGATGGTGGGGGAGATTGAAGCGCTCCTGCATCTTGGCGAGTGCCCCCGAAGCAGTACTGGAATTTCTACAATGTTTGGACACTCGACGCACCTTCAACAGCAGATCGGGCACGCCTGGGTATGTCCTCAGGAACCGCTGAACTACTAGGTTCATCACGTGCGCCAGGCAAGGGATGTGTGTCAGCTTAGCCAACCTTAAAGCGCGAATGAGATTACTCCCATTATCACACACAACCATGCCCGGTTTCAGGTCCAGCGGTGCCAGCCACAAATCCGTCTGTTCCTTTATTCCCCTCCAAATTTCCTCCCCTGTGTGCTGCTTATCCCCAAGGCAGATTAGCTTCAGCAACGCTTGCTGACGCATGCCAACAGCTGTGCTGCACTGCTTCCACGATCCTACTGCTGCTGGGTTAGCGTTTCCGGATGAGGTACAGCTTTGAGATGCGTTGGAGGAGAAGGAGTCAGAGAGGTAGGTGCTGCTGTTATCCAGTGGGAGGGACGGCGGTGCAGCTGTTTGTGGCGTGGGCAACACCCGTGCCGTAGCAGGTGAGGAATCGCTGCCAGGCTCCACAAGGTTCACCCAGTGCGCGGTAAGGGAGATGTATCGACCCTGGCCGAACGCACTCGTCCAGGTGTCAGTGGTGAGGTGAACCTTGCAGGCAACGGCATTCTTCAAGCTTCGGGTTATTTTGCTGACCACGTGCTCATGCAACTCAGGCACTGCAGAGCGTGCAAAGTGGTAGCGGCTGGGAACCACGTAACGTGGGATGGCCACTGACATCATGCCCTTGAAGCTGTTTGTCTCCACCAATCGATATGGCAGCATTTCGCAGGCCAGAAGCTTGGCTATGCTGGCTGTTACTGCCACGGCCCGGGGGTCATTTGCTGGCAATTTCCTCTTGCGCTCAAACATCTCCGACACAGACAACTGAACCGTAGCGCTGCACACGGAAGGGCTGTTGGTTGTTGTGTTTGATGAACACTGGGAGACCTCAAGAGCACTACTCCGGAAAGTGACAGTGTCAGCGTCGTCTGATGTTTGTGAATGTTGTGAACCACGCAATGGCTGGGCTACTGCTGCTGCTGAGGCGGGTCTGGTGAACCCAAGGGAGGCAGTGTTGTTTCTGGTACCCTGTCCTGACGCGTTTGCCCAAAGAGTGGGATGTTTGGATAGCATGTGACGGCTCATGCTGGTGGTGGAGAGGTTGTTAATATTTTTCCCCCTGCTCAGGCGGGTCTTGCACACCTTGCAAATCGCCATGGTAACATCCTCAGTGCAGTCTTCAAAGAAAGCCCAGACTTTGGAGCACCTGCCTCCTTGCTGGCGATTTCTGTTTGCTCCTCTTTTGCCTCTCACTTGAACTTCCACGCTTGTGGTGCCTGAAATTGCGCGCCGCCTACCTTGTGGCACAAGGCGAACTCGTGCAGCAGTGTGTTCTTCAACAGACTCATCTGTGCTGCTGCTACGACGGCGATGTTCTCGTTCACAAACAAAATCTGGGTCTCTGTCCACATTGTCCATACCCTCCTCTTCCATCTCCTCAAACTCGTCATATGTCATTGTGGGCCACCGCCGTGGAGTAGAGCTCCCCACAACAACCTCTGCGCAGCACACTCCAACGTCGTCTTCCAGATCTTGTCGGCCGACCTCCTGCAATTGCAACCCCTCCTGCCCAAATTGCTCTGGGATTTGGGTTTCCGAGTCCTCTTCGGACTCGCCTCGTATTTCAGTGCGCGGTACATTTCCCACAGTTAACGGTTGTGAATCCAGGCACAACATTTCTGGCTGTTCCTCCATTGACCTTTGAAAGGTGGAAGTTTGTTGGGCTGGGAATAGCTCCTGCGAATACCCCATTGTGTCCTGAGGTAATTCATCGGACTGGTTATCTGGCAGTTGTGTGCGTGGTGTCGCTGCCGGTTGTGTCAGCTTTGTGCCCACTGGCTCCTTGTAACTGGCTGAGGACTCGGACCTCGTGCGTGATGTGCTGGTGCTGCTTAACCCACTGCTGGACGCTTGAGAGGTCATCCAAGTAATTATCTGGTCCTGTTCTTTTGGATTTGTGAGGGTTGTTGTCCTGGACAACATGGGTGGTATTGAGTGGGTTTTCTTGGGTGCTCCCCTGTGGCCTGTACGTGAACCGTCAGGGGAAACACCTCTTCCCTTGCCCCTCCCTCTTTCACCGGATTTCTTCCTCATTTCACTTATCCTTACAGTACACGCTGACTGGCAGCAGTACAGTGGCAGTACAGAAATGCTATACAGTACCACTATTCCCAGCAGCGACACAGAGCACAATGCTATACAGTGACGGGTGAGCGGTGTACCACTATTCCCAGCAGACACAGAACAGTGAACAGAATGCTATATAGTGTGGCTGAGCGAGCGGTGTACCACTATTCCCAGCAGACACAGAACAGTGAACAGAATGCTATATAGTGTGGCTGAACGAGCGGTGTACTACTGTTCCCAGCAGACACAGAACAGTACACAGAATGCTATATAGTGTGGCTGAACGAGCGGTGTACTACTGTTCCCAGCAGACACAGAACAGTACACAGAATGCTATATAGTGTGGCTGAACGAGCGGTGTACTACTGTTCCCAGCAGACACAGAACAGTGAACAGAATGCTATATAGTGTGGCTGAGCGAGCGGTGTACCACTATTCCCAGCAGACACAGAACAGTGAACAGAATGCTATATAGTGTGGCTGAGCGAGCGGTGTACCACTATTCCCAGCAGACACAGAACAGTAAACAGAATGCTATATAGTGTGGCTGAGCGAGCGGTGTACCACTATTCCCAGCAGACACAGAACAGTGAACAGAATGCTATATAGTGTGGCTGAGCGAGCGGTGTACCACTATTCCCAGCAGACACAGAACAGTGAACAGAATGCTATATAGTGTGGCTGAGCGAGCGGTGTACCACTATTCCCAGCAGACACAGAACAGTGAACAGAATGCTATATAGTGTGGCTGAGCGAGCGGTGTACCACTATTCCCAGCAGACACAGAACAGTGAACAGAATGCTATATAGTGTGGCTGAGCGAGCGGTGTACTACTGTTCCCAGCAGACACAGAACAGTACACAGAATGCTATATAGTGTGGCTGAACGAGCGGTGTACTACTGTTCCCAGCAGACACAGAACAGTACACAGAATGCTATATAGTGTGGCTGAACGAGCGGTGTACCACTATTCCAAGCAGACACAGAACAGTGAACAGAATGCTATATAGTGTGGCTGAGCGAGCGGTGTACCACTATTCCCAGCAGACACAGAGTGGCAGTAAACAGAATGCTATATAGTGTGGCTGAGCGAGGTACACAGAGTGGCAGTAAACAGAATGCTATATAGTGTGGCTGTGCAAGCGGTGTACTACTATTCCCAGCAGACACAGAGTGGCAGTAAACAGAATGCTATATAGTGTGGCTGAGCGAGGTACACAGAGTGGCAGTAAACAGAATGCTGAGCGAGCGGTGTACTACTATTCCCAGCAGCGACACACAATGACTGGGGGGGACCCTGGCTAGCGTGGCTGGAGCGCGAACTACCCTGCCTGCCTACCCAAAGCTAAACCCACAGACAAATGGCGGAGATATGACGTGGTTCGGGTATTTATTTACCCGAACCACGTGACAGTTCGGCCAATCAGAGCGCGTTCGGGTCCGAACCACGTGACCCGTTCGGCCAATCACAGCGCTAGCCGAACGTTCGGGGAACGTTCGGCCATGCGCTCTTAGTTCGGCCATATGGCCGAACGGTTTGGCCGAGCACCGTCAGGTGTTCGGCCGAACTCGAACATCACCCGAACAGGGTGATGTTCTGCAGAACCCGAACAGTGGCGAACACTGTTCGCCCAACACTATAAGGAAGTGGTAAGGGACAGGTTCATGTTAATTAGCATCACATACACCACCATACACATGAAATGGGAAAGGCATAACAACTGCTGTAAGTTTTGTGATAGTACGCAGTCTTCTAAAGTAAAAATAAAGAACATACCATTACATCAAGTGGATATGTACTAAAAATGTCAACTGTCCGTACAACATTCACAGAAAGGTAGGCTGAGGTAGTAAATAATAATGGAGACGTAATACTGCTGGTGGCAATCAGGACTTCAACCTAGTTTGGTAAATGTAACAGTCAACAAACACAGAAGGATAACTGAATGAGGAAATGAAATAATTTTTACAACTTTAGCAAAACATTCTGGTTCTATCTGATAAGCTCCTTACTCAAACCTTAGACCTACATTCATCCACAAACACATTTGAGTTACTTTACTTAGGTTGGAGAACAGTGAAGAAAACAAGTATTTGCTCTTAGGTGGCAAAGGTTAGATGCATTTACCTGGATCATAACAGAACACAGCAAGGACTGCTGGAAGGTTAGTGAATTAAGGGTGGTTTACACTGAATGCATTGCATAAGACAATGCAAAGCACAATGCAGTTGAAGGAAACTTCCCTATGGGTCAGTTTGTAACTATGCATTGTAACTGAAATCTTTTTCACAACACACTGAAGCTTGCATTTTTATTTTTTTTGCACTGTAAACCCAATACATATAAAAGTGCATTAAAATGCATAGCACAAGGGAACCGCAGAACAACTCATCAGTGAAAGTGTGTGCGTTTTATGCAACCTCCATGTAAACCAGCCAGTTCAGTGCTCTGCTCAGTTGTGTTGCATAATAATTCTGCATGCCCACTCCCTGCCCATACAATTCTATGGGGCTGCACACAGTACTGTGTTGCACCACTGTGAACCTAACCTTAAGGTGGCCACACACTATACAATTTTTTTTTAAATTTTGATTCAATTCCAAGAGTCCGATTTTCCGATTGATCGGAAGTTTCAATCAGAATCTTCGAGGTACCACACGTATTTTCGAGATTGCCGCAATTTTGTGGCACCTATTGCTAGCTAACCTATACTGTGGCACCTATAGCTAACTAACCAATACTGTGGCACCTATAGCTTACTAACCTATACTTTGACCCCAATAGCCGGCTAACCTATACAGTGGCACCTATAGCTGACTAACCTATACGTTGACCCATATAGCTGGCTAACCTATACTGTAGCACCTATAGCTGGCTAACCTATACTGTAACACCTATAGCTGACTAACCTATACTGTGGCAAATATACCTGGCTAACCTATACTGTGGCACCTACAGCTGACTAACCTATACTGTGGCACTTATGCCTGGCTAACCTATACTGGGGCACCTATGGTTGGCTACCTATACTGGAGGCACCTATAGCAGGCTAACCTATACTGGGGCACCTATAACTGGCACGGAAGTGGGGGAGGGGAGCACATCTGAATGTCTATGGGGGTGTGTTAGGGGTGTAGCCTGTGTTAAGGGGCAGGGTTTAGTGGCCCGGAGCTTATGTGCCTATTGGCTCCTGAGCTGCAAATCTGGCCCTGACTACTATTTAGACATAATGAGGTTTAGTACTTAGTTATATTCTTACCAAACACGGACTCGGGTACTCGGCTGCAACATGGCTGGCAACTGCACATGGGAAACACTGAAAAGTAATATATTTTTCGAGTTAAACTTTTGTATAACCTTAAAGTTGACTTACTGTGCAACTATATTCAAAATGTTTCATTTTAGTTTTGGATAAAGTAGAAAAGAGATAGAACGTGTTCCAGGCTTAGACAACATGCAGCACACCTCCATACAATCTTAGATCAAAAGGATCTAATAACTTGGTCATCCCAAAGGTAATTTGGAGCCAGAGTCTTCTGTCATGCTGCCAGAGCTGAATTTGTACTTTCCAGCACCCAAGGCCTGCTGTTGCCAATTGCTCCACCCCACTCCCCCAACCCAACAGCATTCTCTCCAACACCCTGACTTGCGATCATTGGTTTGAATGGGCTCCCCTCCACTGCACTGCTCTGTCCCCCATTTGACAAAGAAGCAGTTCATGTTCTGTTTACTCGCATTCCCTGCTGTAATATTGCGCTCCTGTCTGGATGTGCACAGTAACCAAGATCATTCTGGCCATGCAGTCTGAGAAATGATGCTAGTGTATAAGCAGCACTTGTCGAGGTTGTATATCCACAAAACTACTGGCATCGATTGCTGTGCACATCAGGGCAGGAGTGCAAAATTACAGGGAGTGCAAGTGGACAAAGCATGCACTGCTTCTTTGTCCTCTGTGCAACTGGCTGCAGTCAGTGCCACATACGAGGGACAGGGCAGCGCAATGGAGAGAAGTGGATCCAAAACAGAGAACATGTAAGTAGAAGGGTCCCATACTACACATGCTGGCATAGATATAGTGTCAGCTCAGGTAACCTTTTAAACAGTGACAATTTTGCACGTAAAGGGTTGATTTAAGACAAAATGAGGCAGGCAAGCCTTAAACAGGAGCACAGAGACTGCTGCTGGCATAAATGCGGTTTGCGCATGCGCAGTACTGTCACGCCGGCCACCATGATGTGGCGAAGCGGCTGGCGTGGTGACGATTGACGTCATCTTTCAGGAAGAAGGAGCCCAACACTCGGGCCCAGTGTCGCCGGGAGCCATTTCTGAGCAGGGCCTGGGAGAAGAGCCAAGGGACCTCCCGACCCACGGTGGGCTGGAGAAAGACCCAGGTAAGTTCAGATTTTGAGTTTAGTTCTGCTTGGAGTCCCTTTAAAGTAAAACTGAAGCAAAAAAAAGGTCAGATACTTACCTATGGAGAAGCAAGGCTCTGGATCCTATAGAGCTTACCCTGTCCTCTCTCGGC
The DNA here is from genome assembly GCF_040937935.1 of Hyperolius riggenbachi. Classification (NCBI taxonomy): domain Eukaryota; kingdom Metazoa; phylum Chordata; class Amphibia; order Anura; family Hyperoliidae; genus Hyperolius; species Hyperolius riggenbachi. The sequence goes on from NC_090648.1 coordinate 275,687,225, forward strand.
CCCACGTTTCAGTGCTATCACTCACATTGCATGTAATCAACCAACTGGTCGATTACACCTCCAGGGAGCCCTCAGAAGGCTTCTGGAGTGCTTGTGTCGCCAAGTGCTCCAGAAGACAGGTGGCTCCATACTGCACATGTAGTAAATTGGAATGGTGGATAGCAGGGGAACTAAGAAACCAGGATAGGACCAGGAAGGCTGTGTAGGGTCCAGAGCCCTACCTTTCCATATAGGTATTTGGCTTTTTTTTTCTCACTACAAATTTGCAGTTTACAGCAGCTGACTAGTAATAAACTGAAAGGTGAAGGTGAGGGTGAGAGAGAACTACCACAATCAGAATCAATTTTAGCTGTCACAATAAGTTTGCACTTACAAGGAATTCGACAAAACAAAACAAGGATAGACAGTATAGATATTACTAATCAAGGACAGTATATAAGTTAAAGTGGTAATAAAGGGTGAGAAGTGATCATTTTCAGTTCTATGTTGTAATGCTTTGAAATCCTAGCAGCTCTAGCATGGTTCTGCATTAAAGAGACTCTGTAACAAAATTTTCATCCTTATTTCTTCTATCCTATAAGTTCCTATGCCTGTTCTAATGTGGTCTGGCTTACTGCAGCCTTTCCTACTTGCACAGTGGCTGTATTATCTCTGTTATATGATATAATCTTCTCTCCTCTGTCGGCTCTGTCGGGCTGAGACACTCAGGCTGGAATGTGCAGGGCTGCTTGTGATTGGATAGAAGCTATACACATCCTCTCCAGGCCCCCTGCAGGCTCTGTATGACTCCCACCCTCTGCTTATGTGAGCCTATCACAAGCTGGTTAGTTTGTTTGTAAACACTGCCCAAAACTGGCAATTACAAGCCAGGTATGCAGCAGAGAGTGGCAGAAACAGCACAGAGGGGCCCAGGAGAACATAATGAATAGCATGGTATGCTTTTTGTTGTAAGAATTTTAGAGTACAGATTCTCTTTAAGCATGGCTAACACCTGGAGGCAGAAACGGTCCCTGTGCTGGAAGTGTTTGTTGGGACTGACCAGTATCTCATACTTAACCACTTAAGCCAATCTGGACGGATATATTTGTCCAAAAATCGCTACTCAAAGGCAATCTGGACGAATATATCCGTCCAGCAGTGTTGCAGCCATTGTGCACGCATATCAGCATGCAGGCGGCTCGTTCCCCGCCGCTATTACAGGGGATCGATGGTGGAAGAGGAATGAGTGTTCCCCCGAGGCAAACCATCCCCTGTGAATGAATCAAGATGCCTCAAATTAGGAGGCATCTTGATTCATGAAAATCTACGTCACGAAATGTAAAAAAAAAAAAAGGATCTCGCACTTCCTCGTATCTTCCAGGAGAGTGCTTAGCGCTGCCTTGTGGCCAAAAAGTAAAATGAAGTAGAAATGAAAAAAACAAAAACAATACACACTAAGTAAAAACTGATTGACTCCCCACCCTCCCCGTTAACTAAAAAAATAAAAACACACGTTTAAAAAAAAAATATTACAGTTTAAGAAAAATATATAAATAGTTACCTTAGGGACTAAACTTTTTAATATGTATGTTGTGAAGGTATATTACAATATACCTTATTGCCTTGAGCCTATATGGCCTTGTAATTAGTGATGGACTGAAACTGAAAAAATGCACCTTTATTTCTAAATAAAATATTTGCGCCATACATTCTACTAGGGAAATATTTTGAACGTTGCAATAAACAGGACAAATGGGCAAATAAAATAAGTGGATTTTATCCGCAGTAAAACATTTTAGTTTAAAACTGTAATGGCTGAAAACTGAGAAAAAATAATTATTTTCCCATTTGTTTCTTATTATCCCTGTTAAAATGCATTTGGAATAAAATAATTCTTAGCAAAATGTAACCCCCCCCACCCCCCCCACCCCAATTTTGCCCTCTCAGGAGCGCTGACAGGGCCAAAATTGCCTTCGTCCTGAAGGTGAAAACACCTGCGGACTGAAGTGGTTAAAGTGAACCTCCAGCCTCCAGCCTGTCATCACACCAAGCTCCCAGGAAGTTAGGGAGATGCAGGGAACTATAATATTCAGGCTGCAGACAGTGTGTGCAGAGAAAAGCAGGGCGGCTGCAGACCAGGAGAGATGTTTTACTTTAGCATGTGACCTCTTATCTTTCCAAGTCCTGCCGCTCTTCTGCTTTTTCTGCCCAAGGCTATGGCCTTTGTGGCCTTCCCAGAAGTCCGGTACTGCATGCTGCCCCTTCACTTTGGAACTCCTTGTCACACCCAATCAGGATACCTCCATCCCTGGAAGCATTTAAAGAGAACCCAAGCTGGTGGCATAACTTAAAAAAAAAACATACTACTTGATCCGGGAGGGGTGGTATGAGCCAGATCATGGAGTGATACTTACCACCACTCCTGCAGCCTTTAATCAGCTGGTATTGCTTTTAATTTTTGTTTAAAAGGCTGCAGCTCTGCTATGTGCCTCTCATGGCAGAGATTTTATGAAAAAAGACTTGTCTATTTCCTCACCCTTACACTTCTCATGACAGAGCACAGGTAGGAGGGGAAGGAGCTGGGAGAGGCAGAGAAGGGGCAGGGAGAGGTGAAGAATGGATGTTCCTAACACCTGAGAGGGCATTCTGTCCCTCGCCTGAAAAGAATGCACCTTCTGTTCTCAGGCTGCCGACAAGCTCTGCTTGAATTTTTTTTTTTTGGGGGGGGGGGGGGGGGGAGTATGCAGTGGCCAGCCACAAAAGAACAGAGAGGACACAGAGTTATGCAATTAAATGACTAACATGCCTCTGTGTCCCAATCATTACACACAGTGATGTGAAAAACTATTTGCCTTCTTCCTGATTTCTTATTCTTTTGCATGTTTGTCACACTTAAATGTTTCTGCTCATCAAGAACTCAAAGATAACATAATTGAACACAAAATGCAGTTTTAAATGATGGTCAGTGGCGTTCCTACCATAGGGCGGCATGGGGCGCCCCGCACCGGGTGTCGGGCGCCCCAGGGGGTGTCATCAAGGCCCCCACAGAGGCCTGTGCCGGCCGGACAGGAGGGGGAAAGCAACCCGGAAAGGAGGGGTGGCGGGGAAAGCGGCGGGGAGGGGGGCCGGACCCCCCACCTCCCTCACCTGGGTCCCCTCCTTCTGGCGCTTCACCCTCCTAATTAGCAGCAGCTTGATGAGCGGGCAGGAGCGGGCGGAGAAGACTTACTCACCTACTTCCTGCGTTCCAGGCGATGGCAAATAGCGTCATCGTCACCTGACGCTGGTCTCCACCTTCTCCACCGCCCACTGTGCTTCCTGATTTGCGGAAGCACAGTGAGCGACAGAGAGACCAGCGTCACGTGAGGATGACGTTATGCGCCATCGCCTGGAGCAGGTGAGTAAGTCCTCCCCGCCCGCTTCGCTAAGCTGCTGGCTGCTGCTAATTAGGAGGGGGAAGCGCCGGAAGGAGGGGACCCCGCCACCCCACCTTCCAAGCTTCCCTCATACCGGGGGCCACTATGCTACACTGGGGGCACCTATGCTACACTGGGGGCCACTATGCTACACTGGGGGCCACTATGCTACACTGGGGGCCACTATGCTACACTGGGGGCACCTATGCTACACTGGCGGCCACTATGCTACACTGGGGGCCACTATGCTACACTGGGGGCCACCATGCTACACTGGGGGCCACCATGCTACACTGGGGGCCACCATGCTACACTGGGGGCCACTATGCTACACTGGGGGCACCTATGCTACACTGGGGGCACCTATGCTACACTGGGGGCCACTATGCTACACTGGGGGCACCTATGCTACACTGGCGGCCACTATGCTACACTGGGGGCCACTATGCTACACTGGGGGCCACCATGCTACACTGGGGGCCACCATGCTACACTGGGGGCCACTATGCTACACTGGGGGCACCTATGCTACACTGGGGGCCACTATGCTACACTGGGGGCCACTATGCTACACTGGGGGCCACTATGCTACACTGGGGGCCACTATGCTACACTGGCGGCCACTATGCTACACTGGGGGCCACTATGCTACACTGGGGGCCACTATGCTACACTGGGGGCACCTATGCTACACTGGGACCACTATGCTACACTGGGGCCACTATGCTACACTAAACTATACTGGGGCCACTATGCTATACTGGGGCAACTATACTAGCTATACTGGGGCAGTGGCGGTGCCAGGGGGGTGGTTTGGGTGCTGAAGCACCCCCTAATATTGTCCAAGCACCCCCAGCGTGAACTGATTTTCGGCGTCTAATAGACGCTGTGTCAGTTCACTGACAGCAGCAGCCCGCAGCTCCAACAGCGGCAGAGCAGGGCTACAGTAAAATGGCGTCCGAAGCCCTGCTCTGGAGACTGAGTCTGCAATGCAGGGCTTCGGGCGCCATTTTCCCGTAGCCCTGCTCTCACCGCGGGAGTTTCAGTTGCTGGCTGCAGAGGATCGTGAGAGCTGCGCGCCGGACGGAGGCCGGGACAGGAGGTCTGCTGCTGCTTCAGGTGAGTAAATTTTTATTTAATTTATATTAGCAGGTGTATCGACTGTTCTGGCCAGGTCTGCTACATGATTGAAGTGTTTTCTGGCCAGGTTGCCACATGATTGCATATATTTTCTGGGCAAATCTGCCGACATGATTGCATGTATTTTCTGGGCAAATCTGCCGACATGATTGCATGTATTTTCTGGGCAAATCTGCCGACATGATTGCATGTATTTTCTGGGCAAATCTGCCGACATGATTGCATGTATTTTCTGGGCAAATCTGCCGACATGATTGCATGTATTTTCTGGGCAAATCTGCCGACATGATTGCATGTATTTTCTGGGCAAATCTGCCGACATGATTACATGTATTTTCTGGGCAAATCTGCCGACATGATTGAACGTGTTTTTTGGGCAAATCTGCCGACATGATTGAACGTGTTTTTTGGGCAAATCTGCCGACATGATTGCATATATTTTCTGGGCAAATCTGCCGACATGATTGCATGTATTTTCTGGGCAAATCTGCCGACATGATTGCATGTATTTTCTGGGCAAATCTGCCGACATGATTGCATGTATTTTCTGGGCAAATCTGCCGACATGATTGCATGTATTTTCTGGGCAAATCTGCCGACATGATTGCATGTATTTTCTGGGCAAATCTGCCGACATGATTGAACGTGTTTTTTGGGCAAATCTGCCGACATGATTGAACTATTTTCTGGTCAAATCTGTTCACATTACGTGTATTTTCTTGAGAAAACCTGAACAATTATGTGAATTTTCTGGGGAAAGGCCCACTGTCTTTGTGTTGCACTTTTAAGGGGAACCCGAGGTGAGAATAATATTGGGCTGCAATATTTATCTCCTTTTAAGCAATACCAGCTGCCTGGCTGCTGTGCTGGTCCTCTGCATCTAATTCTTTAAACCATAGACCCTGAATAAGCAAGCAGCAGGTCAGGGGCTTCTGACAATATTGTCAGAACTGACAAGATTAGCTGCATGCTTGTTTCTGGTGTAATTCAGTTCACTACTGCAGCCAAATAGATCAGCAGGGCTGCCTATTGTTTAAAAGAAAATGAATATGGCAGCCTCCATATCACTCTTATCCCGGGTTCACTTTAAATTAGTTAGCTCTGCCCTCATCCGGTCATGGCCACGCCCATTTTTCGCCGCGGCGCGCAATGCGCGCCGCATGTTATAACCGCACCCATTTTTTGTTAGCTATACTGGTGCCACTATACTATACTAAGGACAACTTTAGGGGGGGGAGCGAGCCTACACCTGGCATTACCCGCCGTGTCACGTTTAGCATGCCACATTTGCTGTTTTTTTTTTTTTTTAATGGGGGGGGGGGGGTGTCTTTTTAATACCCAGCACCGGGTGTCAAATGCCCTAGGTACGCCACTGATGATGGTTTTTATTATTTAGTGAGAATAAAAACTCAAAACCTACATGGCCCTGTGTAAAAAAGGAATTGCCCCCTGAACCTAATAACTGGTTGGGCCACCCTTAGCAGCAATAACTGCAATCAAGTGTCTGCGATAACTTGCAACAAGTCTTTTACAGTGCTCTGGAGGAATTTTGGCCCACTCATCTTTGCAGAATTGTTGTAATTCAGCTTTATTTGAGGGTTCTCTAGCATGAACCGCCTTTTTAAGGTCATGCCACAACATCTCAATAGGATTTAGGTCTGGACTTTGACTAGGCCTCTCCAAAGTCTTCATTTTGTTTTTCTTCAGCCATTCAGAGGTGGATTTGCTGGTGTGTTTTGGGTCATTGTCCTGCTGCAGCACCCAAGATCGTTTCAGCTTGAGTTGACAAACAGATGGCCGGACATTCTCCTTCAGGATTTTTTGGTAGACAGTAGAATTCATGGTTCCATCTATCACAGCAAGCCTTGTAGGTCCTGAAGCAGCAAAACAACCCCAGACCATCACACTATCACCACCATATTTTACTGTTGGTATGATGTTCTTTTGCTGAAATGCTGTGTTACTTCTACGCCAGATGTAACGGGACACGCACCTTCCAAAAAGTTCAACTTTTGTCTCGTCGGTCCACAAGGTATTTTCCCAAAAGTCTTGGCAATCATTGAGATGTTTTTTAGCAAAATTGAGACGAGCCTTAATGTTCTTTTTGCTTAAAAGGGGTTTGCGCCTTGGATATCTGCCATGCAGGCCGTTTTTGCCCAGTCTCTTTCTTATGGTGGAGTCGTGAACACTGACCTTAGTTGAGGCAAGTGAGGCCTGCAGTTCTTTAGATGTTGTCCTGGGGTCTTTTGTGGCCTCTCGGATGAGTTTTCTCTGCACTCTTGGGGTAATTTTGGTCGGTCGGCCGGGCGGCCACTCCTGGGAAGGTTCATCACTGTTCCATGTTTTTGCCATTTGTGGATAATGGCTCTCACTGTGGTTCGCTGGAGTCCTAAAGCTTTAGAAATGGCTTTATAACCTTTACCAGACTGATAGATCTCAATTACTTTTGTTCTCATTTGTTCCTGAATTTCTTTGGATCTTGGCATGATGTCTAGCTTTTGAGGTGCTTTTGATCTACTTCTCTGTGTCAGATAGCTCCTATTTAAAGAGACTCTGTAACAATTTTTTCAGCCTTAGTTCTTCTATCCTATGAGTTCCTATGCCTGTTCTAATGTGCTGGGGCTTACTGCAGCTCTTCCTAATTACACTGTCTCTGTAATAAATCAATGTATCTTTCCTCTGTCCTGTTTGTCGGGCTAAGGCTTTGATTGTGTGGAATGTGCAGGGCTGCTTGTGATTGGTAGAAGCGATACACACCCTCTGCAGGCCCCCTGCATACTCACACACTATGCTTAGCTGAGCCTATTAGAAGCTGGTTAGTTTGTTTGTAAACATTGCCTAAAACTGTTAATTACAAGCCAGGATTGCAGCAGAGAGTGGCAGAAACAGCACAGAGGGGCACAGGAGAAAATAAGGAATAGAATGGTATGCTTTTTAGTGTAAGAATATTAGAGTACAGATTCTCTTTAAGTGATTTCTTGATTGAAACAGGTGTGGCAGTAATCAGGCCTGGGGGTGACTACAGAAATTAAACTCAGGTGTGATAAACCACAGTTAAGTTATAGGACTATTGGGAACAGAAAAGTATCTAAAATCTGTTTTATTGTGTCATTTCTCTCCTGGTGCTCTCTGGTGTTCCATCGATGTATGAGTCTTTCAGGTGACTCAAGCCATCTCGTTGCGGCAATCAGGTCACATCTGCTTTGCCTCAACAGTCATGACTGAGGTTGGCTTGGTTTGTGTAGAAAGGATGATTCATACTATGAATGTGCAACATGCTGCAAATCTTCTGAAATTGCATGTTGCAGTCCTGTTAATCGCAAAGGATTGTTTTCAACTTCAACATTTTGTGGAATCTGTTACAAATTATTGACACTGATTTCAGGGCACTATGAATATAGTTTTCTAAATACAGTGTTCAGTGAGCACAGTAACATAATCAGCTAGGCTCAACTACAGAAAAAAGTGTAAAACAAAGGTAACAGTCCTGCACCCTCACCACAGAAACAGGCAGTGATGAGCGAAAATGCCAGTTTTCTTTTGGCATTAATGTTCGTGAAAATAATGTTAAATTCAATTTTCAAAGAAAAACTGAACTTTACTGCAGTAAAACCTTATCTCAAGCTTTGTCAGAGGGCTGGTCCCCTTAAAAAAAGCAACAAATGACCATGTATCAAAGAATGAACATCAGCTGGTGTTTATTTTTTCATTCATTTTTTGATACATGGCTGTGTGTTGCTTTTTTAAAGGGGGGATAAGGGGATTTTCTATGGTTGTACTGCAACCATAGTTTTGCAGTTGTTTTAGCAGACACCCATGATTTTTGTATATTATTTACACTTGTGGGTATCATGAGGTGGCTCCCCCCAATTATTTTGGGGTACATCTAATTTCACTTTTAGCGCTCCTCAGATTTTTTTAATACAAGTGCTTCAGAAAACTGGACTGTATACGACCCAAGTTGGGTCCAATAGCTCAGAGAAGCTCATTTGCATAGATAACAAGTGAAGGGTTTTTTTTAAACTCTTCCTGTACTGGAAAACAATATGAGACTCTTTTCTTTGCTACTAATGTTCTATTTCTTAGTTGTACTACACATACATTCATTATCTCATAAGTTTGCTTTCACTTCAGGTTTGCATTAACATATCTTTTGTTCTTATGTCAAATATGAATGCATAGGGCTTGATTCACTAAGACAAATAGCATGCCTTATCGAAGTTAGCACACCTTATCATAGTCAACTTATGCCTGCTAATTGGCAATGACGAGAGCTCCACTCCTCCTGCCCTGAGCCCCTGCAGGTTCGTAGCGCTCGCTATGCTACTCTGATAAGGCGTGTTAACTTTGATAAGGTGTGCTAACTTTGATAAGGCTTGCTATGTGTCTTAGTGAATCAAGCCCATAGAGTAAACAAGCTCAATGAAGTGTTCTAAATTTTTCATGGTGCCACAGGCACTTCAAACTAAATCTGTCACTAAAATTCCAATGCCGTTTGTTAAGTTAAAGTGGATCCGAGATAAACTTGTACTCATTGCATAATTGTGTTCCTTTCATATAGTTTATAGGGCATTCCTCATGCCAAATACTTTTTTTGTTTTGTTTTAATACTCTAATTCCCTATAAACTAAACAAGCCTCGCCCACAGCTTTTCACAGTGTAGCAAGGGCTTATGGGAGCTCAGTCTGGGCAGGAGGAGGAGGAGGTTACTAGCCAGAGATTTCAGAGACAGAGGGGAGAAGGGAGGAGGAGAGGGGACTGAATTTACACACAGGCAATTTGATAGCATCTCCAGCCTTCAGCCTGTGACAATGTGACAAACAGAACATGGCTGCCCTCATTGTATCACAGGAATCATAAAATGTTGAAGCTGTTTGCAGCTAGATATGCTTTGTAAACTATATAAACTTTACATAAGATATATACTGTAGACAAGTTACTTGTTATAGTTAGTTTTTCATCTCAGATTCGCTTTAAAAAGGAAGTACCAAGCTTCTCTTTACTGGAAGAGAAGTAAACTATGATTGTACTTCAAAATATTTCAAGTGTGTTTCAAGAATATAACTTCTGCGCACATACAATGAAGACAGGCACTACATACACAATATAAATCAAATGTACTGTTTACAGGCAAACGCACTTCCCTGTCTACTTGCATCATTTAGTATGCCACGGGAAGTGTTCACCAGGTGATTGTAGGAATAAAACAAGTTTTTACAGCTTATGCCACATTTAGATAACGCTGTCTGATTGGAAGACAAGAATAGGTAAATGTTTTACAGAAAAAGCCGTGTCACTTAGAGGAACTCCCTAAATTGTCCTACAGCTTTATTATGTCTCCATCTATATTTAGAATACACATCAGATTGATCAAAGCATTTTTACCTATACAGACACGGCAAACCGTACAAAATTACTCATTGAAAGGGACAAAAACATATGAAAGCTCAAAGTCATCCACAAAACCACAATGAACACTTTTGGCATGCCACTATTCAACATGTTGCAGACAGTCTAGTTCTCTAAAACAAAGCCCTCTGGAGAAGTGAATGCGATGGCAGTAAACATTGGCTACTCTTTACAACAAAAGTGTCAGATCGTCTGGGAATTTCAATGTAATAAAAAAAATTAAAAGAAATAAGCCAATACCCTTTGACTAAGCATTTTTTATCGCTTCATACATTGATAATATAATTTGTACAGGAATAAAGCTACAGCATTGACAGAGCTGCTTTCATAGTTTTTTCCTTGCAAATGACTAAATGAAAGTCAATAGCAGTTATCCTGAATACAAGTCAAGCAAGACCACTCATAATATAGCCAACAAAATCTACTATTTCTTCCTTATATCCTCTTATGCGTATAACCTATGTGCCTCTATAACGTCTTTCTCAACCTTTTTAATCCATGTCCCCAAGGACCTCCATTATTTTCAGTGCACGAGACAGAGCCAACTATATTATAAGAAAAACTATTAGGTGGAGAATTAATGTTCCAGTGAACTGCTCCACAGCTTAGCCAATTTGCCTGCAGCTCCTTTCTAAGCATATTGGGCTCTGTTTTAGACAAAGTTACCTCAAACCTGTCAACTTGCCCACTTTATACATTTCCCCTTTGACTTGCTCCATTGCCACTCCTCCACTCTGGCCCCTATGCTGACCAAATTACATCACCTGTTTCTCTTTACTTATGACTGTTTTCAAGCAAGCAACCTCATTTCTCTGAAAACAGAAACTAATAACCTTTCTCACACCTTCACACGCTTCAGTTTGTTTTCCACCTTGCACACTCAGTTGAAACTGTACTTTATGCAGGGCCAACACTTTCATAGAGGCGAAGGGGGCAATTGCCTCAGCGCCCCAGAACCTGTTTGGGCCCCCCAATGTGCCTCCCTCCAGTGCAGCTATGGTGCCCCATGAAAGCGGGGATGCTGTGTGTTTACTCTGTATAGGAAAAGGAGGAGGTGAATAATAGGGACATATGATGGACACTTAATAAATATTGAGTGATGGATGGGGGGGGGGGATTGGAGCGGGCTGGCAGCTGGCTCAGGGGCCCTGGGGTGATTTGGTTGGAAGGGGGCGTCGGGGGGGGGGGTCACACAAGCTACTTTTGACCCAGGGCCCCATTGTAGCTAGAAAGCTAGAACTGGCCCTGGGCTTATCACTTCCATAGAACTAAACTACATGGTGACTTTTCTCAGCTTTTCCTTCTTGCTCCTTCCTCTGCTTTTGGCACTGTCGCTAATCCTCTCTCCTATCAGTAAGCAAAACACTGATCTCTCACTGCTAATTATTCTTAATTATAATATTATAGTCTTCTTAATTATTAAAATTGTATTTGAAAGCGCTGTTTAAGATCCCTCAGCCTCTCACTTTCCCATCAAGCCTTCATATAGTACATTTTGGTAGAGAGCTGAAACCATACTTCCATCTATTTTGGAGAGCTGGCAAGGCCCTAAAAATCCAACTAAGCATCCTTACAGTATTACACTACCACCACGTTTCACTTGAACGTAATTTTTTTTTTGTGGTAAGCCATGTTACAGGATAGTTTTGACTCAATCCACAATACAATATGCTAAAACTTCTCATGTATTTAAGGTATTTTCATACATAAACTAGTCTGTGATCTTCCTGTTTAGCAGTGTTTTTTAGTATTTGACAGCATTTCTGATAAGCATTGTTCTACCAGTAGGAATCACAAACAATTAACTGTGCAGAAAGAGCACTCGAACCTGATAATTTTATCAGATCAGAAGATAGTTGATACCGTAAATATGGCCACCCAAACGTTTGATCAATTTCTGGCCGAAATCGGTCAAAAGGATCGATTAGGAATGCCAGAAAATCTTGCCAGTGTACTCCTCAAGTGTATCTGTGTCCAGCCCCCCACCCCACCCTGTATGTGCACTGTTGAATGCTCACATGTCATGACACCAGCATATGTCATGTCGTACAGGTACTTGAGTTGATGCTGAACACTGGAGGAGGTGACCCTTCATCACTGCACACAGGCCAGGGTTGAAGGGGAGGGACAACACATATACACTTGGGGGAAAAACTGAAAAAGAATACCTTTCCTGTTTATTAAAAATAACTAGAACATCTAGTTACCAAGCCTAATTACCTTGAGACTCTTTACTTTGTTTTTAACCTTGCACACTCAGACGAAAATCTCCCCACTACAGTGTCCTATGACTTCCTTAGAACTAAACTACATGGGTTCAAGAATTGGACGCAATGGTGGATGGCAGCTAGTTCTCATGGCTCTGCTGCACAAGACCCCAAAGTACCCCACATCAAACTGTAGAGCAGCCAAAAAGCAACTCTGGGTGACCCCCATCATTCAGACACTCTCATAGACATTGCTGGGTGCAGCCTGAGAGGCAGTCAGAGAGCCTTCATAGAACATGGGCAGAGCCTCCACCCCCAGGACTGGACGACAGAGTTCCTCAGGCAAGTTCGGATTCAGCCCCAAAAGTTGGCACTCTGAGTGCTTGTTATCCTCCTCTCCCAACTTGGGCAATAAAGGAACTTCCCAGCAGGAAAGTATGTGCACCGTGCCGGCTGTGGCCCACAACTTGTCCACAGATATACATAAAGCCTCAGGCTTCTTCTGGTGGACTAGGCCACAAATTACAGAAGCTTGCAGGATCATTGGAACAGCAAGGTGGACCACCCAGGTGCCAGCACAGATATCCTCCAGGCCCTACAAAGCCCATATTAGTCTGACAGTCCTCTCTCACAGCCAAAACAGGGAAATCCCAGGAATTCATTGTTTTATATATTAGGGTTGATCAAAGCCCTAAATCCATACTAGGGAGAAGTTGCAGAAAGTGCCTGCATCTCATCTATCATCAGATCCCCACAGGCAATACTGCTCTTGAATAGTCTCAGCAAAAGGTAATGCTTTTACTTTAGAGCTATTCATTTCTATGTTCTGATCAATTTCTCTATCTTTTTTGTTGTTCTGACATCTCTTTAAAAAATTAAAGCACAAGCTCACGCCAATAGTAGTGTGCCGGTCACTATTTATAATCTTGTTTTACCAAATCAGCAGGCATTATTTACAAGAAACGCATTGGTGTGGGAACATGTGCTACCTGGAAGTACTGTGACCCCCCCCCCCCCCACTTTAGGCAGCGTAATGCGTTAAATCCTATTGATATTACCCTGGAGTGGGTGCATCAACGTAAGAGATATAAGAACGTCATGTCCACATTACAATGGACCTGAAATCTTGCACAGGTCAAAATGAAAATGGAGAGAAATGCACCCTGAATGTATTTAAAGAGTTTAGCCTGTCTAGTTCCCCCTTATCTGTGACTAAGCACAAGTTGTAATTTGATCCCTCAGCTTTGTCATCTGACTGCCATGACAGAGAGGCTAATTTGAAAGCACAGGATGTTAGCAATATCTGTACAATGAATTGTGCGCTCTATAGTGTTATGTACAATACTATACAATATAAGTGTGAACCCACTAAATATTCCCAAAAGTCCACCTAAAACAGGATATTGGATCGCAGTCCTTATCACCAAACATATAGTGCATCAGTTGTACAGTTCCATGGATACTGCGCTCTCAATAATGTCCACCTGCCTCCAAACTTCAGTGCCTTCATGCTCTGTTAGTACACATAAAAGAAAAATAAACAAAAAAACATAGCTTGACTCTGCATACAAATATATGACACCAACATGTGTAATCTAAAAACTTCAGTGTCAACCCGCCACACACTCAGAATCCCAGGCTCCTCACCTTGTATATTAGCTGCCAAATCACAGACAGCGCATTCACTTTATCACCAGTGATTATTCCTTGTTTCCTCCACCAAATTTTACTGCTTCAAATACCGGGACACCCAGCCTCTCACCTTCTATATTGGCTGCCAAGTTATAGGACAGCTATAGCGTATGATGGCTTCCAAGCTTAAAACTCTTCTCATCCATCCACATTTTATTGCACCATCTCCATATTTTTTATACTCCTGCCGAGCATCAAACCTAATAGACTAAAAGGGAGTCTCCATAGCGTAATACTGTAGCTTTAATATAAAAATTTAAAATTAGTGCACTCACATATTCTGATATAAAATAAGCATGTAACATCCACAAGACAGCTGTAGTCCACGTCGTTTAGGCTCCGCCCGACACGTTTCGTATCACGTACTCATCAGGGGCTGGAGATGTTAGACTAATCAGCTCCTTTATACCTCCTCTATCCCCTTAGTACACATGCGCACTCAATTATTTTGTTAGCCGTCCCGCTGATGAAAAGGATAACCCTCTTTAAACCTAAAACCAGTGACTTCTATCCTAAAAATAAAAGCAATATAGTATAAATGGAGATTTCCATTCAGGCTATCTTGTACATTAAGCCAAAAAAAGTTCCACATACAAACTCTCCTGGAAGCTTTGAAAGCTCTGAAAGATCATAAGCTACTGGATCCTGATCAAGCTAAGCTAACTGATCCCCTTACAACTTCCTAACCTTTCAAAAATAATGGCGTCCAACAATCTTTCCCAAAAAAGGCCCAGAGAAAGGGCTTCAACGCCTTTCAAAATCCCCAAAGCTCAAAGATCCCTAGGTACTGTAATTCTACCATGATCTCCTTATTATTGTAGCTCAGAGTTCTTACTTGAGCCATTTGGTTGCTCAAGTATGCAATCTATTATGATCCAGTTACTGAAACTTTAGGAAGTTTAGGAATACAATGGTTTTCTGTTATCATTAAGTTCTTAGAAGTCTGATTGTACCTGGTCCAGGTGACCTTGGAGAGGGTCACTCCTTAACTTGTTGTGGATGAGCGAGATACTGCCTGTTTATTGCAGCTTCACACTTCCTCTAATGCCTTCTCATCTCAATTTATATTTTGGTGGGAAGCTTAAGAGGATTATGAGTATGTTCTCTAACTTATTTCCCCTTTCGGTTGAAGTGTTAATTATTTTCTTTGTTCACAAGGTCATATACACTGAATTACTCATGCCAAATGTTACTTGTGTTTTAGGCTTAATCATTGCCTACAGGTTTCACTTGAGTGGTCCAGTGGATAACCCTTCTATTAAATTCCCTCCATGAAAATTGTCTCTCACAACACATAGGGCTTTAATAGTCTTAATTGGTTTAAGGGAACCAAATGTTGCAAGGCTTATAGAGCCAATTCCTGAACATTTTAATGCTACAAGAAACCCATCTCACAGTGTAATGATCGGTGTAACACAGAGAGGGTGTGATTACCAGTGAACTGCAGTCTCACCAGGAATACAGAATATACCCGATTATTGGTGATCTGCAGTATCACCGATAATCAGATATATCTACTAACCTCTGGACACTAGGGAGAACAAGTGAGAGATTATGCAACAGTATACTTTGAGCACTTTTCCAGAAGGATGTTCCTTCCTATGGCCTACACTCTCCAGGAGGGAGGAGCTAGGCTGAGAGTAGGAAGGTCAGAGCGTGAGTGACACCCGAGAGGGAGGGTGTCACTAACAGGTCTGGGAACTGCCTCTAACAGTAAGGCCAGTTCTCGAGGTCGGCTAGCCAGGTCGTTAACACACAGACAAAGTACAGAATCAGGATGCAAATACAGAGTCCAGGGACAAGCAGAGTTTGGCAACAGGATATCAGAAATAGCAAGGTACAAGATCAGAGTTCAGAGGGATAGTCAAACAGGCGGAAGTTCATAACAAATAATACAATGCAATGTTCCTAATGCTAAGGTGCGAACGCCTTGATGTCAACACCTTTGGAAACTATGCTAGAACACAGATACAGACAAGGTCTGAGTGCTACCACGTTGTGATCGCAACGGCAGACAACCAGAGAATGCCCAGCACCCAGTATATATAGTAAGGCGCTCTCAGCGCCTCCCTTAAGTGCTGGACCAATGGCAAGTGGTGAAAATGTCAGCTGACCAGCCTGGTCAGCTGACCCTTTTCTGGCTGTCATATAACCTCTGTCTCTCAGCGCGCGCGCGCGTCCTTCTGAATCTGTGTGGACTAGTAGTCCCAGCCACACCAGACATGTCTTGCAATGTAACCCTTGATTCAAGCACGGGGACCGCCGCCCCGGTCTCTAAGGGGGCGGCGGTTTCCCCGCGTCCGGCTGCACTGTCAGCTGCTCTGCCATCCGTGCAATCTGCCGCCTCCAACGCGGACTCCACCGCTCTGTCCATGCGGCATGCGGCGGTTTCTCCGCGTTGTGCCGCCATGATGGACGAGGAAACAGCCGCCTCACTCTGAGCCCTTGCGGCGGCTTTTCCGCGTTTCCTCACACACAGATTCTTCTTGCCCTATTTTTTTCTACAAAGAGTACATAGAATGTTTCATATCCAACAATTCTCTATTAAAGAAAAATGGAGTAGCTATCTTGATCCACAGGAACAGTACATTTACTTTTCAAAATATATTTAAAGACACAGAACGGAGGGTCCTTATAGTATCTGAGGAAATTGCGGGCAAGGAGTACACCTTTATTAATATCTATGCCCCCTCCTCAAAAAATGGTACATTCTTTTCTAACCTGTTAGATAACATAAGGAATCACTCAAAAGGTTCACTTATAGTAAGTGGACATTTTAACACTATACTAGATCCCATCACAGACTGCTCACGGACATCTTCTAACAATGCAAGATTCCTGTCCCCCAAATCACTGGTTAGATTAATGAAAGAGCTAAACCTGGTAGGCACATGGAGAGATTTGCATCCTTATAAAAGAGAATTCCACTCTTTTTCCAATCCCCATCTCAGTTCCTCCATGGTCGATAATATCCTTATCATTAAATAACTCATGGTGCATATTAAAAATATGGTAAGTTTACACTCTTGCTTATCTGATCACTTCCTAGTCTCCACCAGTTTTGGCTCACGTAACAACCTTCCTAAAAAATGTAGATGGAGACTTGCTCCCCACCTCCTTTCAGTTTCTAAAGTAGAGTCCCAAATTTAAAAATCCTTCAGAAAATACTTTAATTATAATAAAGCTCCCGATACTTCCACCGCAGCTTGGTGGAAAGCACACAAATACTTTCCGAGCGGCCAATTTTTTAGCTTAGATAAAAACCTTAAAAAGGATAAAGCCATCGTGAAATTCCTCTTGGAAAAGAAAATAATTGATGGGATCAGCACGCTGATAACATGTCATTATCGATTCTCAAACTAATTCACAGAGTCGGAGAGGAATTAGATATGCTACTTACACATTAAACTACATGCACCTTTCTGTGGTTAAGTAGGAAATATTTCACCTTGCTAATAAATCCAATTTCCACCTCGCTAGGAAACTCTAGATAGAAACAAGGATGAAAAATTACTCACCCTTAGACTCTCCCATGGCAGCTTGACTAACACGCCTAAATACATCTCCACATTATTCAAAAAATATTACCAATCCCTATATAAAAATAATAGCTCCTCCCAGACAATACCAACTCAATTTTAGGGCTCATTCACACTAAGGGCATTTTTTGCCCTTTTTTCAAGCGCAGGCGATTTTCAAAATTGCCCATAAAACACTTGTGCAATGAATTTCTATCAGAAGGTTCATATCAGCGCGTTGCGCCTGCATTACGGTCGGCAAAGTGGTGCCTGTACCATTTTTGGGGCATTTTTGCTATAATGGAAGGTATAGGAAAAATTCAAAACGCTCACAAAATCGCTTTGTGCAGCGATTGCGTTCGCGTTTCTAAGAACAAATACACTGTATTTATTATTTTCCGGGTCAAAGAGTTCACTTCCTGACTTGCATCAGGGAGTGAATTACAAAACTGCTCTGGAAAAGCACTTAGAAAAGCGCTTTTACCAGAAACACAGCGCGCAGTGGAGCGCCGGGAGGAGCAAAAATAAAAAGTGCACAAAAATGCAAAACGCTTGCGTTTTCAGGTGTGACTGAGGCCTCAAACTACCCAAATTAAACCCTGAACAAGTTGACTTGATGAATGCACCGATTTCTCCTGGGGAAAGAAAGAAAACCATTAAAAAAAAATCCATCCTGTAAAGCTCCTGAGGTGGATGAATTTCCCTTTAGCTACTTTAAAAAGCTTCAAGGTACAAAAACACTGCGCCAAGGTTCACAACTGATGAAATAGTCAGATACACATATATTAATTCGTTATAAAGTCACTGGGATCGCTGCACAAAGTCCAACGCTGGATAAAATATTTCAATAGTAATGCTGCGCTCTCCAGACCTGAAATAGAAACAAGCTCCACATAGGGTAATATTGTTCAGTTTATGCACACTGATATTCAGCCTCTTCCACGTCACCCGTGTTTTGTGCTCCCCAGGTGCCACTTCTAGTTAGGTCTCCTCACCCTCTCTCACTAAATGCTCACCAGATATATACCACCCCAGCTGGTCGAGTGGATCTTAAGCAGTATGCTGATACAATCGACTTGAAATTATTTCTGTAAGGGGACAAAATCTCCACATAGGGTAATACAGGTTAGGATGTGAGATGCTTCACACTGCAGACACTGTGCCTCCCCTTTAACAACTCATACACTACATGCTGTACTTCTCACCGGATATGACCCACCACTATATGCGGGTGGAAATTGCGCTTTTTTTAGAAGGTTTAAATCACGACTCGCACTTGTTTAAAACAGGACTCTTGCAAGGTCCTTCCGATTTATTCCACAGTAAAAATTCTCAATAAAACATACAGAAAAAGAAAGACCACATAGCGTAATACTGTATGCAATTTGCTTCTGTGCGCATATATCAGCTCACTTACGCCTCCAGAAGATTTTCCGCATATACAGTATGCCCATCCGCCTGTTGCAGGGTGCGTCTCAGCCGTTCCACGCTAGCCCGCTCCGCTGCCTCTCTCGCTCCCAGGGATCCAAATAGTGCGCTTTTGCTCTGACCGGCCGGTCCGTGCGCTTCCTGGATGTGCGCGACGTCAATGATGGGGAAAACAATGCAGACAACGATAGAGAAATGGGAGATTATCTTAATCAATGTGGGGTGGGGTTGCTAAAAAGATTAGCTAAAAGGAAGAAAAATAGATTGGATAGATTGGAGAATGAAATTGATGAGTTAAAACTGAAAATGGAGACACATAAAAGTGAAGAAAAATATAAAATAAAAATGGATGATCTTACTAAGTTGCTGGTTAGCAACGAAAAGGAGATTATGGACATTAAACAAAAAAGATACTCCAGTGATTGTAGGGACTATAGAATCCAACAAGCATATAAATGGCAAATTAAACGGGCTGATCAACAAGCTAATCAAGAACCTACAACAAATACTTCTGTGCCACAGGAGGCGGAGAAAAAAGATCAGACCTCAATAGTTAGGCAGGAAACAACGGCTCTAGAGACCCGACCAATTATGGCTGAATATGCAGCAAATCCACAGGATAGATCGTGGACTCTCCCAAAAAATCCCAATTGGCAGAGACGCCCAAGAAGCCCCAAGTCTACAAGACCCCCAAAATACCCGCAAAAACAGGATAGGTATGGTACTCAATACTATCATCTGAGAGACAGAAATCCACCTAGGTATTATAGATACCAGCCCCTGGAAGATGACGATAGAGATCCTTCCATGCATAACAAACATTCATTCAGGAGGGAAGAGCAGGATCGTTTTTTAGGAATAGATCAGTGGGAAGATTGGTATTATCTATAGGAGAAGAAGGAAGAGGGCTGGGGGAGAGGCAACAAAAGGGCAACAGAAGAGGGTAAACTGAAAAACATACAAAAAGGGAGCGCTCCGTAGTGCATTAACGTTATTTATTCCTCAGACACGCAAAGTATAAAAAACACTTACTAGAACAAAATAGAATATAGACATATCAAGGGCAAAGCCCGATCAGACAATCATGGGTGGCAACCTGTTCCTCCTCTGTGGCCTGCAGTGGATGGGTGTCCCAGATGGTAATGGACAATGGTGCTTTCCCTCTGATGCCCGTGTGCAGTGACTCCACGGCGCGTTTCGGCGTATCCACGCCTTTGTCAACTCCTCTGTGCAGGCCACAGAGGAGGAACAGGTTGCCACCCATGATTGTCTGATCGGGCTTTGCCCTTGATATGTCTATATTCTATTGTGTTCTAGTAAGTGTTTTTTATACTTTGCGTGTCTGAGGAATAAATAACGTTAATGCACTACGGAGCGCTCCCTTTTTGTATGTTTTTCAGTTTATAGCTATCCCTTCAGCCAGGACTAAGGAGCTGCTAGTGTTTGCAACATATTCCCAGTCAAGTCTGGTGTTATTAGCGCAAGATTGCACATCAATTTTCTTCAACAGAAGAGGGTGCAGAGGAGGCACTAGAAAACAAAAGAAGAAGATAGCGGAAAGCCAAGGAACAGGAATCTTCAACATAAGTGGGGTACCCCTTAAAGAGTCCCAGATAAAATTGCTGGATAAAGGTTTGAACTATGCCCCCCCCCCCCCCCCCCTAAACCAATAAACAAGTTTGGAGCATACCTAGATATCCAAAGATACGCGAGGAAACTTAATATTAAAAAATACTTTCTTGGCAAAGAGGGACCTAGTAGCCGGATTAACCCTCCAAGCCAGTATACACATACAAATTTGAGGAATAGGTCACTTTTCAACCCGCAGTATAACAGTAAAGATAATGCGGTGGATACTTTTAAAAGAGCCGTCCTTAAAGGGAACCAGAGATGAACTATTCACACAAAATAAACATATCAGTTGATAGCTTGTAAAGAATAAATGCTCTACACGATAATTTTGCCACTCTGGTGTGCCTTTTTGAGTGTTTTTTATCCATTATTGCTCTAGGAAATATCCAATATGGCCACCGGCTCATATTCCTTCTGCTTCCAGGTTATGAGGTGTTCTGGATGTGCTGTTTAAGCTATATGAGACTATAGACAAGCAGGGCTGCTGCAGGCTTTCATCTGCGTGCTTTCAACTTCATATTCTGGTATGCTGTGTGGCTGCCTGTAGGAAGTGTCTCTCATAGTAATTAAACTGCATACAGTAGATAATAATGATGACTGGCTGCACAGACAGAGCACACAGATCACACAGCCACACTTGTCTGTTAGACAGAGATTTTTCCTGCAGCAGCAGCCCCTCCCATGTCATCAGAGCTCTCAGTATGTAAAGCAGAAAATCTGATCCAGGAGGGGGAAGGCTTGGGCTTGAAAAGACTCCACAGAAGGGTGACTCAGCTATAATGATTCCAGGTCAAACCTCGACTGAATAGTCGGTGGATTCTTATCACAGTTGATAACAGATAGATTAGACTGAGAAGACTAAAACTAAAAGCAGGGTAGGGGTTTACTGTCATGTTCCCACTGATAAATGTAATAAAATACATGAGGGTGCTTCGTCTCTCGTTCTCTTTAATGATTTAGAAAAGATACAATTAAGGAAGATACAAGGATATGCACAGATCAAACAAGAGATAAAAAGTTTAGCAGATAATAAAGATCTCATACTGAAGCCGGCAGACAAGGGGGGGGGGGGAGTAGTGATGAGTAAAAACCAATACACTGCAGAATTAACACGGATTGTTGAAGATCATTTAACCTATAAGAAACTGAGAGGAGACCCGACTGCCAATTTTAAGAACAAATTAAAACAGATTTTATTGAGAGGAGAGAAGGATAACATTATCACCACAGATGAATTCAGATACCTCTTGCCAACTACCCCCAGAATCCCGGTCATTTACTGTATCCCTAAGGTACATAAAAATCCCCAGAACCCCCATGGACGTCCCATAGTGAGTGGTGTGGGGTCTCTTACACAAAGGATAGGGGAATACATAGACATATTTCTGCAACCGAGAGTAGCGGAAGTACCAAATTTGCTAAGGGACACAAAGCACATGCTACAACGATTGGAACAGCTGGAGATACAGGAAAATTATATTTTAATTACAGGTGATGTAGCCTCACTATATACAGTAATCCCCCATGCTAAAAGCATTCAAATCATCAGGGAGGTTCTACAAGAGGATGGATCCTTAAAAGAGGCCCAAATTGAGTTCATCATGCAATTATTGGAATATTCTCTTAATCATAATTACGTTTGGTATGAAGACGCTGTCACAGGAAGCCCTGGTGGCTGACTGCAAATGGCCTTCCAAACGGTGCCAGCGCACGGATCGTGCGAACTCTGGTCGCAGTCAATGCGCAGGAACCGTTGGGAATTAGCCGCAGACAAACCAGAAGGGAGCCTGTGAGATACGGGTAATTACAACTCACACACGATTCAGGGTATAACTGCCACCACCTCGGTTACCATGGGCCCGAGGAGCCCGCTGACTGACTAGTCCTGCAAATAAAAACGGTTAAACACACTCTATTCTGTCTAGCCAACAACAAACAATAGTAGTAGCGTCTCTCCAGAGGTCTGGTTCAGTGGTGCGGCTGATAAGCAGGGTAGCGGACAGTGAATGACTTTGATAAAGTCGTTTATTCACGGCAATATAAACAATTAATATATACAGACAATTATTAAAATCAACAATTATTAAAACAGTAGTAGCCAGTATAAAAAATAAAAGGGAGAAAATACTTAGGGTTTGTGGAAATATGTCCTTTTGTGGGAAAATCATCAAGTCCTTGGTTTCAAGTTCAGCAGAATTCTTTGTTCCAGGTTACAGAAGATGGCCAATCAAGATGGCCGCTAGCCATGTGCCCTTTGTTTCAGAGCTTAATTCAAAGTTCCGCAAGATGGCCGCCAGCCATGTGTCCTCTGGCTCGCAGCAGAATGTTCTCATATGGGTGGAATGGGAGGACTGCCTGAGTGGTTCCTTCCAAAGACTTTTGAACAATGCCCACCTTTGGGTGGAGCCTCAAGTACAGCCCAGGGGTTGGACAGGGGCGGTGAGCTCCCTGGCTGGGTGCTCTCTGCCCACCAAATATGACATTTGTCATATCTCGGCTTACGCTTTCCTCACACACATGACCATCACATATTCATATTTCTCAGACTAGGCCAGTTCATATGATACCAGACTTGGGCATGTTTGCATGCCCGGTTAAAAACAGTGGAATCCCCCGAGTTCTGGTTATGCCAGTGGCCCCAATTTACTATCAAAATACTCACAAGATCCGGACCAGCAGAATGATATAACTTCCACAGCTCTCCGATGTATGGTACTTCTAAAACATGCATAAAGATCATAACTCTATGTTTCCCTATCCTGGCTGAATGGTTCCGCTAAGTCTGCCTCCTGCTGGGATTAGCTTCCTTGGTTCTGAAAAGACTCCTGGTTTGTTAATTAACATCTGAGTGTTACACCTCTGGCTTAATTAGCAAGTCACAGGGCACAGGCTTCATGAAAAGAACTCTGCTAACTAACTCCCCTGAAGACAGCAGAGACCCCCCAGGCTGGACTGCCTGGTGTCCACAGACATGAGATTCTGATTGGGCAGCGCAACGACAATCGAGGCAGGAAATCGATTGCGGCTGCGTTTTCTGCGCACTGATGGCTCGTCCGTCACAGACGCGTATTATGTGCAACAAACTGGATGCGCAATGGGGGCAAAATTTGCACCAAGTGTGGCAAATCTCTATATGGGGGAGTGAGAGAAGAGAGTACAGGAGTTGGAACTATATAAATCTGTGGTCTCTTGGTCTAGGTTTATCGATGACCTCTTCTTTGTGTGGAGTGGTCCAGAAACATCGCTTAGGCAGTTTTGTGATGAGATCAATAAAGTGTGGTCTGAAATTGATATAACATTTAATATTAGTGGAGAACAAGTGGATTTCCTGGACCTACAGATTAGGAAAAAACAAGAAGGCCTTACCACCAAAACGTACTTTAAAAGCACGGACAGGAACGGCTTTATACCTATGGGAAGCTGCCACCACGGCAACTGGCTTAAGAACATCCCAAGAGGACAGTTTGTAAGGATTAGGCGGAACTGTACCCATATGGATGATTATTTATCACAGAGTGAAACACTCCTTAATAGGTTTTTGGAAAAAGGTTATGATGAACAGACGTTGAGGA
Source organism: Hyperolius riggenbachi (assembly GCF_040937935.1). Classification (NCBI taxonomy): domain Eukaryota; kingdom Metazoa; phylum Chordata; class Amphibia; order Anura; family Hyperoliidae; genus Hyperolius; species Hyperolius riggenbachi. The sequence goes on from NC_090648.1 coordinate 275,711,218, forward strand.
AGGAGAGAATGCAAGTAGGAAATCTACCCAGACAAGAACTGTTGGTTAATAAATCTAGAGTTAGCACTAATTATAAGGAGTATTCAATCATTTTTTATTACAACCAACAACATAAGGACCTGGAAAGGATTATTAGAAAAAACTGGAATATTATTCAGGCGGATGGAGTATTACAGAAGGTTCTACCAGGGAAACCCCACTTCATTTATAGAAAAGCTCCGACACTCAAATCCACTTTAGTGTCGAGTTGTATTGAACCTCCCAGAACAACAGCTAGTGACATGCTGGGACAAGTAGGCTTCTTTCCATGCAGAAGCTGCAAGGGATGTAGAGAATCAACCGGAGTACAGGGACAACAAATTACATCTAGAAACACTGGAAGGAGTTATAAAATTCAACAGTGTATCACCTGTAGAACCAAAGGGGTTGTATATATCCTGTGGTGCCCCTGCAGACTAGAATACATAGGGCGAACCACTAGGGAATTATTCAAACGGATTCGGGAACATGTCAATAATATCAAGAAGGGTCTCGAGAGTCATAGTGTTTCAAACCACTTTAAATTGCATCATGATAAGAATCCAGCAGGCTTATAGGCTTTCTTGGAAATTTATGAGGGGCTCTTTGGCCCATCTGGGTCTTTCCCCGACTTCGAGATTCCTGGATAGTGTCTGTGCCCTGTATGAGTGTCCTTCCGCTCAAATTAAAATTAATGGTATTCTATCAGAGAAAATCGAGATACATAATGGAACACGACAAGGGTGCCCCCTGTCGCCACTTTTATACATATAATCGCAATGGAACATCTGGCAATTGCATTGAGAAACAATGTTAATGTGCGAGGGGTGAAAATAGGTCATAATGAGTATAAACTATCCATATATGCAGACGACCTACTGATATACGTGACAGATCTGATTACAACGCTGCCCAACATCTTATCTACCTTTGAAATTCTTGGGGAACTGAGTAACTTTAAAGTTAATTTCTCCAAATGTGAGATACTCAATTTATCAGTACCTAGACATAAGGTTAACTCAATACAAAGAGCATTCTCCTTTGCCTGGAAGGAAGATTATATTACTTACTTGGGCCTAAGGATAACCAAAGATCCTACACGGCTATATAAAGAGAATTTCACACCTCTCAATAAAAAATTCACAGATGATTTACAAAGATGGGACGTTTTGTTCCATTCCTGGACAGGACGCATTAATATTTTAAAAATGAACCTAATGCCGAGATTGTTGTACCCACTTCAGACATTGCCAATACATATTCCAAACAAGTTCTTTAAGACGATCACAAGCATGTGGTCCAAATTTATTTGGAAAGGACGCAGGCCTAGACTCGCAGCGAGACTCCTATATAGAGCTAAAGAAGACGGGGGGCTAGCATTACCTGAACCCAAACTGTATCGCCTGGCCTCTCATTTAAACAGAATTAAGGACTGGGCATTAAAATCTCGTCAGTGGGCAGTTTTGGAAGATGAATTGGCACACAGGGGACTCAATTCAGCAGTTTGGATCCATAGGTCGGAAAGAAAGAAACATGGTAGTGGGTGGCCTCAAATCATGAGAGTGACCTTAAACCTCTGGGATAGACTATTGAGACAGCACCGGGTGGCGTCATACCTGAGTCCTTTAACTCCAATATGAAATAATTATTTATTTCAGCCAGGTTTTAGTCAGGGGTTCCCAAATAGACAAGCCTTAGGGGAGGACATCACGTTGGGTAATCTTCTGCCCTCGGGGATACCGCCTACCAGACAGGAACTGACAGACAGACTAGGTGGACTTGAGTTCCCACAATTTGCATATTTGCAATTGACGCATTTCATTAGGCAATGTTTGAAGGAGGGGTACACGACGAGAGATCTCTCAGAAATCGAACGACAGGTTTTTGTAGATCCGCCAGACAAACAGGCGCTATCGATTTACTATAAAATTATTTTGCACATTGTCTTTGACTCTACCCCGACCTACATAGAAAAATGGCACTCAGAACTCAATAGGGTATTTCCAAAAGAAAAATGGGACAAGGCTTTCGTTTTCGCAAACAAAGCCTCTATCTCTGGACGGGCAAAGGAGAATGCTTTTAAAATAATGTCGAGATGGTATAAAACACCCCTAGTCTTGGATAAAAATAATCCTGAGATCTCTCCATTGTGTTGGCGTTGTGGACTAGAAGAAGGTTCAATGGTGCATATTTGGTATGCTTGTTGCCGCATAAAGCCATTCTGGTCAAAAATTTGTACAATAACTAGAGAATGCCTGTACTATCAGTTAGAAGACAATCCAGAATCTCTGCTCCTCTTGATGCTACCTATGCCAATTAAGAAATTTAAAAAATCTTTAATCAGGCACTTCTTAACAGCTGCTAGATTAACTATACCTAGGTATTGGAAATCTACTGAAACACCACCAATTAAGGTATGGAGATCAGAGGTAGATCACATAGAGCGCATGGAGACTTTATTGCAGGAATCGCATCGTAAACCCCTTTCGCACGCCAATTCATGGTTAATGTGGCATATATATACAGAATCTGAAGCAGGAAAACGGTTGCTGGGAGAGTCTGATGGATAAGGCAGCAGGCTGATACTGAGGCCTTGGGGTTATTGAGGCTAGAAAAGAGCCAGTCAAGCTTGGTTAGCATGAGTAATGGTCCACATGGGGAGAAGAGAGAGGGTGGGTATAGGGACAGGGGAGGAAGGTTACTTTAGGGGGGATGAAAACTGGGTCGGCATCAACAGGTTGGATACAGACTTGGCATATATAGATGGAGATAAAGCAGATAGTATGTGTCATGACATGATGTTTTGTTCATGTTAATTGTGGTTTTGATTTGGAATGTAGAATTTGCTGCATGCAATGCCACTGCTGTACCAGATGCATCTTTTATATATTGACCCAATAAAAACCTTTTGAAATAAAAAAAAAAAGAATCCAGCAGGCTTGAGATTCATGGCTCTTGAGAAGTACAGGAAGAAATGGAGAGGGTTGAATCTCATGAAAGAAATTTCTAAAGCAGAGGGTAGATGGATATTTAATTTGAGAACCTTGAGTCCTCATGGACTGAATATTGAATTTGACCTCAATTGTCACATCTCAAATGATTGATATGTCAGTTTCTGTAGTAAAGGTTTTACTGTACATAAGACTTGAAAACCACTGGATAGTATGATATGACCACACTTCATTGTAGGTGGGAGGGTTTCCTGAAGGTCAGGGCCCACCTTAAATAACAATTGAACAGCACTTTAGCACTTAAACACAAATATTCATAGCAAGGGGTGTAGAACTTAGCACAATTTGGGATCTGTTATGGGGTAGGATCCAATATAAATAAACATTGGTATTAGTAGGTTCATCACAAAATGATGTAACACACATAATAAGGATACTCCCTGGATTTTGGAAGAATTGACACAACAAAAATACAGTATAGAGGATGCACATAAAATAATAAGTGCACAGGGCACAGTAGGGGCAAATCAATAGATCAAAAATCAATAATTGGAGGGGGAGTCATAGGTATAGGACCCACCACATACCAAAAATTAGCACAAATAATAATTTATAAGCACAGCACAAGGTAATGGCACAAGATGTGGAGAATAAAGATCACAACCATTGGCAGGCCCTAAGATGTTGGTCTGTCAATAATTACTAGAACTAGTGTTGCACATTAATATATTAAATTAAATCTAGTTAAATAATTATAGGCACAGAGTGAATAAATGTCACAGATAAAATATGTGGTGGGTGTAATATCACTTTAGACCACATGAGGGGGCTTTATTCGGAATTAAAAATAAAGAAAGGTTGGACAAAGATTCAGGCAGCAGAGGGCGGTAGTCCGCTTACTGCTTTACATATAAACTAAATAAAAATAATTTTAACAAATCAACATAATGAAGGCCTAGATCGGAAGGAGTGTTCTTAAAAATAGCATATATTAAAATTTTAATGTGTTTTAGGATGTAAATAATACCCATCCAGTCCCTCGAGCGGCGTACATTTGAAATCGGCGCCGGTAGACTTGGGCGCAGGATACAGCGTTATATAGCTGATCCTGCTTCTGCACAAGTCCGGGCCGATTTAATTACTATTCCCCCTCCAGGCCGACATGGATAGTGGGGGAATGAAATAATTCGGCTTCCAGCGATTGCTGGAGGCCGAATTATTATGTTTTTAAGCAACTTCGGCTCTGTCTTCTGACGGAGCCGACGTTACTCACTGAGCACTTCAATAGGAATGATTCCTATTGAAGTCTATGGAGGCGCCGGCTGCGCCCAAATCTAGCAGCGCTGAAAAGCACTGCTCCGCTCGAGCGATGCTCCAATCGGGAGCAGGGAGTCACTATGTAACATGGCGTCAGACGTCAGGACACGGAGCCCCTGGTGAGTCTGGCTGAGGACGAAACGCGCGTAAGGCAGAGCTAACGTTTGACGTCGCGCACATCCAGGAAGCGCACGGAACCGGCCGGTCAGAGCAAAAGCGCACTATTTGGATCCCTGAGAGCGAGAGAGGCGGCGGAGCGGGCTAGCGTGGAACGGCTGAGACGCACCCTGCAACAGGCGGATGGGCATTGACACATTGGCCCTGATTCACAAAGCGGTGATAACTCAGTTATCACGCCTAAAAGACTTTAGGCGTGATAAGCCGTGCAAAGCTGAGTTATCACCGATTTGTGCTGCTCTTCGCGCGAAGCTCCCGCGCGCAAAGTTTTGCGTGCGTAGCGCACCGCGCTGCGCGCGCAAAGTCCCATAGGGCTCAATGGACGCTGCGCGAAGCACGGTACACTGCGCGCGCAGCGCGGTGCGCTACGCGCGCAAAACTTTGCGCGCGGGAGATCGCGCGAGTTTCTTCTTATCACGCCTAAACTGAGTTTAGGCGTGATAAAGGGCTTTTCACAGGCGTGCAAACACTTTGCACCGCTTTGTGAATCAAGCCCATAGTGTCTGTATATGCGGAAAATCTTCTGGAGGCGTGAGTGAGCTGATATATGCGCACAGAAGCAAATTGCATACAGTATTACGCTATGTGGTCTTTCTTTTTCTGTATGTTTTATTGAGAATTTTTACTGTGGAATAAATCGGAAGGACCTTGCAAGAGTCCTGTTTTAAACAAGTGCGAGTCGTGATTGAAACCTTCTAAAAAAAAGAGCAGTTTCCACCAGCATATAGTGGTGGGCAGGGCCGCCATCAGAAATTTTAGGGCCCCTCACAAATCATCAGTCCGGGCCCCCCCCCCCCCCAACTGAGAAATGTGCGTAGCCATTACATGTTGGTAGAGCTAGTTGGAGGCTTGCTGTCCACAAATTAATCACGAATAACCACGGTGGATACTCGTGATTCAAGTTAGCTCCAATTGCCACAGCTGAGCGGCTAGATGCGGCGGGGTTAATTACCCAGAACGCCACTCTCCGCCCAGCGTTTCAACGAGGTGCAAGTGTCTGAATGGACGCGTTGCAAGCCTCGATATCGAGCACTTCCTCCTTCAAGCCGGAAGGAGGAAGTGCTCCATCATTTTTTTAGAACCTCCCAGTTTTCTTTTCTGTTTAAAAAAGCTAAAAAAAAGTAGGTTTAATGCTATTGTCTCATATGGTAATGATTCAGCTTTTCCCATAGTCTCGCAGTTAGCAATCATGTGACCCCCAACAAGACAAATTCAGCAATCATGAGGCCCCCAACAAACCATGAGGCCCCCAACAAGACAAATTCAGCAATCATGAGGCCCCCAACAAGACAAATTCAGCAATCATGAGGCCCCCAACAAGACAAATTCAGCAATCATGAGGCCCCCAACAAATCATGAGGCCCCCAACAAGTAAAAATTCAATCATTAGGCCCCCAACAAGACAAATTCAGCAGTCATGAGGCACATAAATAGACAGCATTTCACATAAATAGGCAGAATGACCCCTTATGGTAGACACCTCTGACAGGGACCCCCAGGTTAGGTAGTGAGTGACATGGAGCCCTTTAGGCAGTGAGTGACAGGGAGCCCTTTTAGGTAGTGAGTGAGTGACAGGGAGCCCCTTTAGGTAGTGAGTGAGTGCCAGGGAGCCCCTTTAGGTAGTGAGTGAGTGCCAGGGAGCCCCTTTAGGTAGTGAGTGAGTGCCAGGGAGCCCCTTTAGGTAGTGAGTGCCAGGGAGCCCCTTTAGGTAGTGAGTGAGTGCCAGGGAGGCCCTTTAGGAAGTGAGTGAGTGACAGGGAGCCCCTTTAGCAAGTGAGTGAGTGACAGGGAGGCCCTTTAGCAAGTGAGTGAGTGACAGGGAGCCCCTTTAGCAAGTGAGTGAGTGACAGGGAGGCCCTTTAGCAAGTGAGTGAGTGACAGGGAGGCCCTTTAGCAAGTGAGTGAGTGACAGGGAGGCCCTTTAGCAAGTGAGTGAGTGACAGGGAGCCCCTTTAGCAAGTGAGTGAGTGACAGGGAGCCCCTTTAGCAAGTGAGTGAGTGACAGGGAGCCCCATTAGCAAGTGAGTGAGTGACTGGGAGCCCCTTTAGCAAGTGAGTGAGTGACAGGGAGCCCCTTTAGCAAGTGAGTGAGTGACAGGGAGCCCCTTTAGCAAGTGAGTGAGTGACAGGGAGCCCCTTTAGCAAGTGAGTGAGTGACAGGGAGCCCCTTTAGCAAGTGAGTGAGTGCCAGGGAGCCCCTTTAGGTAGTGAGTGAGTGCCAGGGAGCCCCTTTAGGTAGTGAGTGAGTGCCAGGGAGGCCCTTTAGGAAGTGAGTGAGTGACAGGGAGCCCCTTTAGCAAGTGAGTGAGTGACAGGGAGCCCCTTTAGCAAGTGAGTGAGTGACAGGGAGGCCCTTTAGCAAGTGAGTGAGTGACAGGGAGCCCCTTTAGCAAGTGAGTGAGTGACAGGGAGGCCCTTTAGCAAGTGAGTGAGTGACAGGGAGGCCCTTTAGCAAGTGAGTGAGTGACAGGGAGGCCCTTTAGCAAGTGAGTGAGTGAGTGACAGGGAGCCCCTTTAGCAAGTGAGTGAGTGACAGGGAGCCCCTTTAGCAAGTGAGTGAGTGACAGGGAGGCCCTTTAGCAAGTGAGTGAGTGACAGGGAGGCCCTTTAGCAAGTGAGTGAGTGACAGGGAGGCCCTTTAGCAAGTGAGTGAGTGACAGGGAGCCCCTTTAGCAAGTGAGTGAGTGACAGGGAGCCCCTTTAGCAAGTGAGTGAGTGACAGGGAGCCCCTTTAGCAAGTGAGTGAGTGACAGGGAGCCCCTTTAGCAAGTGAGTGAGTGACAGGGAGCCCCTTTAGCAAGTGAGTGAGTGACAGGGAGCCCCTTTAGCAAGTGAGTGAGTGACAGGGAGCCCCTTTAGCAAGTGAGTGAGTGACAGGGAGCCCCTTTAGCAAGTGAGTGAGTGACAGGGAGCCCCTTTAGCAAGTGAGTGAGTGACAGGGAGCCCCTTTAGCAAGTGAGTGACAGGGAGCCCCTTTAGCAAGTGAGTGAGTGACAGGGAGGCCCTTTAGGAAGTGAGTGAGTGACAGGGAGCCCCTTTAGCAAGTGAGTGAGTGACAGGGAGGCCCTTTAGCAAGTGAGTGAGTGACAGGGAGCCCCTTTAGCAAGTGAGTGAGTGACAGGGAGGCCCTTTAGCAAGTGAGTGAGTGACAGGGAGGCCCTTTAGCAAGTGAGTGAGTGACAGGGAGGCCCTTTAGCAAGTGAGTGAGTGACAGGGAGGCCCTTTAGCAAGTGAGTGAGTGACAGGGAGCCCCTTTAGCAAGTGAGTGAGTGACAGGGAGCCCCTTTAGCAAGTGAGTGAGTGACAGGGAGCCCCTTTAGCAAGTGAGTGAGTGACAGGGTGTCACGCTTGGAGGTGTATTCTCCACGGTCAGCACGTGATGCATAAGCTGACGTGAAGGAGGTACACACACCAGCACAAGGAATCAGGATATCCCCAGTTTAGTGGAGGAGAGGACTGACTCCAATAAGAGATTGTGGTGCACAGAGCCGGTGCAGATCCGAACAGCCACAAACAACACTTTCGTAATAACGTCTCAGCGCAAAGTAGCGCTGAGCGCATAAACCAGGACTGAGGAGATCAGGACAGGTAGACAGAATGAACGCTTGCCTAACTAGCCACTACTCAGTGACAGCAAGCGTCCACAATAAAACAGACTGGAATGAGGTAGCCAATGCGTTTGCAGCAATGGCGTGCCTCACAAAGACAGGACAGGATAGTCAGGAAATAGCAGGATCAAGATAGATGAACGTAACACAGATAAATATACAATAAGCATGATTTTCTAGCGTATTACAATTACAGCTATCAATGAAACTATTTGTAACGTCTGACTAACATATGTATATATCGGCAATGAACTGATATATGACATAAGCAGAAACTCTGACTAAGACTGGAGTAATACAGGGAACAGGACTCAGAAGGATTCGCTATCTCTTCGCAGAGATGAACGCAATCCACAAACAGGACCAGGAACAGGATAACTAGCTCAGCGTGCTGGAACGCTGACTAACGGAATACAGGATATAAACAGTTAGTGTACGTATATATCAGCGACACTGATGTATCAACGTAACACGAATACAAGGAAAATAATAAACGTGCAAGTATGCGTATATATTGGCGATGAACCAACATATGACACAAGACAAGCAAAGTAACAACTTCTAGAAACAAGAGCAGAACTAGGAGGACTCGCTGACCCCTTCGCAGGAGTCAGCGCAGTCCACACGGACTAGGAACGAGGTGGGGCACGGGTAGTGTTGGGCGAACATCTAGATGTTCGGGTTCGGGCCGAACAGGCCGAACATGGCCGCGATGTTCGGGTGTTCGACCCGAACTCCGAACATAATGGAAGTCAATGGGGACCCGAACTTTTGTGGTTTGTAAAGCCTCCTTACATGCTACATACCCCAAATTTACAGGGTATGTGCACCTTGGGAGTGGGTACAAGAGGAAAAAAAAATTAGCAAAAAGAGCTTATAGTTTTTGAAAAAATCGATTTTAAAGTTTCAAAGGGAAAACTGTCTTTTAAATGCGGGAAATGTCTGTTTTCTTTGCACAGGTAACATGTTTTTTGTCGGCATGCAGTCATAAATGTAATACATATAAGAGGTTCCAGGAAAAGGGACCGGTAACGCTAACCCAGCAGCAGCACACGTGATGGAACAGGAGGAGGGTGGCGCAGGAGGAGAAGAAGGCCACGCTTTGTGAGACACAACAACCCCGGCCTTGCATGAGGGCAAGAAGCGTGCGGATAGCAGGCTTTGTACCGCCATGCAGTCATAAATGTAATAAAGATAAGTGGTTCAATAAACAGGGACCACGCGGCAACGCTAACCCAGCAGCAGCAGACGTGATGGAACAGGAGCAGGCGCAGGAGGAGAAGGCCACGCTTTGTGAGACACAACAACCCAGGCCTTGCATGAGGGCAAGAAGCGTGCGGATAGCATGCTTTGTACCGCCATGCAGTCATAAATGTAATAAAGATAAGTGGTTCAATAAACAGGGACCACGCGGCAACGCTAACCCAGCAGCAGCAGACGTGATGGAACAGGAGGAGGCGCAGGAGGAGAAGGCCACGCTTTGTGAGACACAACAACCCAGGCCTTGCATGAGGGCAAGAAGCGTGCGGATAGCAGGCTTTGTACCGCCATGCAGTCATAAATGTAATAAAGATAAGTGGTTCAATAAACAGGGACCACGCGGCAACGCTAACCCAGCAGCAGCAGACGTGATGGAACAGGAGGAGGCGCAGGAGGAGAAGGCCACGCTTTGTGAGACACAACAACCCAGGCCTTGCATGAGGGCAAGAAGCGTGCGGATAGCATGCTTTGTACCGCCATGCAGTCATAAATGTAATAAAGATAAGTCGTTCAATAAACAGGGACCACGCGGCAACGCTAACCCAGCAGCAGCAGACGTGATGGAACAGGAGCAGGCGCAGGAGGAGAAGGCCACGCTTTGTGAGACACAACAACCCAGGCCTTGCATGAGGGCAAGAAGCGTGCGGATAGCATGCTTTGTACCGCCATGCAGTCATAAATGTAATAAAGATAAGTGGTTCAATAAACAGGGACCACGCGGCAACGCTAACCCAGCAGCAGCAGACGTGATGGAACAGGAGGAGGCGCAGGAGGAGAAGGCCACGCTTTGTGAGACACAACAACCCAGGCCTTGCATGAGGGCAAGAAGCGTGCGGATAGCATGCTTTGTACCGCCATGCAGTCATAAATGTAATAAAGATAAGTGGTTCAATAAACAGGGACCACGCGGCAACGCTAACCCAGCAGCAGCAGACGTGATGGAACAGGAGCAGGCGCAGGAGGAGAAGGCCACGCTTTGTGAGACACAACAACCCAGGCCTTGCATGTGGACAAAAAGCGTGCGGATATAGCAGCAATGCTTTTTGCCGCCATGCAGTCATAAATGTAATACAGATGAGAGGTTCAATAAACAGGGCCCGGAAACGCAACACCATCCCAGATGTTCATTGGTCATGTTACTTGGTTGGGGTCCTGGAGTGTTGCGTAGTCATTTCCAATCCAGGATTGATTCATTTTAATTTGAGTCAGACGGTCTGCATTTTCTGTAGAGAGGCGGATACGCCGATCTGTGACGATGCCTCCGGCAGCACTGAAACAGCGTTCCGACATAACGCTGGCTGCTGGGCAAGCCAGCACCTCTATTGCGTACATTGCCAGTTCGTGCCAGGTGTCTAGCTTCGATACCCAATAGTTGAAGGGTGCAGATGGATGGTTCGACACAGCTACGCCATCTGACATGTAGTCCTTGACCATCTTCTCCAGGCGATCGGTGTTGGAGGTGGATCTGCACGCTTGCTGTTCAGTGGGCTGCGGCTGCATGGGTGTCAGAAAATTTTCCCACTCCAAGGACACTGCCGATACCATTCCCTTTTGGGTACTAGCTGCGGCTTGCGTTGTTTGCTGCCCTCCTGGTCGTCCTGGGTTTGCGGAAGTCAGTCTGTCTGCGTACAACTGGCTAGAGGAGGGGGAGGATGTCAATCTCCTCTCTAAAGTCTCCACAAGGGCCTGCTGGTATTCTTCCATTTTGACCTGTCTGACTCTTTCTTCAAGCAGTTTTGGAACATTGTGTTTGTACCGTGGATCCAGAAGGGTATAAACCCAGTAATTGGTGTTGTCCAGAATGCGCACAATGCGTGGGTCACGTTCAATGCAGTCTAGCATGAATTGAGCCATGTGTGCCAGAGTCCTACCAGAATCCTCATCATCCTCTTGTGAGCGTTGTGATAGTTGTTGTGATGCATCATAGTCGTCACCTTCCTCCTGGTCTGCTTCTGCTGACCATTCGCGTTGAATTGTGGAAGTCCAACGTGCACCGCTCTGGCCCTCGTCAGTGGTGGCATGAAATTCCTGCTCCAACTCCAGCTGTTCCTCCTCCTCTTCTTCGTCATAGCTGCTGGGGCCAGCGTTCCCTGAGGCGGATGGCCTGATGTTGGTACCATCACGCTGATCGTTTTCTCCTTCAGATTCCCCCAGTTGCATCATGACAGCTGTTTCCTTGATTTTTAACATCGACCTCTTCAGTAAACACAGCAGTGGTATGGTAATGCTGACTGAAGAGTTGTCACTGCTCACAAGCAACGTGGATTGCTCAAAATTTTGGAGGACTTGGCAGAGGTCCAACATGTTGGCCCAATCGGATCCACAGAAGCTTGGCAGCTGGCCGGATGCGCCTCGGTACTGCGCCGTCATGTACTGGACCACTGCACTCTTCTGCTCGCAAAAGCGGGCTAGCATGTGCAGCGTAGAATTCCAGCGCGTAGGGACATCACACAGCAAGCGATGGTGGGGGAGATTGAAGCGCTCCTGCATCTTGGCGAGTGCCCCCGAAGCAGTACTGGAATTTCTACAATGTTTGGACACTCGACGCACCTTCAACAGCAGATCGGGCACGCCTGGGTATGTCCTCAGGAATCGCTGAACTACTAGGTTCATCACGTGCGCCAGGCAAGGGATGTGTGTCAGCTTAGCCAACCTTAAAGCGCGAATGAGATTACTCCCATTATCACACACAACCATGCCCGGTTTCAGGTCCAGCGGTGCCAGCCACAAATCCGTCTGTTCCTTTATTCCCCTCCAAATTTCCTCCCCTGTGTGCTGCTTATCCCCAAGGCAGATTAGCTTCAGCAACGCTTGCTGACGCATGCCAACAGCTGTGCTGCACTGCTTCCACGATCCTACTGCTGCTGGGTTAGCGTTTCCGGATGAGGTACAGCTTTGAGATGCGTTGGAGGAGAAGGAGTCAGAGAGGTAGGTGCTGCTGTTATCCAGTGGGAGGGACGGCGGTGCAGCTGTTTGTGGCGTGGGCAACACCCGTGCCGTAGCAGGTGAGGAATCGCTGCCAGGCTCCACAAGGTTCACCCAGTGCGCGGTAAGGGAGATGTATCGACCCTGGCCGAACGCACTCGTCCAGGTGTCAGTGGTGAGGTGAACCTTGCAGGCAACGGCATTCTTCAAGCTTCGGGTTATTTTGCTGACCACGTGCTCATGCAACTCAGGCACTGCAGAGCGTGCAAAGTGGTAGCGGCTGGGAACCACGTAACGTGGGATGGCCACTGACATCATGCCCTTGAAGCTGTTTGTCTCCACCAATCGATATGGCAGCATTTCGCAGGCCAGAAGCTTGGCTATGCTGGCTGTTACTGCCACGGCCCGGGGGTCATTTGCTGGCAATTTCCTCTTGCGCTCAAACATCTCCGACACAGACAACTGAACCGTAGCGCTGCACACGGAAGGGCTGTTGGTTGTTGTGTTTGATGAACACTGGGAGACCTCAAGAGCACTACTCCGGAAAGTGACAGTGTCAGCGTCGTCTGATGTTTGTGAATGTTGTGAACCACGCAATGGCTGGGCTACTGCTGCTGCTGAGGCGGGTCTGGTGGTGAGTCTGGTGAACCCAAGGGAGGCAGTGTTGTTTCTGGTACCCTGTCCTGACGCGTTTGTCCAAAGAGTGGGATGTTTGGATAGCATGTGACGGCTCATGCTGGTGGTGGAGAGGTTGTTAATATTTTTCCCCCTGCTCAGGCGGGTCTTGCACACCTTGCAAATCGCCATGGTAACATCCTCAGTGCAGTCTTCAAAGAAAGCCCAGACTTTGGAGCACCTGCCTCCTTGCTGGCGATTTCTGTTTGCTCCTCTTTTGCCTCTCACTTGAACTTCCACGCTTGTGGTGCCTGAAATTGCGCGCCGCCTACCTTGTGGCACAAGGCGAACTCGTGCAGCAGTGTGTTCTTCAACAGACTCATCTGTGCTGCTGCTACGACGGCGATGTTCTCGTTCACAAACAAAATCTGGGTCTCTGTCCACATTGTCCATACCCTCCTCTTCCATCTCCTCAAACTCGTCATATGTCATTGTGGGCCACCGCCGTGGAGTAGAGCTCCCCACAACAACCTCTGCGCAGCACACTCCAACGTCGTCTTCCAGATCTTGTCGGCCGACCTCCTGCAATTGCAACCCCTCCTGCCCAAATTGCTCTGGGATTTGGGTTTCCGAGTCCTCTTCGGACTCGCCTTGTATTTCAGTGCGCGGTGCATTTCCCACAGTTAACGGTTGTGAATCCAGGCACAACATTTCTGGCTGTTCCTCCATTGACCTTTGAAAGGTGGAAGTTTGTTGGGCTGGGAATAGCTCCTGCGAATACCCCATTGTGTCCTGAGGTAATTCATCGGACTGGTTATCTGGCAGTTGTGTGCGTGGTGTCGCTGCCGGTTGTGTCAGCTTTGTGCCCACTGGCTCCTTGTAACTGGCTGAGGACTCGGACCTCGTGCGTGATGTGCTGGTGCTGCTTAACCCACTGCTGGACGCTTGAGAGGTCATCCAAGTAATTATCTGGTCCTGTTCTTTTGGATTTGTGAGGGTTGTTGTCCTGGACAACATGGGCGGTATTGAGTGGGTTTTCTTGGGTGCTCCCCTGTGGCCTGTACGTGAACCGTCAGGGGAAACACCTCTTCCCTTGCCCCTCCCTCTTTCACCGGATTTCTTCCTCATTTCACTTATCCTTACAGTACACGCTGACTGGCAGCAGTACAGTGGCAGTACAGAAATGCTATACAGTACCACTATTCCCAGCAGCGACACAGAGCACAATGCTATACAGTGACGGGTGAGCGGTGTACCACTATTCCCAGCAGCGACACAGAGCACAATGCTATACAGTGACGGGTGAGCGGTGTACCACTATTCCCAGCAGACACAGAACAGTACACAGAATGCTATATAGTGTGGCTGAACGAGCGGTGTACCACTATTCCCAGCAGACACAGAACAGTACACAGAATGCTATATAGTGTGGCTGAACGAGCGGTGTACTACTGTTCCCAGCAGACACAGAACAGTACACAGAATGCTATATAGTGTGGCTGAACGAGCGGTGTACTACTGTTCCCAGCAGACACAGAACAGTACACAGAATGCTATATAGTGTGGCTGAACGAGCGGTGTACCACTATTCCCAGCAGACACAGAACAGTACACAGAATGCTATATAGTGTGGCTGAACGAGCGGTGTACTACTGTTCCCAGCAGACACAGAACAGTACACAGAATGCTATATAGTGTGGCTGAACGAGCGGTGTACTACTGTTCCCAGCAGACACAGAACAGTACACAGAATGCTATATAGTGTGGCTGAACGAGCGGTGTACCACTGTTCCCAGCAGACACAGAACAGTACACAGAATGCTATATAGTGTGGCTGAACGAGCGGTGTACTACTGTTTCCAGCAGACACAGAACAGTACACAGAATGCTATATAGTGTGGCTGAACGAGCGGTGTACTACTGTTCCCAGCAGACACAGAACAGTACACAGAATGCTATATAGTGTGGCTGAACGAGCGGTGTACCACTGTTCCCAGCAGACACAGAACAGTACACAGAATGCTATATAGTGTGGCTGAACGAGCGGTGTACTACTGTTCCCAGCAGACACAGAACAGTACACAGAATGCTATATAGTGTGGCTGAACGAGCGGTGTACTACTGTTCCCAGCAGACACAGAACAGTACACAGAATGCTATATAGTGTGGCTGAACGAGCGGTGTACTACTGTTCCCAGCAGACACAGAACAGTACACAGAATGCTATATAGTGTGGCTGAACGAGCGGTGTACCACTGTTCCCAGCAGACACAGAACAGTACACAGAATGCTATATAGTGTGGCTGAACGAGCGGTGTACCACTGTTCCCAGCAGACACAGAACAGTACACAGAATGCTATATAGTGTGGCTGAACGAGCGGTGTACTACTGTTCCCAGCAGACACAGAACAGTACACAGAATGCTATATAGTGTGGCTGAACGAGCGGTGTACTACTGTTCCCAGCAGACACAGAACAGTACACAGAATGCTATATAGTGTGGCTGAACGAGCGGTGTACTACTGTTCCCAGCAGACACAGAACAGTACACAGAATGCTATATAGTGTGGCTGAACGAGCGGTGTACTACTGTTCCCAGCAGACACAGAACAGTACACAGAATGCTATATAGTGTGGCTGAACGAGCGGTGTACTACTGTTCCCAGCAGACACAGAACAGTACACAGAATGCTATATAGTGTGGCTGAACGAGCGGTGTACTACTGTTCCCAGCAGACACAGAACAGTACACAGAATGCTATATAGTGTGGCTGAACGAGCGGTGTACTACTGTTCCCAGCAGCGACACACAATGACTGGGGGGGACCCTGGCTAGCGTGGCTGGAGCGCGAACTACCCTGCCTGCCTACCCAAAGCTAAACCCACAGACAAATGGCGGAGATATGACGTGGTTCGGGTATTTATTTACCCGAACCACGTGACAGTTCGGCCAATCAGAGCGCGTTCGGGTCCGAACCACGTGACCCGTTCGGCCAATCACAGCGCTAGCCGAACGTTCGGGGAACGTTCGGCCATGCGCTCTTAGTTCGGCCATATGGCCGAACGGTTTGGCCGAGCACCGTCAGGTGTTCGGCCGAACTCGAACATCACCCGAACAGGGTGATGTTCTGCAGAACCCGAACAGTGGCGAACACTGTTCGCCCAACACTAGGCACGGGCAGAGTAACAGACAGGATCTGAGACTATGGTAGCCCATCAAGCATTGCAGGAAGCAGTTCTTTATACTGAGGTCATCCAATGGGAGCAGACCTGCAGATTCCCACACAAGTGAATGGTAATTAATCACAGGCTGACAGCAGGAAAAGGCAGACAATGATATGCAGCCTGCAGGAAAGGGATTGCCCCTCCATTGCAGCAGACAATGTTTGTTTACACAAGAGCATGTTAAACTGTCATTAATTTCAGAGTGACTGCAGATGGAATCAGCAACTAGTTTAAGTGCAAACCAAACTATGCAAGAAAATGCATGTAATGACATCAGAACTGCTTGGGTTACAATACCACTGCAGCCAGCAGTAAACGCTGCAGACATGATCATAACATAACCCCCCCCCCCCCCCCCCCCTTAAAAGCGGATACCAGACGCTTTTCAAAACTGAAATTCCCGACAAAACAATCTGACTGATAATTCATGATGACCGGGACAGCCCGGCAAGACCAAATTCCAGAATCAGGCCCCACAAGACTGGACCCATCAGAACCAGAACCTACAGAACCATGCCCATCAGTACTACAAGCCCCAGTGTGACACCCATCAGAACCATGATTTCCAGAATAAAGCCCTCCGAAACTCCCTGAGCGATACCCACCGCCTTCCAGGAACCGTTCAAAAACGCCAAAGCCTTTGCAATGCCCACCGGGACTGTCTTTACCAACACAAAACCCACTATTGAACCAGTCCAAGGCACCAGGACAAGTTTTCTCAGAGACCTCCCAGAACACCTTGAAGCTCCAAAGAGATCCCCATAGGTCAGAACGCCCCTTAGGCTCACATGGAGAACTATCAAGAACCCCTATGGAACCTAGGGCAATTCCCGAGTCAGGGCCACAAGGACAAACATCAAGATCAGGGCTTTCAGGGACCAGAACCATCTCTGGGCATGCAGGCAGACTGGCAACATCAGAACATGTTCCTACTAAGGAAGCATCAGAGCACGCTAACACCTTAGACACACTTGGGCATTCTGGCACACAAAGAACATCTGGGCACACTGGCACAAGAGAAACCTCTGGGCATGTCAAGGAACCGTGAGCCTCAGGGTCAGCCAAGACAAGACCAAAACCAGGACTGGCCAAAAAAAAATCATCATGACTAGACTTCGCAACTACTGGGCTTTTACACGAGAATGCAGGATCAGACTTAGATGTCGCTGATTCCAGCAAAGTTAGTAACAAATCAGATTCAGGGGCACTAACAAGACAGGACAAATCTTCTGATGTATGCACTGAACCAGATAGGAACTCCACAACTACCTCTGGACTGGACAGAGACTCATCTAATACACTGGATTGGAGCTCATGAGGTGCTGCAGAACATGTCAGTATTGCAGCAGCCCCCACTGGACTAGGCAAAACTGAGGAATTCCCTGGACAGGAAGGGGACTCTGGAACCTCTGCCACAGCGGCCAGAGAACCAGAATCTTTCAGGATACAGGGCTGGGTTTCAGGAACACTCATTAGACCGGACTGAAATTCTGAGATTTCTATTATTTTGACCAGAGAATCAGAATTATCCATGTTACAGGGCAAGACTTTTGAAACATTCAAAGGACAGGGCTGGAGTTCCTCGGTTGTTACAACACTGGAGAGGGACTCAACAACATTGGATAAATCAGACTGTGTACAGGGCAAGGTATCTAACACACTTGCTGACGAGGACAATATTTCAATGGCTTCTGCTTCGCTGGGCAGAAATTCATCAAGTTTTATTAGAGCAGACTGTAATTCCAAAACAGCTGCTAGACAAGTGAATATTACTGCAACACCAACTGAGGCAAGCAGTGCCTCAGACTCCTCTGCTAGAGGGTTTGAAGTATCCAAAGTACTGGGTGAAGCATAAGACTCTGCGACCACAGCTTCACTGGACAGGATCACTGAATAGTCCATATTGCAGGGCAAAACCATGGAAGCACCTGCTGGACAGCAAAATGATTCTGTGACCTGAGTTTCATTGGAGAGATCTACTGCACAATTCATGGTACAGGGCAAATTTACTGGAATATTTTCTGAACACGGTAATAATTCTGCGATTTCGGATTCACATAGCAGACGCTCTGAGTTATTCACGAAACTAGAGTGAGGTGTAGAAACAGGAAGATCAAAACACAATGTTTGCGCATCTGAATCACCATTCAATTGTGAAATTGGAAAATTCAGATGCTGGGGTTCTGAGGTTTCTGGACAGGATTGCTGGGACTCGGAAACTGATGTAGTGCATCTATTGGCATTTGCTGGATCAGACAGGAGTTGAACTTTATTAACACAGGTAATTTCTGCAGAAGTGTTTGCAGAGACAGGCAAGATTTTTCTGGTGTCTGTTTCACTGAACAAAGACTCATGAGTACTGGCTAGGCTGGACTCAGAAGTCAGCAGGACCTCTGGATTCTCTGCTGAGAAATTTGTGCAGGGCAAAGTTAAGAAAGTATCAGTGGCTTCTGTTTTACTGGGAAGTAACACTGAGTTATCCATGGTACAGGGTGGAGTTACAGGAACATTCACAAAACATGGCAGGGACTCAGTAACTGGAGAAGTGGGACAGTCTCCATAAAAATCGTCCAAAATCATCTTCCACACATCGATCAATGGAGCCACAAAGTCATACCCACACACACCAGTTTTTATTAGGTTATAGGCAGACTTAATGCATGCATTCAATACTAATTCACTTTTTGCACTGTAAAATTGACAAAATGAACTTGAATCATTCTTCCATTCATTGACCAGAGCTTCCATCTCTCCTTTCTCAAATGGAGGATTCCAAGCATACTTAACAGGCAGATCACAGTTTGCAAATGTGGTTATGGCAGAAACATACATTGGATTATTTAGCAGGCGATTGGCAGATTTCTTATTCCTAAGGATCTCCAATACCTGTAGCAAGTGTTGGACTGTAGTGTATGCAAATTTTTCTTGCTGCACGAATAGATTGATTTGTTCAATACTCTGTAATATATCCTCATAATCATACTCAGATAATTCTTTTAAACAAAAATCTTTATTTTCCCTAGCCAGTGATGAAAGTTCATTAGTAGTTTCATAAGTCCATTTAACTCCCCTGAAAGACAATTGCATTTCATTATCTGTTAATGGCAGAATCTCATTGCAGGTCTGATGCGCAGTCGCTAAAGATAACGATTCTGCAGATTGGACACGTTTCTTAGAACGTTTGCGTTTTGCCTTTGACCTTGCTGTTTTTGGTGATTTATTCAAAGCTGCAGGAAAATTATCAGTAACACTTTCTGCTTGCTGGTCATTTTTGCAAGCAATTGAAGGAGCAGCTGATTGGCCTGCTGCCAGGAGTTCATTAAGAGGAAAAGGCAATGGATCTATGCGCAACCAATTGTGAATTACAAAAGCTATAAATTGCAAAGGACTTTGTCTAAACTGAGTGTGATCTAAGACATCGATTGCCCAATCAAAAAGTTTGCCCTTAAAAAGAGCACAAACGATCCAATCAGACCAGGTAGAAATTGCAGAAGCCCGAAAGTCGGGATTGGCCAGAACTTTAACCAATTCTGATATAAATTTGTCTGTAACTTCAGGACCAAGCTTTTCAAATTTTTTAAAGGAGCAGGACCCCTGACAAACAGTGTCATAATTTCTGGAAATCCCCCCCACAATAGGGATTGGTAATGGGGCTACCATAATGTCACGCTTGGAGGTGTATTCTCCACGGTCAGCACGTGATGCATAAGCTGACGTGAAGGAGGTACACACACCAGCACAAGGAATCAGGATATCCCCAGTTTAGTGGAGGAGAGGACTGACTCCAATAAGAGATTGTGGTGCACAGAGCCGGTGCAGATCCGAACAGCCACAAACAACACTTTCATAATAACGTCTCAGCGCAAAGTAGCGCTGAGCGCATAAACCAGGACTGAGGAGATCAGGATAGGTAGACAGAATGAACGCTTGCCTAACTAGCCACTACTCAGTGACAGCAAGCGTCCACAATAAAACAGACTGGAATGAGGTAGCCAATGCGTTTGCAGGAATGGCGTGCCTCACAAAGACAGGACAGGATAGTCAGGAAATAGCAGGATCAAGATAGATGAACGTAACACAGATAAATATACAATAAGTATGATTTCCTAGCGTATTACAATTACAGCTATCAATGAAACTATTTGTAACGTCTGACTAACATATGTATATATCGGCAATGAACCGATATATGACATAAGCAGGAACTCTGACTAAGACTGGAGTAATACAGGGAACAGGACTCAGAAGGATTCGCTATCTCTTCGCAGAGATGAACGCAATCCACAAACAGGACCAGGAACAGAATAACTAGCTCAGCGTGCTGGAACGCTGACTAACGGAATACAGGATATAAACAGTTCGTGTACGTATATATCAGCGACACTGATGTATCAACGTAACACGAATACAAGGAAAATAATAAACGTGCAAGTATGCGTATATATTGGCGATGAACCAACATATGACACAAGACAAGCAAAGTAACAACTTCTAGAAACAAGAGCAGAACTAGGAGGACTCGCTGACCCCTTCGCAGGAGTCAGCGCAGTCCACACGGACTAGGAACGAGGTGGGGCACGGGCAGAGTAACAGACAGGATCTGAGACTATGGTAGCCCATCAAGCATTGCAGGAAGCAGTTCTTTATACTGAGGTCATCCAATGGGAGCAGACCTGCAGATTCCCACACAAGTGAATGGTAATTAATCACAGGCTGACAGCAGGAAAAGGCAGACAATGATATGCAGCCTGCAGGAAAGGGATTGCCCCTCCATTGCAGCAGACAATGTTTGTTTACACAAGAGCATGTTAAACTGTCATTAATTTCAGAGTGACTGCAGATGGAATCAGCAACTAGTTTAAGTGCAAACCAAACTATGCAAGAAAATGCATGTAATGACATCAGAACTGCTTGGGTTACAATACCACTGCAGCCAGCAGTAAACGCTGCAGACATGATCATAACACAGGGAGCCCCTTTAGCAAGTGAGTGAGTGACTGGGAGCCCCTTTAGCAAGTGAGTGAGTGACAGGGAGCCCCTTTAGCAAGTGAGTGAGTGACAGGGAGCCCTTTTAGCAAGTGAGTGAGTGACAGGGAGCCCCTTTAGCAAGTGAGTGAGTGACAGGGAGCCCCTTTAGCAAGTGAGTGAGTGACAGGGAGCCCCTTTAGCAAGTGAGTGAGTGACAGGGAGCCCCTTTAGCAAGTGAGTGAGTGACAGGGAGCCCCTTTAGCAAGTGAGTGAGTGACAGGGAGGCCCTTTAGCAAGTGAGTGAGTGACAGGGAGGCCCTTTAGCAAGTGAGTGAGTGACAGGGAGGCCCTTTAGCAAGTGAGTGAGTGACAGGGAGCCCCTTTAGCAAGTGAGTGAGTGACAGGGAGCCCCTTTAGCAAGTGAGTGAGTGACAGGGAGCCCCTTTAGCAAGTGAGTGAGTGACAGGGAGCCCCTTTAGCTAGTGAGTGAGTGACAGGGAGCCCCTTTAGCTAGTGAGTGAGTGACAGGGAGCCCCTTTAGCAAGTGAGTGAGTGACAGGGAGCCCCTTTAGCTAGTGAGTGAGTGACAGGGAGGCCCTTTAGCAAGTGAGTGAGTGCCAGGGAGCCCCTTTAGCTAGTGAGTGAGTGACAGGGAGCCCCTTTAGCAAGTGAGTGAGTGACAGGGAGCCCCTTTAGCAAGTGAGTGAGTGCCAGGGAGGCCCTTTAGCTAGTGAGTGAGTGACAGGGAGGCCCTTTAGCAAGTGAGTGAGTGACAGGGAGGCCCTTTAGCAAGTGAGTGAGTGACAGGGAGGCCCTTTAGCAAGTGAGTGAGTGACAGGGAGCCCCTTTAGCTAGTGAGTGAGTGACAGGGAGGCCCTTTAGCTAGTGAGTGAGTGACAGGGAGGCCCTTTAGCAAGTGAGTGAGTGACAGTGAGTGACAGGGAGCAACCCCCGCCGCCCGCCGCCGCTTCCCCTACCTTGCAGCCAGCAGCCCAGCGTCAGACCTCAAGATCAGCGGCGACTCGACCAGTAAGAGCGGGCACCGGACGCACCCGCTCTATATGCGGAAGTGATGTCACTTCCGCATATCAGTGCGGGCGCTGGGTCCTAGCGCCCGCACTATTGTCGCCGCCTGATCGAGGTCTGACGCGGCGGAGGCGGCGGCGTCTAGAGGGATGGAGGGAGGGAGCAGCGGCCAGAGGGGTTGAGCGGCGGCCGGGCGCGTGACGGGAGTCACGGATGTCCCCCCCTGATGGCGGGCCTGGTGGTGGGTCATATCCAGTGAGAAGTAAAGCATGTAGTGTATGAGTTGGCACATTCACATGGTGTTAAAGGGGAGGCACAGTGTCTGCAGTGTGAAGCATCTCACATCCTGAACTGTATTACCCTATGTGGAGATTTTGTCCCCTTACAGAAATGATTTCAAGTCGATTGTATCAGCATACTGCTTAAGATCCACTGGGGTGGTATATATCTGGTGAGCATTTAGTGAGAGAGGGTGAGGAGACCTAACTAGAAGTGGCACCTGGGGAGCACAAAACACGGATGACGTGGAAGAGGCTGAATATCAGTGTGCATAAACTGAACAATATTACCCTATGTGGAGCTTGTTTCTTTTTCAGGTCTGGAGAGCGCAGCATTACTATTGAAATACTTTAAAAAGCTTAACCACATTATTTCCCACATTTTGCAACTTATTATTTTTTCAAACAGGGAAGACCATCATTCCATCCAATGTTCCCAGAATCCAATAGGGCAACTATAGTAGTTAAACCCTAAGAAAGCAAAGACCACACCTTATGTAAAAAACTATAGATCAATGCCCCTTATTAATGTAGATCATAAGAAACTTACCAAAATATAAGCGGACAGATTAAATTCCTTTATAGCTCATTTGATTAACTTTGACCAAGTGAGCTTTATTCCGTTCAGGTAAGGAAAATAAATAATCTGATTCAGTATGCCAATAAATGTAAATCTCCCTGAATGCTCTTGGCCGTGGACATGGAAAAATCCCTTGACTCCCTGAATTGGCTATATTTACTTAAAACACTGGAGAAATTTGGATGCAGAGGCCCCTTCATGTCCACGTTAAAGAGACTCTGTAACAATTTTTTCAGCCTTAGTTCTTCTATCCTATAAGTTCCTATGCCTGTTCTAATCTGCTCTGGCTTACTGCAGTCTTTCCTAACTGCACTGTCTCTGTAATAAATCAATGTATCTTTCCTCTGTCCTGTTTGTCGGGCTAAAGCTTGATTGTGTGGAATGTGCAGGGCTGCTTGTGATTGGTAGAAGTGATACACACCCTCTGCAGGCCCCCTGCATACTCTGAATGACTCATACACTATGCTTAGCTGAGCCTATTAGAAGCTAGTTAGTTTGTTTGTAAACACTGCTTAAAACTGTTAATTACAAGCCAGGATTGCAGCAGAGAGTGGCAGAAACAGCACAGAGGGGCACAGGAGAAAATAATGAATAGAATGGTATGCTTTTTATTGTAAGAATATTAGAGTACAGATTCTCTTTAAGACACCTGTATTCCAATCCCTCAGCAACTACTCTGGCAACAGGGTATGAATCTGACCATTTCCAGATAGGAAGAGGAACCAGACACAGATGCCCCCTATCCCTTGCCCTGTTTGTTCCGGCCCTAAAGCCACTTTTAGAATGGATTAGATGTGACCCTTTTATTAAAGGACCACTTTTAGAAAAATACTCCTACAAATGTAGTGCATTCGCTGACGACCTACTGTTGTTATCTTTATCAAATCCCCATATTACACCTCTCATAACTTTTACACTTTTAACAAACTTTGGTAGGGTATCGGGGCTAAAGTGCAGTCATGATAAAACAGAGGCTTTAATGATCGAGATTTCCTTGATTAAAAGTAATTTTCCCTTTATTTGGAAGGAAAATTCCTTAAAATACCTAGGTACTCATATTACCAAATCCATACAAGGTCTATATGCAGCCAATTTTAGCCAGCTCATCAAACATATTGAACTGGCAGAAATGACAAATTTCAGGGTTAGGAGGATGTCACTTGAAGAAACGGTTGTGAAGCATTCCTCGAATGGCCACTTGGGATGTGCCACGGTGGATCTGGCAGCACTCCAGATCAGTATAAACAGCACAATAGATGATTCCTGGTTGGTGCCGGTTCATCTATTCTGATTTGGGAGGATGAACGCTGTCAAAATAATAAATCTACCATATATTTATTTAGAGCTCTAACCATCCTCTTATTTCAAAAAACAATTAGCCCTACTTCAGTCAGAGTTAATGAATTTATTTGGGACATCTCCAGAGCCAGAATTCCCCTTAAACTGAGTCCAAAGCGTACGGTTCCTAGGTTCAACCCTAACAAGCGACCTCAAATGGGGGCAGAACACCACCAGAACCCAGAAGAAAGCTCAGCAGCGGCTTTTCTTCTTACGCCAACTGAAAAAATTCGGAATGTCACGGGATCTGCTCACCAGCTTTTACTCTGCGACCATCGAATCCATCCTCTGCTGCTCCATCATTGTCTGGTACGCAGGAGCAACCGCCAAAGACAAATACAAACTCCACAGAGTGATAAAAAGAGCAGAAAGGATCATTGGCTCCCGCCTGCCCTCGCTAGATCTCCTCTACTCCACGAGAATGAAGACAAGGGCCTCCAAGATCTTACTCGACCCCTCCCACCCGGGCAGACGATACTTTGAGACCCTTCCACTGGGACGCCGGCTCAGATCCATCCGTGCCAAGACTACTAGGCGCATGAACACCTTCTTCCCCCAAGCAGTCCTCCTGATGAACTCACTGAACTCAAAACTCCCCCCCCCCACACCCCCCTGGCCTACATCCCAGGGACACTCCAGCCCCAGGCATCCCCTCCTCTCAGCTGCAATCTCGGACTGACACGCGGACTATCACAGCAGCAATCACTCCCCCCCCCCCGAGGACTCTATTTAAGACTAAGATGCTCCAAATGTATTTGTATGTATGCCTTTGTTATGTCTGCCATGTGTCGTTATATGTTAGAGGCCATGTGAACCACAAGCAATTCCGGGCACACCACTTGGTGTGCTTGGCGATAATAAAGATGATTCTGATTCTGACAAGACAAAAATCCATTGGAGGCAAGGGTGTTCCACACTTTTTCAAATATTATGAAGCTGCTAGGTTAGATCAGTAATTTGCGACTGCGTCCAAAGTTAATCCTCCAAATTGGTTGGATATGGAAAATAATATTTTAGCAGTTCAATCCTCAGGACCTGTAACATACATTTCAGTGCTGGTTATCTTCAAACAACTCCATATTGTATAACAATTGTATAACAGCGGTTAGATGAAACTCATAAGGCTAAAAGCTGATGACAACCAGGGCCGGGCCGAGGCATAGGCTGGAGAGGCTCCAGCCTCAGGGCGCAGTGTAGGAGGGGGCGCAGAATTCATTCAGCTGTCATTCCTAATTGTGTTTGAAGCAGAAAGAAATAAGAAAAGGGGATACATGGCAGTTACTGCAAGCCAGATAACTAGATATTAAGGTGTTGGGGAGGTTGTGGGCCCTGTGGCGCCTCTTAGTCTAATAGCAATCAGTGTGTGATGGCTGGGGTGGCAGGGATGGAGGGGCGCACTTTGGTGTCTCAGCCTTGGGTGCTGGAGGACCTTGTCCCGGCTCTGATGACAACCCACGTTATAAGGTTGTGAAACTAGCGTATGTAGTATCATCTGGAACGATTCTCCAATCCTCTCCGATCACAGCTGCAAACTGAGGTTCACCCTCTCCTAGGTCCTTTGTTGTATAAGTCCTCACATGTGTAAATTGTATGGGCAATAAATAAGGGAATAAAATGATCTAAGTGTAGATGCTTTATTCAAATAGTAGATGTACAGATAAAAATCCAGTTAAATGAAAATAAAATCAATTTACAAGCTCACAGCCCTAGGTAGGAGTTTGTATGGCACCATATGTATACCCTATCTGGGATCGTTTATTGAAAGCACTTTCTTATTTTGGTGTACCTTGTGACTCGGGTCCCTGCTTGTAAATTGGTTTTATCTTAATTTAATCTGATTTTTATCTGTACATCTGTACAGTTGTTACAGTTTAACAATGTACTGACCAGGAAGCTGTTATGGTGTAATGGCCATTTTCAAAATGGAGGACTGAGAATTCCATTGATCACACTGGACCAACAGGACGCGGGAGAGGAGAAAGAGTTTAATGAATAAACAACACGTGAGGTAAGTATGACGTATATAACCCTGGCTCAACTCACACATGGTTCTCATTTATCTTTATACATCCCACATTAGTACCCATTTGGCGGTACAAATGCTCAGCAGGGACTATGTTTTCTGGACCTTGTTATATATCAAGGAAAATGTTTTGTGACCTTGACTATTACCGTGGTTACTAGATCTTATTATTGTTTTATATTTACTCATGGTATTTAGTACATGGTGACTTTTCTCAGCTATTTCTTCTTGCTCCTTCCCTTTCCTTCCGGTGATGCTGGACACTGGAGAAGGCCAGAATTCACATACAGTGTGTGACAGGTAAGCCTTCAACACTGCACACAGCACAGGGTGACACATATACACTTGAGGGTGGCAGCAGCACATTGGCCTCAATTCATTAAGCTTATCTCCTGTCTTTAATAAACCTTCTAGTGTAATCACCATGGTGATAAGGCATGTAGTAAACTCTTCTGTCTTTAAGTTAAGGAGAGATCTCTAAAGTTAACATTTCAATTCTAACGTTAAAGACAGGCTGTTAATTAACTGCATGTGAAAATAACTACAGAGGAGGTAACTTAAAGAAAACCTGTACTGAAAAAAAGTTCCCCTGGGGGGTACTCACCTCAGTAGGGGGAAGCCTCTGGACCCTATTGAGGCTTCCCCCGTCCTCCTGTGTCCCACGGCGGTCTTGCTGCAGCCCACAGAATGCACAGGCGACAATTGTCGGGCTGTGCAATATTTACCTTTTCTTGCTCCAGTGGGGGAGCTGTTGCAAATCTTCTCACGGAGATCGGTGAAAATAGCCGATCTCCGTCGGGTCCGCTCTACTGCACAGGCGCAGGAGATTTGCACCTGCGCAGTAGAGTGGCCCGATGGAGATCAGCTATTTTCGCCTATCTCCGTGTAGAGAGCGAATACTGCGCCTGCGCTGGAGCCAAGGTGGTAAGTATTTACATCGACGCCGCTCCGGGAGGATTTTCACCGCCGCCGTGGGACCAAGGAGGACGGGGGGAGCCTCAAACGAATCCGGAGGCTTCCCCCACCCCGAGGTGAGTACCCCCCAGGGGAGGTTTTTTCATTACAAATTTTCTTTAAGGACAGAAATGATAAGATAACTCTCTCACTGTGAAAACGTATCTCTTCACCTTAATAAGGCAAGATCGATGTGTGGTGGTAAGTTTTCTCTTGCCTTATTATCGCCAGCATGATCTTAGTGAATTGAGACCAATTTCCAATAGATTTCATGCTAAAAATCTATGGGAAATCAGTGCAGTGTTTGGGCAGGAAATAGCCCCCTCTCTGAACAGATTCTATCAGAGAAAGGTCCATCTAATGGTCGATCTGGTGGCATATCGAGTGATGTATGGCCCAACTTAAATTAGATTGGGCAAAATAACCACTGTTCCAAGTAACCCTACTTGTTCACTGAAGTTCCAGGGATTCAGAGAGCTTCCTTTCTTATGCCTACTACACACGGTACGATTTTCCGTGCGAATCGCACGGAAAATCTTACCGTGTGTACCCAGCATTAGGTCTTCTTGCATTAATAGATCAAATTTAAGCAACGTTCAACAGGATTTTAAGCAATTAAGTCTGGACACCGGAGTATAATGTAGTATAATTTTACTCATTATTAGAGAAGCTTTATTTCATTGTTTAATTATTATTGCTTTTTACATGGGTGATATGTGTATCATTGTTTAATTGGATTATTGCTTTTTACATGGGTAATATTTGTATTAAGCTTTGTATCATTGTTTAATAGGATTATATTGTAATATGTACGCATTGAAAAAATGTGTATTGGATTCACTTTGGTTGTGCTTTGTATTATGCTAAACTTGTTTGGAGATCACAAACAATTAATTGTTATGGATAAACAAAAATGGAGTAAATAAGGTACAGTGTGTATGTGTGCAGGCTCCTCTCTGTTTTTACGTTTCCCTGAGAATTTTATTTCCACATTGGAACACTTAGGAACTGATTTGAAAAAAACATTTTCTATTTTTGAGCTGTACTGACATCTAGTGGCCGCAGAAGCAAATCAAAAGAAATAACTGCTGAGAGGATTATGAAGAAAATTATATACTTATTATTTCCTTCTCTTGCTGTTAATATAGATCATTTGGGGCTATACTTTCAAAATCACAGGAGTATTTAGCCAGTGAAATCAAAGTTGAATAAAAACTGATCTACAAACGTTTTTGTAAAGTATTACATCTACAACTTCAACCTAACAGAAAGCAAGCTGGCTGCTACAGGTAGTAAGCATGTTTAATATTCCACACAACCCATGCTTGTTTTAAAATAACACTATAGTTTACATCCTTGCCAAGCATGGAACGTAAATTCCCATAGAAGACCATTATAAAAGTCAAATGCAATAAATATTATTATTATGTATTAATATTTAGTATTTATAAAGCGCCCACATCTTCCGCAGTGCTGTACAGAGTATATAGTCTTGGCACTAACTGTCCCTCAGAGGAGCTCACAATCTAATTCCTACCATAGTCCTATGTCCTATGTCTATGTATTAACCGTGTAGTGTATGTATCGTAGCCTAGGGCCAATTTTATGGGGAACCCAATTCACTTATCTGTATTTTTGGGGATGTGGGACGAAACCGGAGTGCCCGGAGGAAACCCACGCAGACACTGGGAGAACATACAAACTCCTTGCAGATTGTTGACCTGGCTGGGATTTGAACTGGGGTCCCTGCACTGCAAGGATAGAGCGCTAACCATTAGGTCACCTAATGCAAAATAAATAAAACATTTTTTAAAAAAGAGTCCAGTAAGGACTGAAGCAGAAGCAAAATGTAATCATATAGTCCTATGAGCATAAGGTCCCAAGTCAAAATGATCTACCTATGTACAATTTTAGGAGCACACTTGTACAGTATATACATAATGGAAAATGTAGTGGGGTCGAGATCTACCACGAAGTCCTTTGCGATCTACCAGTAGATTGCGATCTGCCTAATGGGTACCCCTGAGCTTGATTCATTAAGCTGCGTTGCTAAGCGCATTAATGTGCAGGAGCGTGCACTATGCACACCTTACTAAGCAGTGTTTGCTGCCATGTAAGCAGCATGCCTTCACTTAGTTACGTGAGCTGCTTCCATAGCAACACGTGTAACTTTAAATGTGGGCGGTCCTGTGAAGCGATACTTCACAGGACTGCCCGCATTGATAGTTACGTTCGTTGCTTCAGAAGCAGCTCACGTAACTAAGTGAAGGCACGCTCCTTACATGGCAGCGAGCACTGCTTAGTAAGGCGTGCATAGTGTGTGCTCCTGCACATTAAGCTTAATGAATTAAGTCCATTGTGAATCCAACAACGGCAATAAAAATGTTGTCAAAGACAGTTACCCCCAACAGCATACGTCCCAACTTTTTGAGATGAGAAAAAAGGACACTTTAAAGTGAACCTGAGGTGTAAATAAATTGGTATGATATACAATTGGATCTGTCCTCCTCCTAGAAATGACTTTTTTAGACATCTCATGGTTTTATTTTATGTATACCAATTTACAAAGTAGATATAATGTTTATTGTCAAAAATACATAAACTATTGGCCTTTTTATCTATCTCTTGCAGTCAGAAGCCGAGTTGCTTAGGAAAGTGTTTTATAGCTGTAATTTGTTATCAGTGAGGGACGCTATAACCCGATTGGGTCCTGACTGGAGAAAAACTGTCAGTTACCGTGTTTCCCCTAAAGTAAGACATCCCCTGAAAATAAGCCTTAGCAGGAATTTCAAGAATGCTTGAAATGTAAGACATCCCCCGAATTTCAGCTCTAGCTAGCAGCCCACATGACACCAGCAAGCTACTCAATACAAAGCCTGGATACAGGAGAGCAGCAGTATAATGTGAGTTCTACACAGTCCTATATACCGGTAGGTGACAGGCAATTTGTGTTTTTGTTGGAGCCATCCCTCCTGATCTGTTGTGATAAGCATCAGCAGCACTTCACTTCTTCCCAGTACACACAGCTTATCCTATCGAGCTCTGGGGAGCCTGGCAGAGTTATCTGCCTGCAAGAAATAGACTCTTATTCATATGATCAGAAGAATTAATTTCTTGTAAGTGAGAGCCAATATCTGCAAACCACAAGCTCTGTGTATGTTGCACGTGTTTCAGTATGGCATACAGTATGTACATTTTGTATAGGAAAACCACCAGTCTTTGCCCAAAAATAAGACATCCTCTGAAAATAAACCCTAGCTCATCTTTTAGAGCAAAAATTTATATAAGACAGTGTCTTATTTTCGGGGAAACACGGTATATAGCTGGATATTATGGATATTAACTCTTTCAGGCAGAGAAAAATGAAAAGGAGCGCAGCATAGGTGATTGTGTTCTTGCCACTGTATATACACATGTCTATCTCAACACCTCACATGTCATCCCAGGTACACTTTAAGACATGCCCATGCCACACCCTTAATCATACCCATGCCACACCCCTAGTCACGCATAGCACTGAAAAAAAGCAATAGGACCACACTGGTCCTTTCTATCATCACTAGTTTTTCTTCATATTAACATTTGAAATTAAGAAATACCATATTTTCGGCATATAAGACACAAAAATTAGTGAGAAGTCCTTGCGACTTATATGCCGAATACAGGGAGCCCCCAACGTTTGAACGCCAATTGATACAAACCGCTGATCCGCTGCGATGTCGGGTCTCCCTGTATTGTCCCTTTTGTCCTGCGCTCCCCCGTGTCTTCCACTCCCCCCCATACCCAGTTTGTCCTGCACTCCGCCCCCACCCCGTGACTCCTGCTCTCCCCCCATCCTCGTGTGACCTGCTCTGAGCCTATATACCTACGTCCTTCTGAAAGCTGAATGCCCCGTGCCTCCGGTTTGCAATACCATGGGTGGGAGTATTCTGCGCTTGCATAGTTTGTAACAATTGCTGAGCATGCGCAGAAGGCTCCCACCTATGTAGAGTAGCCCGTGACTCTCCAGCTTTCTTAGGGGCTGAGCGGCTGAACAGAGCGGAACAACAGAGAGCGACCAGGATGACTAAACGAGTCTGGAAGAAGATCATATTCACTAGTAAAGCTTGTCAGATCACTGTACATTTTTTCCTAATAATCTGCCACTGTTGGTGTTCGCATGCTGGTGTCACTTCAACCTCAACAGAATAAACAGGAATTGTTCCCATTTATGTGTGATGACGGAAAATCCTACCGTTGTCAGATTGTACCAGCACAAGTTGTCCTCTAATGTCTGCTGACTAACACTGTTTACATCATAATTGGGCTTATATGACACAGTCACATACGGCAGAGAAACTTCTTATTTGTACAAGCATCTCATATATCAGACATCACGATTTTAAAATATCGCTACAATCTCCATCAGGTTTATATTTCTAGAGTAATTAATCATTTTCTTATAAAAGTGTACAGCGAGTAATATGATATGATTTTACTAGCAGAGGGATAACTAGTAAAAACAATTTGAGAGAGCATGGTTCACTATGAGTCATGTTTCAGGAAGAGAGACAGTTTGAAGTATAAGTACAAGTATAAGAATCTCGTATCCACTACCCAAGCCAAAGAAGATGTATGTCTCTTTGGAAAATACATGTAATTAGAGGTTTTGTTTCCATTCTTCAAGCATGAATCAATATGTACACTGTGCATGCTGGTGTCACGGTAAATTTAACTTTAACAAAAGCAGGCTATGAGATTTACAGATAATACGTAGGAAGGCATGTACAGCACTCTCTTGTAAAGTCACCTGGAAATCTGACAACAGCCACCAGGGGTGGTGGGGAAAGAAAGTTCATCTTAAAAATTAGAAGTCTTCATTCTATTACAGAAACTGAACAGAATGGAATATTTATATACTCACAGCTGCTAGTACCCAAAAGATGGAGATATACAAATAGGGGCTGTGTAAGAGTGCATCAATGTGTAATGCAATAATACCACCAAATACGGCAGACATCCCCACAACCACCTCGACAATCTGAAAAACACAAAAAGAAAAGATACAAATTCTATAATCAACATAAGGGCTGCATAGAGACAACCAGAGAACAAATATATCTGGTTACCTACAGAGTAAGACTTTATCATCCTGGCAGGAAAACTGACTGGTTTTAAACTGCTTGAGCTCCCAAAGGTTGTATTCTATAAAAGGGAGAGAATGATTATCATCTGTAATGCAGGCCACACAGTTCTTCTAACAACATTCAGATACTTTATTTTTAGCTCCACAGAAGCTAAGCTCCGCCCATCAAAGAAATCTGCCCAGGCATTTTCCCCTAATGCTGTGCAAAGCATGATGGGATTTCTGTTGTTGTTGTTCTCATTGCCTAGCAACTGAGAGGGGTGATCAGGACACAGGACAATTTGAACTGTGTCTCATGCTCCCTGTCACCTTCTTTCAACCAAAAAGATGGCTGCCCCCATGAAATCACAGTAACCAACACACAATGTCTGCAGGCCTCAGGATCAAATCAATATCCTATGGGGAGTCACAGATGAAGGCAGGAGGTTCATCAAGCCTCCCATAGCATAATGTCCATACACATACAATCCAAATCTGGACTCAACCCTTATTGAGCGAATCTTCACATTTTTTTTATTGTAATTTCCAAGAATGGTGATACAGCAACAGACAAGCACCATGAAATCACAAACATTTGCCTGTTCTTTAAGTTTAAATACAAGGACTAACCAATCAACACAAAACAGAATTGAAACTAAACCAATCGCAGGACAGCGTGTCAACTAGTCAGCTGACACACCGGCACACTTAAGCTAATGTATACATCTGCGGAGCGCGTACTGGAAACACGTCCTCCACTTATCCAATGGGGTCTGAGCACCGCTCTGTGCTCTAGTGACGTCTGCGCTGCAGCCCGGATCTCGGCGTTCTGTCGCCGCTGGAATATCAAAGATCTTACACCCATACAGCTTTCCCAGTCCTCTAGCCTAGCCATGCCCTCTGTCCACCAATATCCCCTGATGAAATGTCATGCATCGGGACTCCTAAGAAGACTTCAGAAGCACTTGCGTCCCCAAGTGCTTCCAAAGACAGTCTGTACTGTGCATGGGTGAGCCCAGACTCGCATGTGAACAGTATGGACCCATCATCTGT
The DNA here is from genome assembly GCF_040937935.1 of Hyperolius riggenbachi. NCBI lineage: Eukaryota > Metazoa > Chordata > Amphibia > Anura > Hyperoliidae > Hyperolius > Hyperolius riggenbachi. The sequence continues at coordinate 275,744,639 of NC_090648.1, forward strand.
AACTTCAATAGCAGGAGACATTGGTGGACAGAGGGCACAGAGAGAGGACATAGGTATCTCACTGTGTTTTCATAGTCACTTCAGTATTACTTTAATAATTAATTTTTATACACGTAATTAACATATGGTAAGAGTGTCCTGTGTCAATAATATTGCTAGCAAAATATCACGAATATGTTTTTATTGCTCAGACAGCTCAAGCCCTAGAATAACACTGAAATCTGTGAGCGGGACTCTAGATTAAACTTCTGCAGCTCAGGTAATATCATTTACAAAATACAGGTTTTAAACAGCATATTGTGACTGAGTGTATAACAACACAGTGCTTTATCACTGAGTGGAAATACTCTGCCTGGCATAGACATACAAGTGACATTCAGTGGACCCAGAAATGTAAGAGAAATACATTCATAAAAATAATCAATATTCTAAATTTAAAACACGTCAGCTTTTTCATATAAATGTGTCACTAATTCCACAAAATAAATTCCACATGAATACACAAGTATATGTTTACTACGTACTTTACCTTATAAGTCATCATACTCCAGTACGGAACATGCTGTGGTCAATGTATATGTTATGGCCAGAACCCGAAGTCTGACCACTTCGCGTTCTGGCTGTTCAAAACTAGAAGTGACCAGCTGATATGGCCAATGTGCAAAATATACTTTTATTGTACACTTTGGCCGGCCAGAACACCTTGTGGCTAAATGTGGCCGGCAAGTCCCGCTTACCTCTCTCCGCTGCCGCTCTACTCAGATCTCAAATCAGGGCGACCGGACCGGAGAGGCGGAGAGAGGCAGAGCAGCGCACACGTGACCCCCAAGACGCAAACACTTCAATGGAGAAGTGATGTCATTGATCACTTCCGCATGTGAAGTGTACAGCTCCAGGCGGGTAGCGTGCGTGCTGCTCTGCCTCTCTTTGCCACTACGGTCCCCTAATCTGATGTCTGTAAATAGTGCAGGCAGCCCCCAGCCATGCAAAGCACTCAGAAAAGCCCCCCCCCCCCAACCATGCAAAGCACCCAGCAAATCCCCCCAGCCATGCAAAGCACCCATCAAAGACCCCCAGCCATGCAAAGTCCCCAGCAAAGCCCCCCAGTCATGCAGAGCCCCCCCCCCCATCCATTCAAAGTGCCCAGCAAAGCCCCCCAGCCATGCAAAGTGCCCAGCAAAGCACCTCCAGCCATGCAAAGTGCTCAGCAAATCCCTCCAGCCATGCAAAGCACCCAGCAAAGCACCCCAAAACACCCTATCAAAGCCCCCCCAGCCATACAAAGCACCCAGAAAAGCCCCCCAGCCATGCAAAGCACTCAGAAAAGCCCCTAGCCATGCAAAGCGCCCAGCAAAGCCCCCCAGCTATGCAAAGTGCCCAGCAAAGCCCCCCAGCCATGCAAAGTGCCCAGCAAAGCACGCCCAGCCGTACAAAGCTCCCAGCAAAGCCCCCCAGCCATGCAAAGCGCCCAGCAAAGCACTCAAAGCCATGCAAAGCGCCCAGCAAAGTCCCCCAGCCATGCAAAGCGCCCTGCAAAACACCCCCAGCCATGCAAAGCGCCCAGTAAAGCACTCACAGCCATGCAAAGCGCCCAGCAAAGCCCCCCAGCCATGCAAAGCGCCCAGCAAAGCACCCCCAGCCATGCATCCCCCCTCATCTTTGACTAATCACCACTGTAACTTGATCTCTCTCCTGTGTCACCTGACTTCCACGGCAGAGCAGCTAATTTGAAAGCACAGGATGTTAACAAATATGTCTGCTTCCATGAAATCAGGAAGTAAACACACTGCAGATTTATTGCAGGATTTGTATCAGCTGTGACAAAAAAAATGTTTTTCTGTAAAGGTTATTATACTGTTGTGTAACTTTCAGTGCAGAGAGGAAGTTCTGAGTGCCATTCATGGTGCTGGACAGGACCCGGGATGTTCTGGGATTTGTGCATTTTGGACTTTGGCCAACTGACTTTGGCCATTTTGCAAACTGGCCGGCCAATGTCAGAAATCCCCAACATTTTGGACTTTGGTCGATTTCTGGTTTCGGCCATAACATGTACATTGTATTTGTAACTGAAATGGTTTTGTCATTTTTACAGAATGAGCTAATAAAGCACTTACAAACAGAGACAGAACAAAACAAAAGAGACATGGATACTTACTTTTCTCACAGGGCAGCAGTCCACCCTAGATCTTGCAGAAATGATCACGGTTGTTGCCATAAGAATTTCCATCAGAATGAGAAGCATCACATTAAAATTTATCTAAAAATGGGAAAACGGGTCATCAGTTTATTTTCACGTAAATTATTATATTATGATGATGAGATGTTTATTAGCTCATGACAGGTGTCACAAGTTAAAGACTTTTTCAAGTATTATTTTATAAATGTAAACCAAAAAACACTGATGCACTGTAATGAGTTTTATTTGTTTTCAAAACATTTTATTGTGGTATAAATACAGATCAGTGTGAAGTTAACTACCGTTGGCATTACATATTGGTACATCTTTCAAGACCACATTTTTCAAACAATAATTAGTACAACTGAGAAATTTAAACAGTGATGGGATCTGTAACGAGTTTTAAAATGTCATATGATTACACCAGTCCATTAGGCTAGAGTACAAATAGAAGAGCACAAGCTTATAAGAAGATCACGCTTAAAAAGAGGAGGGGAGAAGTGAATGAAGTACTCCTAAAATAACTTTATTTAAGTATCCCAGGGTATTCTTTTATATTTAAACATTTACAAAGTAGGTTGAGTGTTTTACTGACTCTAATCAGTGGCAGCTTATTAAGTGTCTGAAAAAGTTCAATAGTTCATGTATGTTATCAATCCCTGCCCTCAGAAGTTGTATTCTGCCAGAAAAACTTTTATGACTATAATTTGCTTATCAATGATGTCTACTATATTCCTAACAAGGTACCGACAAGACAGAAGCTGTCACTTTCATGCCTAGATATTAACTCTTTCAGGCAGCGAAATAAAGCAAGTAAAACAGCCTGGCTATTAATATGTTTAGTACTGTACATACACATGTTTATCTCATCATGTCACATGCCACCCCGGGTACACTTTAAGTGCCTGTACACACTGCTGCCCTTGCGCTGCGTTTTTAAAATCGCATGTGATTTTTAAATCGCAAGCCTACATAGAAAAAGCGCATCACACCAGTGTGTACAGGTCTTCACGATTTTCATCCTTTTTCAAAAGACCTTGCGATTAAAAAACACATGCGATTTGAAAAGCGGAGCGCAAGCGCAGCAGTGTGTACAGGCCCTTAGACTTAGCTAATATGCCATTTCATACATGAATTTGTTACCTCTGGTACAGAGAAGAGATGATCAATGAGATTTTCCTGATTTGCATGCAAATTGGAGCAAATTCTATGTAGCTTTGAATTGGGCCAATCAAAACTGTCAGGAAGTACCTTTGATTGGCCCAATTCCAAGCTGTGCACAACTAAATTTGCATGAAAGCCTTAAAGTGTACCAGAGATGGTACACTGGCCCACATTTATACTTACCTGGGGCTTCCTCCAGCCCCATGAGCAGCGTGGCTTCCCTCACCGTCCTCTTTGGCCTTTCCATCCCGGCACTAAGACTACCGGTAATCTGTTCAGTCGCCTCCAGTTGTCAGCTACTGCGCATGTGCGTCTGGACCTCCCATGTGCCTCCTCTGTGCTCCCATCCCTTGGAGCGTTCTGCGCGGTCGCAGAACGCTCCAGGGGACGGGAGAGTGACGAGGGGTGAAGACTCGCATTTGCAGAAACCAGGACCAAAGCCAGGATCGAAGAGGACGGCGAGGGAGGCCATGGTGCTCATGGGGCTGGAGCTAGTTAACCATCTCAGGTTCACTTTAAAAAACAGCATTGCCTTGACCTTCTCTACTGCTAATCCCTAAAACCTCCTAGTGAACACTAAAATTTCAACTTGAGTATGTGAACTCTTGCACTTTTGATTGCTCAATCAATTTGATTAATTCCATTTATCATGCTTAACAATTTTTTCAATTAGCCATGGTGCTTTATATGAGATACTTTCCTTAGATAAATCTACCCAAATGACAGCACCTTTCAGTGTGATATCTCCATCTGTGCATCCATTCTCTAATCCCCTGCAGCCAGCTGTCAAAGCATGGATGGATTGCCTGCTCTAAAGCAAAGCTGTAAATATTATCTTAGTGGTGCTACAAGTGGCACAGGAAAGTAAAATATTAATGCCATTGCCTTCCTCATGTATAACAAGGATGTGCTTCAGGCTATATATTCAAATTATAAATGATAATCTGCTCCATGGCAAGGCCAGGCATAGGATGTTGCATTTGGTATGGAAATAAATGAAATATATAAATAGTTTTGTCAGCTACTAGAGTTCCCAGATCAGGAAATGGAATGTTCCAGAAAGTATTGTATTTGAGTAACCAGGGAAAATGGAAGCTTCCATTATGAATTTGGTGACTTAGATTTATTATTACAAGAATATATCCAAGTTTTTAATATCAACATTTATTACAATTACCAATAAGGTACAGTAAATGTATATTAGTGAAGTTTGTGGCCTCTTTTGCAATGGAGTCCCTTGTCTCATTTTCTCCAGAGCAGACAAAGCCAGATACATCCATAATGGGACTGAAGTTCAAGGGAACCAGAAGCAAGAAGTAAATGGAGGCTGCCATAATTATTTCCCTTGAAATAAAATCAGTTGCTTGGCATCCTGCTGATCTCTTTGGCTTTAGCAGTGCGAGTTTATCACTCATTGCAGGTTTTTGTCTAGAGGTGACCACTGAGGCCTTAGAGACTCTGGTGGTGCAGCTGACCTTTCCTGGGATACATGCAGGCTATTCTGACCAGAGGAAATCAGGAACAAGCGACCAGCTCTGATCTGCCAGGGAGAAAAGATAGGGCTGATACTCCAGCCTTGCAGCAGCATAAACATGCCCAGAAAGAGGTGGCAGCCCAGTTGGACAAGTTAAGGTCCATACCCAATATGTGATTTTTTTTCAGCGATGAGCGATCGTTTCCGTAATCTTGTGACATGGGTACAGGCGAGTGATTTTGCGAATGACACTTAGCAAAGCGCGGCGATAACGACCATCACGGCTGCATGAAGATAAAAGCATTCATTTACTCTTCAAGGCTGAAGAACACTGAACAACAGTGGAGAGCTTAGGTTATCCAGGAAACAAGGTCTGTTGAATCACTAGGCAGCAAAAGACTGCAGACGGTCCTTACCTGGGTCCACTGGCCCCCTGGGACCTGAGAGGCCCACTAGAGGTCCTTCCTCAACCACAGTATTAGCTCTTTAATGGTGCTATGCAGGTAATGATGCCTTATAAATATTAACAAACTCTTCCCCTCCTCTGCTTACACTTCTCACACTGTGGATGTCCTTGGCGGATTTTGCTGCACCATATGAATTGGTATCTATGGAATGCTTGGGGGCCCAATGTAAAACTTACACTTAGGACAAAAGCCACTGCCTGAGTCACAGCTAACCATAGTGAGGACTGCGAAAACAACACATAAAAAGCAATCGTGAGATTGCAAGTTTGTGCAACTGTAGTGTGAGTGTTTCTTTAACAATTTCAAGCTAACCTAGATGTATGAGGAAAACTTTCAACTCCATGAATTTGGTCATTCTACTACTATCTCACAGCTATTTCACAAGTACATTAGTAATCCTCACTGGAGTCTGATCTGTCCCAGGCAAACTTTTCTCATCAAACAGCAGATAATTTTTAATAAACCCAGGTTAGGGTTGCTGGATCACTTTTATTTCCCTCAGTTTTCCAGCTCTGAAGTATCTTAGTAAATCACGGCAATAATCTCTAGAAGTCTAAAAACTTAATTTAACATTTACCTTCACAGCTGGGTACCAGTGCCGGGGGTATCTTGCTTACAGTGAAACATGTAGCATTAAAGGGCTGTTACTAAATGTATTTGTGTTGTATTAACAGTAGGTACACTCTAACGCTACATACATATGCTAGTTTTGAGTCATTAACAATGATTATTAGTAAGCAGTGAAATATATTAAATCGTTCAAAAACATATTGGTATTCAGGTTATAAACTCCTCTATTTTCAAGCAGCATTAAACTTTACTGGGGATAAGATAAGTAACAGAAATCTGAAACTTACATTATTTGCTGTTGGATTAATTGCAAGCTTGCAGCCAAACCATATTAGGCAAGTAGTAGTAATTGAAAAAGTGGATACATATAAAATCTGATAATGAGATATCTGAAAAGATTGAAAAAGTGAAAAAATAAACACTATATCTGGAGAGATAAAGGGTACACAGTTACTGTTGCACTATTCTTTACATTAAAAAAGAAAACATAAGACTAAAGTTCCTAGCACACTAAGGGCTTGATTCACTATACTGTGATAACTCAAATATCACACCTTATCAAAGATATCACACCTTATCAAAGTTAACACGCCTTATCAGAGTGGCATAGCGAGCGCTACGAACTCGCAGGGGCTCAGGGCAGGATGAGTGCCATTGCCAATTAGCAGGCATAAGTTTGCAGCTCTCGCTATGCTACTCTGATAAGGCGTGTTCACTTTGATAAGGTGTGATATCTTTGATAAGGTGTGATATTTAAGTTATCACGGTTTAGTGAATCAAGCCCTATATGCGATGCAGTCCAACGCAACACACAATATCAGTGCATCACAACGTGATGCAATGATAGCATCTGGATAACACAATGCATGCACTGCTGACACCTTGTCTGGGCATAATTGTAATTTGATACTTCCTCTTGGCTTCAGGTGATTTACCATATACATGGTATTATTGCACGCTCTACTGTGCTCCCAGCTTCCCACCACATTTGTCTATTTTCAACATCAACACATTTGAATTCTCTCTGACCTTGAATAAAGCTTTTTGTGTTTTTATATTATAATATGAGTTTCCCAACCCATTTTTGTATATATATTTTCGTGTTTGAGGCCTTAGGCCTACGGTTGGTTCGCACCTGATCATTGCTGACATCGTGCTTGATTCATTAAGCTGCACTGTTATGCAGCGCACCTTAATGTGAAGGAGCGGCCACTAAGCATGCCTTACATAGCAGTGCTCGCTGCTATGTAAAGAGCATGCCTTCCTTAGGAGTGTGCCTTCCTTAGAGAGGAGTGTTCCTTCCTATTTATAGGAAGGCACACTCCTCTCTAAGGAAGGCACACTCCTATGTAAAAAAATTTTTTTTTGATTTTTCTATAGTTAAAAAAAAGAGAAAATCCTTCTTAGGATTCTCCATTTTAACCGTGTCTATCTTGAAGTCAATCCTGATTTCATTTCCTCCCTTACACTCCTCTGCCTGATTGTGTATGCATTGCCTGCCCTCCTCCCAGTCTACTGGCACTCCCACCAAGCTCTGCAATAGAAAGAGCATTGTCTCAGCATGAGAAATATTGGCCAATCAGAGAGGAACAGAGGTGTGGCAGGGGAAAATAGGGGGGGGGGGGGGAAGGCTTCAGCCAATCAGGCTGCTTTAGTTAAGTCTGAGGGGAAAGTAAAGAAGCAAACAAAAGACAACTCAGCATGCCCTGCAACTTCCTTTGTGTGGCAATGTACCCAATAAGAGTCAGATAAACTGGGGAATGATCATTTATCAACAAGAAAAGAGTGATTTTTAACTTTTGGGTTGACTGGTTAGCATCCTTATTACTTGTTAATCAGATAAAAATAAAGAATTGATTTATACTTTTAGATAATGAAATAAGCTTTAAAACTTTACAAGTCCATTAGCTGATGCTCCCCTATGAAATGCAATCACATCAGTTATCTGTTCAATAGGTTGAGGGAAAAAATACACAGAAAAAAATACCAAAACTGCCTATGTGCTACCGAGTTCTTGGTAAATAGAGGAGATAGTAGTGGACTTACCTCCTCCAAGTAGACACACAACAACTGTAGTAGAACACAGAGGTGCCTGGCTCTTCTACTGCCCACATATGCTACTGCTCCGTTGTTATTGCCTGATGAAGCAGGATAAAACCTGCGAAACGCGTTGCATATTTGGAGTTCATAAATAAATTATATTGACTGTTTTTACTACAGTTGTTGTGTGTCTACTTGAAGGAGGTAAGTCCACCACTATCTCCTCTATTTACCAAGAATTTGGTTTTTAAGCTCATTTAGCTTCCTTTTATCCTTTTGGCGCCTCTGTTCTCCTGCATAATATTGAGTCCACCCTTGGTGGAGGGTTGAACCCCCTTTTTCTCATCTACATGCCTAATGGTAACCCTGGTTTGTGAGTATTACTATTTACTCTATCTAGTAACCATTTACCAGTACATATTACACTATTTGGGCTCTTGGTGTTCCCTGTTTTTATGTGCTACCGAGAAACACTTACCACATTGTCTTTAGTTTTCAACACTGCAAAGTTTACAATGGCTGAAGGGATACACTGAAAACAAAACAAATCATCTTGAAAGTCAGTTTAAGCCGCATTGCAACAGAACTAGTATACTGATTAATAAAACACCACACAGCTCTGGCTAAAAAAAAAAATGAATTCCCTATATTCTGCTCCAATTATGACAATCGTAAACATACGAGAACAAGAATCTTGGTCAGTCTGGTAAATGTTATTTTGCTTAAATTATGTAGTCTTACCTGACAAACTACTATAAGTTATTTTCTGTTAATGCATACCTGAACTAAACTGAAAAAAATTGGTCCATATAAAACTAGTCCTACTAAGAAAAATTCACTTTCTACATTCCTGCATTGCAAGTGTTAAAAAAAAACTAGCGCTGCTATCTACTATATGTATATGGGCCCAGAGAACAGCAAGTCTGATTCAGCCTGATATCCTGAAAAGTAAATAGAAGGCACAACACTTTTATCTGGATGAGAAAGCACTGTTAATAGCATGTTCATTCTGAAAAGCTCTAAGGGTCATTATTTTTGTTTGTTTTGCCGCTGCTGATTTTTCCTTGGACTGTCATGGCTGCTGTTTAGAATTTAGTTGTAAAACTTCAGCCTCTAAACTAATAATAAAAATATGAGACTCAATTCTATGTTACTAGTATTCAATTTGCCATTAGTACAACACATGCAATTGACTATTTCATAAGTTTATTTTCAGTTCAGGTTTGCTTTAATGCAATCCTTGCACAATCCTAAGCCAACACATGAAAACAAAACAGTTTTTAAACAAAATACGGTAAACTGTACTAGGATAAAAAAATACAATACATAAGTTGGCATAAATTAGACAGATAAAACTTTTCAATGAAAAACGAATAATAGCTTCTTAATAGTCCACAATAACATATCATTTCAGAAATAGATGCCTTCTAAGTTAAATATTATAAAATATGCACTATAATCCCTGAGCAAGGGCTAACCTGTCCCCCTGAATGAAGCCTGTCCCGCAGTATAAAACACCATGGATGAAGGCTGTCTTCTGAAAAGGCCATGGGTAAGAGAATATCCCCTCTAGTGTTTCATGGCTGTTGTCAAATGTAGGTATTAACATACAGTTGAGTGAAAACGTAGCTGATGTGTTTGCAAAAATGTCTTCCTGCACAACTAGGTGTTGGTGCCAACACGGTAATTTGGGCCGAGCAGAACTCCGGCACAGTATAGCCGTGCACTTTTAGGCTCCAGCAGTTTGAATGAATGTCATAACAGCAATGAGCACTTGGCTATTCGAATATCCGCAGTAATGGCGGCTGCGGGCACACAGGGTGTCTCCGCAGCCGCCTTGCCTTCCTGTTCAGGGACTTCGCCCATGCCTCTGGCGTCTAGTACGTCGAGGGCGGGTTTGTCTTTTGCACATAGGGTTGCCGTATCGCGTGGACGCGCACGGAGACAGGACCTTTATGCGGGGAGGAGGCGCGTCAGCTGACCAGCCGGTCGGCTGACGTCAGAGGAGACTCACGGCGCTCCGGATTGGCTAATTGTTGTGGGCGCGCCCGTGGGGTCTCCTCTGCTTCATAAGCCTTCACTGTTCACTTGCAACTTGTCTGCTGTTGCGAATACTCACGTGTTAGCGCTCAGACCTTAGATAGTATCCGGTGTGCTTTGATCTGGGAGGAAACCAGGGATTTCACACAAGACTAGGATTATTGTATTACTGTATTTTGATATTCTGTGTATGACTCTGGCTACCCTCTGACTCTGCTCTTGCTTATCGTTTCTGTACTTCTGCCCATCTGACTCTGTTGCTGAACCCTGCCTGATATCTTACTACTCTCTTGCCTGCCGATTCTGTACTGTACCTGCCCGCCTGTTACTGAACCTAGCCTGTCTGACCTTTCTGCTCACCAGTGAGCCATTGTCACTGGTGAGGTGCTCTTCTAAAAGTACCCACCAGCTCCTCTGGTGAGGTTAAGCCAAACTAATCAGTTACTGTGTTCTAATAGTATCCACCAGCTCCTCTGGTGAGGTTTTGTCAAACTATTCAGTTACTGTGTTCTAATAGTACCCACCAGCTCCTCTAGTGAGGTTAAGCCAAACTAATCAGTTACTGTGTTCTAATAGTACCCACCAGCTCCTCTGGTGAGGTTTTGTCAAACTATTCAGTTACTGTATACCTATAGTGCCCACCAGCTCCTCTGGTGAGGTCTAGCTAAACTATTCTGTTACTGTTTCACCAAGCACTACATACTTTGTATTCTGCCAGCTATACTTGTATTATTGGTGATACTGCAGATCACCACATAATCAGGTATAGCGTCTGTATTATTGGTAATTGTGCAGATCACACATAATCAGACGTCTGTGTTGCTACACCAATCGTTACAGAACTGCAGACCAAAGAATTATGGAGACACTGTGCAATCGGGTTGAACTTTTGACCACGACTGTTAACGATCTCATCAAGACGGTTAACATACAGCAAACTCAGATTGACCAATTGGCTGAGACAGTTAACCGTCTTAAAGGTCCTAATGCACAAGTATCCTCCCCTCTAGTTATTGAGCCCAGGATGCCCCCTCCTGAAAGATTCTCGGGGCATCGCTCTGATTTTCGAAACTTCAAGCACCGGTGCTTATCATATTTTGAGTTACGGCCAGTATCTTCAGGTACAGAGAGTCAGAAGGTCACTTTTTGGGGATTCCCAGTCCTGGGCCTACAGTCTCCCCGAGGGTAGTGAGGCTTTGGCCTCTGTGCAGGATTTCTTTAAAGCGATGGCAGTTATATATGACGATCCCGATTTGGCTACATCTGAGAGGAAACGTAAGACTCTCAGACAAGGGCATAGCCCTGTCGAGACTTACGCAGCTGAATTTAGAAGGTGGGCAGTATCAGCCAGATGGGGGCAGTATGCGCTGCTGGATTGTTTCCTGACGGGATTGTCTGATACTGTAGCCGATTTAATGTTAGGTCACCCTGAGCCTAAGTCCTTGGATGAGGCTATATCCTTGGCAATCAAGATTGATCGGCGAGTTCGCTACCAAAAGCAAGCTCGGGGTAAAATCTCAGGGAGAATTGCTCCTGGTATTTTTTCACCTCCTGTTCCTTCCCCTCCGCCTCTGGATGAGCCAATGCAGATTGGACAGACCAAACTCTCGGAGGTTGAAAAGAACAGGAGACGTGCTGAGAAACTCTGTCTGTATTGTGCAGAGAAAGGACATATAGTGTCAAATTGTCCCAGAAAGGCGGAAAACTCTATCGCCTAGGTGTAGCTGGAGGTACTACCCTAGGCGATCCAGTCTTACCTCTAAAAAACAATTGTTTACTTCTCCCGTGTTCTATTGCCTGGGAGGGTCAGGTTCATTCCACCCAGGCCTTTATAGACTCGGGTTCTGCAGTTAATGTGATGGCCTATGATTTTGCCGTTAAATTTGTTTTTTCTCTCCTTTCTGTGGGATGCCAGGTGGTGGTTACCGCAATGGATGATTCACCATTGCAGGGGAAACAACCACTTACTCAGACTCCTGTGTTAACATGTTAGCTAGGAGTGTTGCATAAGGAACAAATACAGTTCCTGGTTCTTAAAATGTCCACCTCCACTGTTTAATTCTTGGTATGCCATGGCTAAAGAAACACTCCCCTCAGATCGACTGGAGTTCCAGACAACTGTTGAGTTGGTCCTCCTACTGTTGTCATCATTGTTTGGAGAAAGTCATTATAGGCGCTACCAAGATTCAAGTGGAGGGAGGGTCACCACAGTCCTCTGACGCCCCTGACATTGAGACCTGGGAAAATTGGGCATCTGTCTTGAACCCTTTTCAGCAGGAGGTTCCCAAAGGGAAACCAGATGGGGTTCTGTTTGTACCACTCCAGTTCAGATTTCAAATTCTACATGTTTTTCACGCCCATAAGAATGCAGGTCACCCAGGTATTGCCCGCACGCAGGAGTTGCTGGACAGATGTGTCTGGTGGCCCTCTATTGTCTCTGACTGTAAGGACTTTGTTGGAACCTGTTCTGTTTGTGCCAGGAGTAAGTCGTCTAGACGGGCTCCTGTGGGTACACTACAGTCATTACCGGTGCCTGAGCAGCCATGGACTCACCTGTCCATGGACTTTGTGGGTGAATTGCCCAGATCTGATGGGAAACCAGTCATATGGGTGGTAGTCGATAGGTTCAGTAATATGGCCCATTTCGTTCCCCTGGACGGACTCCCCTCTGCACAGGAACTGGCAGAGCTCTTTATTCACCACATTTTCAGATTGCATGGTATCTCAGAGAGTGTGAGTCCAGTTTGTTTCCAAGTTCTGGAGGGCCTTTTGTCATCATTTGGGTATGAATCTATCGTTTTCCTTCGGCTACCACTTACAGACTAATGGGCAGACCGAAAGGGTTAACCGGTCCTTAGAACAGTTCCTTAGGTGCTATGTGGCAGATGCCCAGATGGATTGGGTCAAGTTCTTACCCTTTGCAGAATTTGCCTATAATAATTTAAAGTGTACTTCCTCGGGGTTCTCCCCATTTCAGGTTGTAACGGGGAGATCACCTAAGTTTTCCCCACTGCCCGTGGTGTCATCTCCTTTCCCGGCTCTAGAGGAGTGGCAGGGAACTTTAAAGGAGATCTGGGGTATGGTCAGGAGAAATCTTAAGAAGGCCTTTGCTACCCAGAAAAAGCAGGCAGATAAGAGACTGTAGACTGTATCTGTAGAGTGGGTCTTTTCACCAGGTGATATGGTGTGGGTGTCTACTCGACATTTAGCTTTGAAGCAGCACACTGCAAAACTTGTCCCAGATTCATAGGGCCATACCCAGTGTCCAAAAGGATCAATGATGCTACCTATGTTATTTCACTTCCGCCCTCTATGAGAGGTGTCAAATCGTTCCATGTGTCCCTCTTGAAGCCTGCTGTGCATGTGGATTCCCCCCCCCCCCCTGTGGTGATTGATGGGGAACCCGAGTATGAGATAGAGCAGATATTGGATTCTCGGGTAGTGCGTAACTCCCTACAGTACCTGGTACACTGTTAGAGGGTATGGCCCAGAGGAGAGATCTTGGATGCTGGCTTGTCGCATGCATGCAGAGGAGCTTAGGGAAGAGTTTCATAAGTTTCATCCTGACAGACCAGGTGGATCTTGTCCGGAGTCCACGCCTCAGGGGGGGATACTGTAACATCCGCAGCAATGGCGGCTGCGGGCACGCAGGGTGTCTCCGCAGCCGCCTTGCCTTCCTGTTCAGGGACTTCGCCCGTGCCTCTGGCGTCTAGTACGCCGAGGACGTGTTTGTCTTTTGCACATAGGGTTGCCGTATCGCGCGGGCGCGGGCGGAGACAGGACCTTTATGCGGGGAGGAGGCGCGTCAGCTGACCAGCCGGTCGGCTGACGTCAGAGGAGATTCACGGTGCTCCGGATTGGCTGATTGTTGTGGGCGCGGCTGTGGGGTCTCCTCTGCTTCATAAGCCTTCACTGTTCACTCGCAACTTGTCTGCTGTTGCGAATACTCACGTGTTAGCGCTCAGACCTTAGATAGTATCCGGTGTGCTTTGATCTGGGAGGAAACCAGGGATTTCACACAAGACTAGGATTATTGTATTACTGTATTTTGATATTCTGTGTATGACTCTGGCTACCCTCTGACTGAACCCTGCCTGATATCTTACTACTCTCTTGCCTGCCGATTATGTACTGTACCTGCCCGCCTGTTACTGATCCTAGCCTGTCTGACCTTTCTACTCACCAGTGAGCCCTTGTCACTGGTGAGGTGTTCTTCTAATAGTACCCACCAGCTCCTCTGGTGAGGTTTTGTCAAACTATTCAGTTACTGTGTTCTAATAGTACCCACCAGCTCCTCTGGTGAGGTTTTGTCAAACTATTCAGTTACTGTGTTCTAATAGTACCCACCAGCTCCTCTGGTGAGGTTAAGCCAAACTAATCAGTTACTGTGTTCTAATAGTACCCACCAGCTCCTCTGGTGAGGTTTTGTCAAACTATTCAGTTACTGTGTTCTAATAGTACCCACCAGCTCCTCTGGTGAGGGTAAGCCAAACTAATCAGTTACTGTGTTCTAATAGTACCCACCAGCTTCTCTGGTGAGATTTTGTCAAACTATTCAGTTACTGTATACCTATAGTACCCACCAGCTCCTCTGGTGAGGTCTAGCTAAACTATTCTGTTACTGTTACACCAAGCACTACATACTTTGTATTTTACCAGCTATACTTGTATTATTGGTGATACTGCAGATCACCACATAATCAGGTATAGCGTCTGTATTATTGGTGATTCTGCAGATCACACATAATCAGACGTCTGTGTTGCTACACCAATCGTTACAGCTATACTATAGCCAAGCACCAGGAGGTTAATGTGGGCACCAGAAATAATGGTAGACACTTGGCTATACTATAGCTGAGCACTGGAAGTGTAATGCACAATACTTACTTTTGTAGTCGATTTTCCATCCTATAGTTTTTTCCCGTCGATTGTATTATCTTCCGTTCATTTTTCTTATTGTTTTCCATTCAATTCTATGTAAAATCGACCAAAAAAAACGTTTGGAAGGAATATCGGAATCGGCAGAATTCATCTATCGTACGCAAAAACGTATGGTGTACCTAGCATTAGACATCGGCGGAGGCAGTGTCGGGGGAAGGTAACCCATTGTTTGGCTATTATGTAGCCAAACACCATCTTGGCTGTAAGCTGTAGGTTGTGTTAGGTATGTAGGGGGGATGTTAGTGTTAGGAGCATTTGCTCAATGCAACTTTTAACAGCCACATAAAAAATAACACGTTGAGGCTAACTGCACACTACATGTGATTCCGATTTTTAATCGATTTTTACATGCGATTTCAATTTCCGATTTTGTAATTGGTACTGCATGCTGCATTTTTCTTTTGATAGCATCCAGGGAAAATCGGAATCACAAATCGGAATCGCAAATCAGATTTGCAGTGTGCAGGGAGCCTGATGCTGGGAATACACCATGAGATTTTTGGGAAGATAGATGGTTCGATAGATAATTTCCGACATGTCTGATCTGATTTTCGATCGTTTTTCTGATCGATTTAGCATAGGGTTGAATGGAAAAAATGATCGGAAAATTTATCGGACAGTAAATCTGCTGAAAAATCTCTTTGTGTATTCCTAAATGTGCTGAAAAATCTCATCGTGTATTCCCAGCATAAGAAGGATAAATGATCACTCCCTCCTAAGAATACTTGTAAATTCAATCAGGTGTAACTAACAACCTTCTCAAATGTACACCAAGCTAATTAGCTCCACCTGTGATCAGCTGTAATTATTTTGATTAGTTCAGCATAAAGGCACACCATACCGCCGCAAACGACGTGTCCGTCAGACCCTCCTGCTGGGCGGATGGTCAGCCGACAGTAGCACGTGTGTACGCGCTGTCGGCAAGCTGATAAGGCTATTTCTGAGCGATCCGCTGAGAAACCGTAACCAAGAATTGAACTTCATCCCAATCAGTAGCTGATACCCCCTTTCCCATGATAAATCTATTCCTTTTCACAAACGGATCATCAGGGGGCTCTGTATGACTGACAGTGTGGTGAAACCCCTCCCACAGGAAACTGTGAGGACCACGGTCCTGGCAGTTTCCTGTCTGTGAACCTCGTTGCATTGTGGGAAATAGCTGTTTACAGCTGTTTCCAACTGCCAAAAAAGCAAATAGCAGCTACTTTCACTGACATCACCTCCTATCAGTAAAAATGTCACCACGTGATAAATGTCAGAATGTAAATCAGGGAGAGGAAAGCTTTTACAATGAGCAAACACTAACTAAATCATTTATACATAATTATTGTAAAAATGAAGCACTTTTTTAATTACATTATTTTTACTGGAGTTCCTCTTTAACCACTTCAGTACCAGCACCCTCTGCCCCCTTAAAGGGAATGTCCAAGCAAAATAAAAAAAATGAGTTTCACTTACCTGGGGCTTCTATCAGCCCTATGCAGCCATCCTGTGCCCTCGTAGTCACTCACTGCTGCTCCAGTCCCCAGCTGGCAGCTTGCCGACCTCGGAGGTCGGCGGGACACATTGCGTACATTTTTACGCATTCCCGCTAGTGCAGGAACATTAACACATACATTTTTACGCATTACTGGTTCAATGCGTAAAAATGTACGCATTAAACCAGTAACAGGTAAAAATGTATGTGTTATTGTTCCTGTACTAGCGGGAATGCGTAAAAATGTACGCAATGCGTCCCGCCGACCTCAGAGGTCGGCAAGCTGTCAGCGGGGGACTGGAGCAGCAGTGAGTGACTACGAGGGCACAGGATAGCTGCATGGGGCTGGTAGAAGCCCCAGGTAAATGAAACTCATTTTTTTATTTTGCTTGAACCTTCCCTTTAAGGACCAGAGGGTGCTGGTACAGTAAACCGCCGCTTCCCGACGAATCGCCGCTAAATCCGCCACTCCCGCCGGTCACGTCGCTCTGTCCCCGCCGCAGGCTGCTCTCTCTGCCGTCGCTATGACGGCAGAGCGCTGTGCGCCGGTCAGGAGCCGCTTTCATTGGCTCCTGACCCTGTCACTCAATGTAAGCCAATGGGAATGGCTTACAGG
Source organism: Hyperolius riggenbachi (assembly GCF_040937935.1). Taxonomy (NCBI): domain Eukaryota; kingdom Metazoa; phylum Chordata; class Amphibia; order Anura; family Hyperoliidae; genus Hyperolius; species Hyperolius riggenbachi. The sequence continues at coordinate 275,761,604 of NC_090648.1, forward strand.
AATGACAGGGCCAGGAGCCAATGAAAACGGTTCCTGCACGGCTCACAGTGCTCTGCCGTCATAGAGGCGGCAGGGCAGCACATTGCGGCAGGGACAGAGCGTCGAGAGCGGCAGGGACGGGCGGTGGCGCGCGGTGAATGGGACGTAGAGTTTACGTCCGGTCAGAACCGCAGCGCCACCCGCCCGCCGTAGATTTAAACTGCGTCGGTCCGCAGGTAGTTAAGCATCCAGCAGAAACACATATCCTGCATCAGGCAATCCCCACCTGTGCCGGATAAGGAGCCTCTACTGCAGTGGTTCCCAACCTTTTCCAGGTCGTGACACATCACGCCAAACATTCATATATACGTGACACATCATGTATGATAGAAAAATAAGGAGAATAATCAGAAAATCAATAAAGTGCATTTTCAGAACACACTTGAAAATGAGGGCTAAAGCTTTTTTTATGAATATGATTAAAGCACAATCAATGGCTGCAGCGACAATCTGCTTCTGCTGCTGGAACAATGAGGGGCTCAGAAACAATCTGCTTCTGCTGCTGGTGCAGTGGGGGCTGCAGGGACAATCTGCTTCTGCCGCTGGTGCAGTGGGGGCTGCAGGGACAATCTGCTTCTGCTGCTGGAACAATGAGGGGCTCAGAAACAATCTGTTTCTGCTGCTGGTGCAGTGGGGGCTGCAGGGACAATCTGCTTCTGCTGCTGGTGCAGTGGGGGCTGCAGGGACAATCTGCTTCTGCTGCTGGTGCAGTGGGGGCTGCAGGGACAATCTGCTTCTGCTGCTGGTGCAGTGGGGGCTGCAGGGACAATCTTCTTCTGCTGCTGGTGCAGTGGGGGCTGCAGGGACAATCTGCTTCTGCTGCTGGTGCAGTGGGGGCTGCAGGGACAATCTGCTTCTGCTGCTGGTGCAGTGGGGGCTGCAGGGACAATCTGCTTCTGCTGCTGGTGCAGTGGGGGCTGCAGGGACAATCTGCTTCTGCTGCTGGTGCAGTGGGGGCTGCAGGGACAATCTCCTTCTGCTGCTGGCACAATGGGGGCTGCAGGGACTATCTGCTTCTGCTGCTGTGATATACTACCATTAACACAATGGGGCTTAGAGGGACACAACACTGCTGCACAATGAGCATTGGGCTGCAGGAATAATGTTCTGCTAATGCTGGCACAGAATAGCTGTAGGGACAGTACACTATGCTATATGACAGGTGGTGCAGGGACAATGTGCTGCTGCCACGTGCTCACACAGTGCCACAGGAAGAAACTTCCCTAACTCACCACTCCATGGCCACCCCTCTGCCCCTTCTCCTCCTTCCCTCCAAGCATCCACACTTCAGCTCCGTCCTCAATGCTCCGCTTCCGCCCTCTGACAAATGCAGGCAGCAGCCATTTTCTTGTAGTCCTGCACTAATAGGAGGAGGGGGGCGAGACATAGCCGGTGCTGCCGCGACACATAAGTGTGTCACGGCACACCAGTTGGGAACCAATGCTCTACTGTAATAATAATTACACAGAAGAGTCCCGGTTATCTGGAATTCAATTAACCAGCAGTCTCTACCAGCCAGCACAAATTGCTGGCAGTACTCACAGTGGTGTAGGCCAATTTCGTAGGCTCTTTTAAGCTCTGCTGTGCTTAAAGGGAATGTCTGAGGAAGCTGATATGTCCCTTGCGGCAGCTCTGGTGTCCCAGGCATAGCCGGCCTTTGACCTGAGCGACTGGATCGGTCACTCAGGGCACCATCTTCCAAGGGGGCGCCTATAGCTGGTTGCCTATACTGAGGGCATCTACACCTGATTTCCTATACTGGAGGCACCTATGGCTGGCTACCTTTATTGAGGGTACCAACACCTGGCTACCAATACTGGAGGCGCCTATGCCTGGCTACCTATGGGGGGGGGGGGGGAATGGAGGCCTTCAACTGACTTCCTATACTGGGGGCACCTATGTTGTCAACCTATATTGAGGGCACCTACACATGAGATCCTATATTGGGGGCACCTATACCTGGCTACCTACCTATACTGAGTCTGAGGGCGTTTTTTGGGGAGGGCGCACTGCGGCTATAACGCGTGGTGCAAATTGTTGGTACTGTGCTATCATTCTAAATGGAGGTGGGGTGGGGGGATGAAGGGGGTGGTACAAAAATCAGGTTTCGCTCAGGGCTCTGTGAAAGCTAAGGCCGGCCCTCGTCCCAGGGTCCCCTCCGTTGCAGATGACCTCGCCAGGTCGGCATCTTCTGCGCCTGCTTCTGCGCGCTCCAGGCCATGTGAGAGCGATCGGCGTGGCCGCACACTCGCGCAGGCACAGAAGATGCCAAATGGCAAGGGTATATTGGCTGCCAGGGACTGGAGGAATGCCCTGGGTTAGAAGAACTTGTTTTTTTTCCCCCTCGAACATTCCCTTTAAAGACTGGGTTCCACAGCTCCCCCAAGGTTATTATACTTTCAGTTATTCAAAAATAGGCAAATATGGTATCAAGTGTATGTGCAAAAATCAAATACTTTATTATACAAATGTGAATAGTAAGAAATCATAAAAACAAAGAGCAAGTAGCGGAGCTATCAAAATACACGTCGCTGGCCAGCTCACGACAATCACATGCACCAATCACACATACCTCATGCACTCTAATCTAAAGTGTAACTGCAATGTCTTGATATTGGTGATACCATCCGAGCACCTAATGTATATGTTACGGCCAGAACCCGAAGTTTGGCCACTTCTAGTTCTGGCCGGCCACTTCGGGTTCTGGCCGGCCAATGTACGAAGTGGGCGCTGCGCTGCGGCCAATGTTAGAAATGGATTTATTCCTGTGACATTAATGTATCTTCTGGCCGCAGCGCAGCAGCCAAACGTATAACCACTTAGTTAATTTCATGCAATTAAGCCGGCGGCAATGTAACAATTCAAGCCACCGGCTTTTTCTCTGCCTCTCTCTCCTTCTCCCCCCGCCTCTCTCTCCTCCTTCCCCCCGCCTCTCTCGCTCTTCCATGGGCAGCCGGCGGGGACACGAGTGTCCCCCCCCCCCGGAGTCGTTTGTCGCGGCAGGGTTATCCTGCCGTTCTTGCAGAGCGGGTGCTGGCAGAAGCAATGTCTACAGCCTCCCCGCTCTGCTTTCCTGGTGCGACGAACGACTCTCGGGGACACGCGTGTCCCCCGCCGGCTGCCCATAAGAGGAGAGAGAGTGAGAGAGGCAGATAAAAAGCCGGTGGCTTGAATTGTTACATTGCCGCCGGCTTAATTGCAATAAATTAACTAAGTGGTTATACGTTTGGCCGCTGCGCTGCGGCCAGAAGATACATGAATGTCACAGGAATAAATCCATTTCTAACATTGGCCGCAGCGCAGCGGCCACTTCGCACATTGGCCGGCCAGAACCCGAAGTGGCCGGCCAGAACTAGAAGTGGCCAAACTTCGGGTTCTGGCCGTAACATATACATTAATACAGCAAAGTTCATCCTGCAAGTTGTAAGCATCCACAGCATATAGCCAAGTGTCACATGCATCACCTATCCAAGATAGATGTTAGTTGCAAAGCACATGCTGGATTAGTCCTATTACATGCAGAGGAAGTGCACGCTGTACTTTCTCATAGCAGCATATCAACATGCGACCACATACTTCTCCTTAGATTCAGCGTTTAGGTCCACAGCATTGTCAAAACAATATTATATGGACATGTATATATGCATCTCACCGCAGTGTTGTTCAGTTGATTCAACAGAGTCTCTCGGGTTATTGCTGGATTCCAGGCTGTATATCGTGTGGACCTGCGCATATATCACTACCTCTAGGTGGTGGTGTGTGGATCCTCGGTTGGCTGGCGCCCCAGCCTTTCCTACCTCTGGGTCTCGGCACTCAGTCTCGTCCTTTCACCTAGCAGTCTCAGCGTTTGGTCAGCCGCGCAGCGTGGTATTTCCAGCGTGGCAAGGCGATGGTGCTGGGCCTGGCCAGGCGTGATGTAGCTTCCGCCCACCTACGCATTTCATGCCCCCTTTGGGCGTTTCCTCAGGGTGTAAATGACTCCTCTCTATGCTCTGCTTTTAGCCTTTCACTTACTGTATTTTAAAGAGACTCTGTAACAAAATGTTCAGCCTTATTTCCTCTATCCTAGAAGTTCCTATACCTTCTAATGTGGTCTGGATTACTGCATCCTTTTCTAGTTGCACTCTGTAATATATCTAATCTTCTTTTCTTTGTCAAGCTTTGTCTTCCCAGATAGGAAGTTGCCTTCCCAGAAGGAAGTTGTAATGAATACAAATTATGCATGCCCCCTGCAGGCTCTGTGTGCTTTGTTTACTCCTCACTCTCTTCTCTCAGTTTCAGCTTGTGCAGTTTGTGAGACTGAAGGGGGAAGGGAGCTGCCTGTCACGGGCTGAGAAACTGTGAGAATCCCAGACTGGAGTGCAGATAATTCACTATGTAATAAAAACTTGTAGTATATATATATATATAGTGGGTTGCAAAAGTATTCGGCCCCCTTGAAGTTTTCCACATTTTGTCACATTACTGCCACAAACATGAATCAATTTTATTGGAATTCCACATGAAAGACCAACACAAAGTAGTGTACACATGAGAAGTGGAACGAAAATCATACATCATTCCAAACATTTTTTACAAATAAATAACTGCAAAGTGCTGTGTGCATAATTATGCGGCCCCCTTTGATCTGAGTGCAGTCAGTTGCCTATAGACATTGCCTGATGAGTGCTAATGACTAAATAGAGTGCACCTGTGTGTAATCTAATGTCAGTACAAATACAGCTGCTCTGTGAGGGCCTCAGAGGTTGTCTAAGAGAATATTGGGAGCAACAACACCGTGAAGTCCAAACAACACACAAGACAGGTCAGGGATCAAGTTATTGAGAAATTTAAAGCAGGCTTAGGCTACAAAAAGATTTCCAAAGCCTTGAACATCCCACGGAGCACTGTTCAAGCAATCATTCAGAAATGGAAGGAGTATGGCACAACTGTAAACCTACCAAGACAAGGCCATTCACCTAAACTCACAGGCCGAACAAGGAGAGCGCTGATCAGAAATGCAGTCAAGAGGCCCATGGTGACTCTGGACGAGCTGCAGAGATCTACAGCACAGGTGGGAGACTCTGTCCATAGGACAACTATTAGTCATGCACTGTACAAAGTTGGCCTTTATGGAAGAGTGGCAAGAAGAAAGGCATTGTTAACAGAAAGCATAAGAAGTCCCGTTTGCAGTTTGCCACAAGCCATGTGGGGGACACAGCAACCATGTGGAAGAAGATGCTCTGGTCAGATGAGACCAAAATGGAACTTTTAGGCCAAAATGCAAAACGCTATGTGTGGCGGAAAACTAACACTGCACATCACTATGAACACACCATCCCCACTGTCAAATATGCTGGTGGCAGCATCATGCTCTGGGGGTGCATCTCTTCAGCAGGGACAGGGAAGCTGGTCAGAGTTGATGGGAAGATGGATGGAGCCAAATACAGGGCAAACTTGGAAGAAAACCTCTTGGAGACTGCAAAAGACTTGAGACAGGGGCGGAGGTTCACCGTCCAGCAGGACAATGACCCTAAACATAAAGCCAGGGCAACAATGGAATGGTTTAAAACATAACATATCCATGTGTTAGAATGGCCCAGTCAAAGTACAGATCTAAATCCAATCGAGGCAAGATCTGAAAACTGCTGTTCACAAACGCTGTCCATCTAATTTGACTGAGCTGGAGCTGTTTTGCAAAGAAGAATGGGCAAGGATTTCAGTCTCTAGAGGTGCAAAGCTGGTAGAGACATACCCTAAAAGACTGGCAGCTGTAATTGCAGCAAAAGGTGGTTCTACAAAGTATTGACTCAGGGGGCCGAATAATTACACACACCCCACTTTGCAGTTATTTATTTGTAAAAAATGTTTGGAATGATGTATGATTTTCGATCCACTTCTCACATGTACACCACTTTGTATTGGTCTTTCACATGGAATTCCAATAAAATTGATGCATGTTTGCGGCAGTAATGTGACAAAATGTGGCCTTAATTCTACGTGGCATTGATTCAACAAGGTGCTGAAAGCATTCTTTAGAAATGTTGGCCCATATTGATAGGAGAGCATCTTGCAGTTGATGGAGATTTGTGGGATGCACATCCAGGGCACGAAGCTCCCGTTCCATCACATCCCAAAATGCTCTATTGGGTTGAGATCTGGTGACTGTGGGGTAGTGTTGGGCGAACACCTGGATGTTCGGGTTCGGGAAAGTTCGCCGAACATGACCGCAATGTTCGGCATGTTCGGGCCGAACCCCGAACTCCCCGAACATCCCGCTTTTGGGGGCCCTATGGGGTCGCAGGCATAAGGGGGGAGCATGCCCCGATCGTGGGGGGGGGTCGGAAATTCCCCCCCGGTACTACTGCTGAACCGCCCGCTGCCCGGCCTCCCTCAACGCGTCACTCTCCGGACTCCTCCTCCTCAGTCACTCACTTCACAGTGCCGCCCACTGCCAGCCACCCACTACCACCGGACCGGTACTTCCTGAAACTTTTGTATGGGGAAGCGGGCAGAGGGGGGAGCGCTAGCGGAGGGGGTGGGGGGGATTTCTGACCCCCCCCCCCCCCGCGATCGGGGCATGCTCCCCCCTTATGCCTGCGACCCCATAGGGGGGCAGTATTCGGCCGAACAGGGCTCTGTTCGGCCGAACAGGGGCCCTGTTCGGCCCTGTTCGGCGGCCATTTAGTAGTTCGGGGCGAACCCATACTTAAAAGGCCGAACACCATCAGGTGTTCGGCCGAACGCGAACAGCACCCGAACAGGGTGATGTTCTGCAGAACCCGAACAGTGGCGAACACTGTTCGCCCAACACTACTGTGGGGGCCATTTTAGTACAGTGAACTCATTGTCATTGCTCAAGAAACCAATTTGAAATGATTCGAGCTTTGTGACATGGTGCATTATCCTGCTGGAAGTAGCCATCAAAGGATGGGTACATGGTGGTCATGAAGGGATGGACATGGGCAGAAACAATGGTCAGGTAGCCCGTGGTATTTAAACGATGCCCAATTGGCACTGAGGGGCCTAAAGTGTGCCAAGAAAATATCCCCTACACCATTACACCACCACCAGCAGCCTGCACAGTGGTAACAAGGCATGATGGATCCATGATCTCATTCTGTTTACGCCAAATTCTGACTCTATTGAGACTCATCAGACCAGGCAACAGTTTTCCAGTCTTCAACTGTCCAATTTTGGTGAGCTTGTGCAAATTGTAGCCTCTTTTTCCTATTTTTAGTGCAGATGAGTGGTACCCGGTGGGGTCTTCTGCTGTTGTAGCCCATCCGACTCAAGGTTGTGGCTTTACAAATGCTTTGCTGCATACCTCGGTTGTAACAAGTTATTTCAGTCAATGTTGCTCTTCTATCAGCTTGAATCAGTCGGCCCATTCTCCTCTGACTTCTAGCATCAACAACACATTTTCGCCCACAGGACTGCCGCATACTGGATGTTTTTCCCTTTTCACACCATCCTAGAAATGGTTATGCGTGAAAATCCCAGTAACTGAGCAGATGGTGAAATACTCAGACCATCCCCTCTGGCACCAACAACTATGCCACGCTCAAAATTGCTTAAATCACCTTTCTTTCCCATACTGACATTCAGTTTGGAGTTCAGGAGATTGTCTTGACCAGGACCACACCCCTGAATGCATTGAAGCAGCTGCCATGTGATTGGTTGATTAGATAACTGCATTAATGAGAAATTGAACAGGTGTTCCTAATAATCTTTTAGGTGAGTGTGTATATATATATATATATATATATATATATATATATATATACACACACACACACAAACATCACTTCCTGGTTAGCGGCCATGTTTTTGTTTGTAAACACTGCCTAAAACTGGCGATTAAAAGCCAGGATCGTGGCGGGGAGTGGCAGAAGCGGCAAAGATGGATCACAGTGACTCGATTGGTATGTTTTTTATAGTACAAATTGGACAGTACAGATTCTCTTTAAGATTTAATACAGAGTTCATGATATATATATAAGAGTTGGGTATAGTATTATATTAGCTGGGCCTATTTTTAACATTGAGTCTCAAGCCACCAGAAAGCACACTTATCCAGCACTAGCCTGTCCCTGTCAGTGGCAGCAGGGGCGTAGCAATAGGGGGTGCAGAGGTAGCAACCGCCCCGAAGGGCCCTCCCTCAACTGCAGCATTAGCTCTCTATTGGTACTGTGCTCATAATAATCACTTCCATAGATACTTTGAATAGTGGTAATCACTAACAAGCTGTTCCCCATCCCCTTCTTGCACCTCTGACACTTTGCCATTGACAGGTTTTGGTGTGCCGTATCAATTGTTATGCATAGAGTGCTTGGGGGGGGTCCCATTGAAAAACTTGCATCGGGGCCCACAGCTCCTTAGCTACGCCACTGAGTGGCAGATAACAAAGACTGTACTGTGCAGGTGTGGCTGTACTCGTATGGCTGCAGCATGGCCACACTCATGCATGAAGGGAAGTGCGGTTGCGATCTTCAGGAGGATCCCAGGCAGCCGCTGTGGTTGGGAGGAGGATGTGGGAAGCCTCTGGAGGATTCAGAGGCTTCCATCTACTCAGGTAAGTTTCTGTTTTTTGACCCGAGATCTGCCTCAGATGTACTTTAGCAAGTAGGAATATGAATACCGGTACTTACAGATCCTGCGGCACATCTTAAATAGTCCATTTCAGAGGGGTACACATTGCCAAGATAAAGTGAAAAGACTGAGATCGCAAGAAGACAACTCTGAAATACACAGGCAGAAAATTCAGTAAATCATATGTCTAAAAAAATCACTAAAGAAATATAGACGGAAAATATATTTAAAGAACATATCTTTATTTGCTAATAGATTACTGTAGGGAAATGCATTTATCTTTGTGCCATAAATTGTCAGTCAAATCTATTATTTCTGACAGGTCTGTTCTGATTCCTGATCATTTTTCTGATCGATTATGTATAGAAGTGATTAAAAAATCAATTAAAAAAATGATCAGCAATCCGATTGGACCTGTAAATAATTTTTTTAACAGGTACATTTTTATTGTATTTTTGGTTTGGAAATAATTGGTTGGACCATCGATCTGATGGAAAATTGCATTATGTGCACTAAGCATAATACTTTTAGCCATAGCCCCTGAACAAGCATTGCAATACTCTGATAGCGCTAAGCATAACTCGGGCAGGCAGAGACATTATGGGATTTGTAGTTTTGTCACAGCTGGAGTGCCAAGGTTAGCCATCACTGATCTAGAGAGACCCAGTATATTATGTCGTGCCTGGTGCTCTAGATGCAGAAGATCTTAACTTTAGCCTTTTCAGTCTTACCCAATATGTGTCTCCCCTCATACCTGCTCCTCCTTCCCCTGCGTCCCCCCACCGCTACTTCATGTTCTGGCTCCATCTGCTCCTGCCCTTTGTCCCCTGGCCACTTTGGTCCCCGCACAATTCTCTCCTTACTCCCACTAACCCCCCATGACTAAAACTGCCCACCTAGCCCCATTCCCCACTGCACCACCCACACTAACTCCCCCGACATACACACATATCTACGAACACCCTCACCTCAACCTCATTCCCATTCGCCCCATCCTCAGACACATTCTCCCTGTCTCTTGCGATCTCTGGAATGCCAGATCCATTTGTAACAACTTTATGACCATCCATGACTCCTTTCTTCAAAACCTTCCTCGCCTTTACTGAGACCTGACTCACCCCCTCTGACTTGTTGGTTGCTGCATCCCACTGGTATGGAGGTCTACACCTCAGCCATAATTCCAGACCTGATAGCATGCCCGGGAAAGGGTGGGCCTTCTCCTTTCCCCGTCCTGCAACTTTCCGTGTCCTCACCTCTCCCCCTTCTCTCCAATTTACTTCACATGAGTCCCATCGTTTCGAATTAACCGTCGCCCAGAGCCGGATTTAGACCACACAGGGCCCCAAGCAGAGCAATAAATTTGGGGCCACCTTCCTCAGCCACCCTGTTGAAAGGATGCCCCTCCAATATAGGTGGCCAGATGTCCCTGCAGTATAGGTAGTTGGATGTCCCCCTACTATAGGTAGTAGCCAGATGTCCCCCCAGAAGAGATAGCAAGACAACCCCCCAGGAAAGGTAGCCAGATGTTCCCCCAGCATAGGTAGCCAAGTGACCCCCCACTATAGGTAGCCAGATGACCTCCCAGTATATATAGCAAGCTGTCACCCCCCAGTATAGGTAGCCAGATGTCAACAGATGTATGGTCACTTTAATTCCCCAAGGCTCATTCCTTCCCCCTCCCGACCCCCACTTATGTCCTCCCCTTCCCCACCATCTCTACTAATCCCTCAAATATGCCCCTCTTCCATCTCGGATATCTCCTCCCTCTTTATCAGACCACCCTCAGTCAGGTAACAAATCTTTACTGACCTCCCTCTTGGCACCATGATCCCTGCCTCGCTAATGCTAATTTCCAAAAGTTTTGGTACCCCTCCCATCACTGTTTTCACTCCAATCCCCCTCGCCCCCCTTAACATCCATGCCTTTTTGGTGGTCAGTGGCAGTGCATCACTGCCTGCACACAACCCACTTTACTATAGTATGAAACCCTATAGGCAACATCCATACTCAGTACTGACAGGTGGAAAAGCCATTATGATCCGTTCATAGTGAAAGAATCTGCCTCTAACAATTGATGCATGCTTTAGATTATGGTTTCTAATAACAAGATTGGAGAAGTAAGATGGCAAAGCAGGCGGTTTTCGTGCACGGCACTCAGCACCGGCTACCCAAACCAGGAGCCCCATATCAGCAATAATATGCAATAATACGCAAGGAAAATTCTGGCTCCGGTGATCGCCATACCACAAATTACACCTCCCTCAGAATTGCGACGACTCGGAGGGGGAATAGTATTTAACGTCGCCGGGGAGTTTAGTGGCAGCAGGAAGAGCCATCAATTCGGCGCTCCTGGCGCCCAACTCACCGGCAGCGTACAAATGCTAAGGACTCAGACACACTATAAGTGATTTTCTGAGCACTTTTAGCCATCAGAGCTTTCTGAGAGCTTTTAAAAAAACGCTCAAATTGACCTACATTGACCTCCTTAGCGGTCTGGACGAGCTCAGCTCGTCCAGTACCGCCGGAGGGTGCCGCTCAGGCCCTGATGGGCCGATTTGTTTCAAATAAAAAGGAGCACATGCAGCCGGCACTTTGCCAGCCGCGTGTGCTACCTGATCGCCTCCGCAGCGCGGCGATCCGCTGCGTGCAGCGGTGATCCGCCGCGTGCAGTGGCGAAAGAGGGTCCCCCCAGCTGCCCGAGCCCAGCGCAGCCGGAACAAACAGTTCCGGCCAGCGCTAAGGGCTGGATCGGAGGCGGCACACGTCAGGACGTCGGCTGACGTCCATGACGTCACTCCGCTCGTCGCCATGGCGATGAGGAAAGGGAAACAAGGAAGGTTGCTCATTGCGGCCTTCCTTGTTACTTCTGATCGCCGGAGGCGATCAGAAGTACGCACTAGGAGCGCCCTCTAGTGGGCTTTCATGCAGCCAACTTTCAGTTGGCTGCATGTAATAGTTTGTTTTTTTATTAAAAAAAACCCTCCCGCAGCCGCCCTGGCGATCTTAATAGAACGCCAGGGAGGTTAAAATCATAGTAAAATCGCGATTGCTGTTAAAATCCCTCAGAAAAGAGATTTTTGCCCACAGACCTTCCAGGGAAGCTCTGCATCATGCTGTGTATATTTACCAGCTTGCCTTTTCTCTAATTTGCACTTTTATCAGCTAGCCTAGTGTTTCACATTGCCTTACAACAACAACAACCCTGAATACACCAGGCACTGTACTGGCCATAAATCACTGAATGAAAGGCCTGGGGGAAATCTCCCCCCTTCCCCCCTGTAATAGATACTTTGCTCCTCTCTGCTCAAACTCTGCAAATAATGCCACAGTGTGTCAAACTATGTGTCAAAACATTTTTATTAGTGGAGATCGCTGGACAGAGATCACACAAATAACATTAGTCATTCCAGACCCCACCTGTGTCTGACAGCTAAACTAAGGAGGAGGGGAGGGAGGGGAATATCCTGGAGAAAACACTGTCTGTATGTGTCTTATTATCTGTTACAGAGAGAAATCCTGAAGACTGTTTTTAATGGACCATAAAGAGTTACATCAACAGCGGCAATAAATCTTTATTGGAGGTGCCGGGCCCTAACCTTTCAATAGATCAAAGCAGCTGCTTGTGTTGCCTGGTGGATAATCCAGCTCTGCTGTCGCCCCAACCTCCAACCTTGGCATACTACCCTCACTAGAAACCTACAAAAAGAGATACAAGCTGTAGAACGCAAATGGAGGAAATCCCGCAATAACCACGACTTCCTGGAGTACACAACCAAGATTCAGATATACCATACTGCCCTCGCTAATAGCAAACAGAAATCCTTTACTGGTCTGATCGCTGCCTAAGCCTCCAACCCACGTCATTTTTTTGCCACCTTCAATGCCCTACTCAACCAAATCCCTCCACCCAACCCCCACCCTCTCAGCCACTGACCTGTCAAACCACTTTATCAACAAAATTACCTCCATCCAGAGGGATATCTCTCCCCTCTCCTCCACTTCACCACCCCATTCTCTTCCCCCACCTTACTCCTGCCTTTCCCCCCACCCTACTTCCTTAATTCCCGTCACCACGGAGAAAGTCAACGAGCTGATGGCAACTTCTCCTGACACTTCCTGCCCCATAGATCTGGTCTTATCAGACTCCCTCTACCCACACCTGATCTGGCCCCTGTCCTCACCCACCTGTTCAACCTCTCCTTCTTCTTCTCCACCGACACCTTCCCCTCTGTATTCAAACCGGCCACTGTTCTTCCTTTGTGGAAGAAACCTTTGCTCAACCCCGCACTGCCATCCAACTACCGCCTAATTTTATTATTCAAGAAGTTTACTTGAATTTGACTTATTTTCACCAGACAAATCAAAAAGGCATTGGATTGAAGTCAATTCATGGATACTATATGGCATGGACATTGAAAAGTGCATATATACAGTAAGTTATACAAAAATATCATACATAACAGGTGATTTTTGCTGTCCATACTTACCCCGATCAACAGAGAAAATATCCAAGTTTTGTATTTAACACATGGGTGCATGCCATCAGGAGATTTCAGATTCTCCTGGTACTTCCTGCTGTCTTCCACCCCTAACTCAAAGGAAGCCATCCTGTCATAACTATATTCTTCATTATATACATCCTCTTTGCTCATGATGATCTAAGGAGAAGTGCAAATGCAAAAATCAAAACTACAAATGTATAAGTTAAAAGAACAAGAAAGAAAAGACAATAATTATTCTTAAAGCCAGAACTAGGTGTGTGAGTTATATCACCGGTAAATGAGTTTTCTCCAAGGAGATATTTTCAATCCTTATCAGTAAAATACGTTTACAGCTCCTACCAAGCAAGAAATTACTCATGATAAGTTTGATAATAGCTTTTTTTTACCTACTTTTTTTTTTTTGCAAACATCAGCTGCACTGAGTGCCAATAGCCTGGCTAGTATAGCAGGCTTCATTGTCTCGCTCCTAGCAGCGGGCAAATAGTAGCATCATAGGTTGCTGTTTATTTAAGAGTTGACAGAAAATATTTTTTACACAATGTATGTATTGTTTAACTGTACCAAAGTTCAGACATATAGGTTATGTCTCTAATTCATCATATGCCACAACAAGCTGACTTTGGTAAGCTGTGTCGGGCATTACTGGCCTCAGTCACAATGACTCTAATTCCATACATTCAACAATCAACAGCAAAAATGTTGGTATTACAGTTATATTACGGTAACTTTCTTATTTCCGGCCACTTGGATAACTAAAACACTAAGCTGGTTTTCCTGGATATTCTCCTCACCAGGGCTACCTCTCTACTAAGCTTATGTTCCATAACCGCTAACCATTCTTTAAAGCGGTTTAACACCTTGACATAATATTCAATAAAAACATGTTTTCCTACTTTTTATATGCCACATGGTTATCATATTTGCATTTGTGCATAAGTATTATTATTCATTTAGAAATTATAGGTTCCCAAAAGTACAGTTGTTTGCTTTATGAGCTGACTTTGCATTTTAATAATAACTGGTTTTATTCATTATGTATTCAAGGCAGACATGCTTTCAGTGTCTCTCTGTCTCCAGCTGCTTCTGCACAGTCAGAGAATGTGTCACATTCCTCACTTGATACATTTAAGTAAACACAAAATAACATTATCTACAACTTCAGATGTGTCCAGATTTTAATGCAATGAACTTTCAAGCTCTGTGTGTAACCCTTCCAATGCTGGCTTGGAAAAAAAAATAATATGCTGTAAATAATTTTTTAGAGCAAAGAAGAAATGCTGGGTTATATTCCGCTTTAAATTGAGGTATTATGGTAGGTTTAAGCCAGTGCTTCCTAACTGTGTCTCCTGCTACCAGCATTCCTATAATAATAAGGGTTTTTGTATCATCTTTGACTTCGCTATGGTATAATCCAAATAGCGCCCATATGTCACAGTTTTTATCTAGCCAAACAACAAAACCTTGAGATATCCTGCCCAAAAAAGTGGGAGGTTATGACAGGACCACCAGATATAAGAGTAGGAAGCAATCCCGGTGTGGCGCTGATGCGCGCGCATCTCCGCATGAATGACAGAGCTCTTCAGTCTAGGAGACTGTTAAATGGCGAAAACGCAGTCTATTAACCACCTCCCTAGCGGTATGGACAGATATATCCGTCCATAAAAACATGCTGTGAACAGTATAAACGTGCATACACATCAATACTCTCCTGCACTGTATACTAGACCCTTGCTTGACACATTTTGGCAAGTTACAGGAAAAAAAAAGTTTTAAAAATAAATTTTATCACTTTTTGCACAGAAATCCTGGGAAAACGCCAGGGAGGTTAACATAGTACGGTGCTGGGATTAGGCAGCGCTTCACTGGGGACAGCCGTGTGACACGGCTGTCCCCTCCAGAGGCAGGAAAGTGATCGGCTGTCTGTCATAGGCTGAAGACTATGACAGGCGATCACGCTGATTGGCTGGCGGGGGGAGAGAGGGGGAATACAAAAATAAAAAAAAATAAGGAAGTTTAATAAAAAATAATAACATAAATATTTGTAGAAATATAAACACACAGCTGGGGGGCGATCAGACTCCACCAGCAGAAGGCTCTGTTGGTGGGGAGAAAAAAAGGGGGGGGGGGCAATCACTTGTGTGCTGAGTTGTGTGGCCATGCAGAGAGCCCTTATGCTAGGCATACACCTAGCCGATTATGCTAGCATACACCTAGCCAATTATCCCCGCTCGTCCCCGCTTATCACCCGCTCGATTCCCCGCTATTGTCCGCCAGCGGGTAATCTACCCGGCAGGTCATCGGACCTGTTGGATATTATCAATCGAGCCATCAGCGGCTCGATTGATAAGGGCTGAAAATGCCGTGTATGCCCAGCATTAAAGCTGCAGTGGCCCAATTTCAGAAAAATTGCCTGGTCTTTAGGGGGGTTTAACACTGCGGTCCTCAAGTGGTTAATATTTAGGTTATTATCAGATGTGACATACCATTGATTCATGATTTTCAGTTGTAGTAGCTGTAAGGAGGGGTTGCAGTTGAACCATATTTGCCTAAAAATCAAAGGTCTAACATCAGAGGGTATTTGGATACTGAGGTCTGTCTTCCATCTGCTACAGAGTTTATCTATGGTGTTGGTACTTGAATTTTTCTCATTATATAGTCTGCTTAGTGAATTAGCAGGGACTTGAGCGACGAGGAAAAGTTTTTTAAAAGTTGTAAGATCTGACCTGCATTTCCCAAAAGTTCCAGTGATTCTCTTCATGAAACTATGGATCTGTAATTCACCTAATGATGTAGCGCAGATGTTTACCCCTTTCCTTATAAACTGTACTATCCTTATATCAGAATCTACTTTGTTTTGGGTAAACCAGCTTGTGTTGTGACCTTTGGACATTTTTGCATATTTTAATTGATGCTAGTGGAGCTAAGCCATTTTGGGGAGCACATTACATGCTGATTGTGGCAAAAACTGTGGGTGTGTAGTTTGGTTGGCTATTGCTTTAATTGTTGTGTAGTGACATGACTGTAGTTTATCAGTGAGGAGAGGACATGCACATAACACAACAGGCTGCATGCGAAATGACCAACACCTCACATGTGCAGCAGTTCTAATAAGCTAACTGCACATTTCACATTCAAATCAGATGCAAATCATATGCATAACTACTAATGAACCATTACTTACCATGCAAACAGAAAACTCAGGAATACGGGCTGGGGGCAGCTAACCTGGTAGTTACATACTATAGCAAAGCAAGAGGGGGAAGGGGGCGCAGTTGAGCATCCCTAAAAACATGCTGCAATTCATTGGTTAATTGTTCAGGCATACACCAACTCTATTAGGCTAAGAATGCATGCCCTGCATCCAAACAAATGCTACATTTATTATACTATGGAGGATCTTTAGCTTCCACTATAGTTTGCATGCAAAGTATAATATACTACACTCTTGCACCACAATGAGGTAATCCTCCGGGCAAGAGGCTTAACCTAAGACAGAACAACATACGTATAACCCTGGGAGCAGCTAGGCAAAAATGTGTAACTTATATTTAATGGACAGTGAGGAGAGGGCCAGTGCATCCATTAAGCTAACTGCACACTTCACATTCAAATCAGATGCAAATCATATGCATAATTACTAATGAAACATTACTTACCATGCAAACAGTAAACGTAGGAATACAGACTGGGAGCAGCGAACCTGGAAGTTACATACAGCAAAAAAAGAAGAGGGGGGGGTGCATCCCTAAAAACATGCTGCAATTGACTGGATAATTACTCAGGTGTGCACCACCAGTGTTGCATTTGTTTGGACGCAAGGCATGATGTATTTTAGCCTAGTAGAGGTGGTGCACGCCTGAGTGATTTAACCAGTCAATTACCGCATGTTTTTAGAGATCCCCCTCTTGTTGTAGTTTATCAGTGTCCAGACAATCATGTTCCCTTTCTACCCATATTTTTCTTGAACTGCCCAACCTCCAATTGAGGACTCTCAGTAGGTGGATGTTCTGATAGTATATATAGACGTCTGGTAGTCTTAATCCTCCCTTTTCTTTTGGTTTAGTAAGTCTACTGTAGGTAGCTCTGACCTTTTTACCTTTCCATAGAAAGTTTTGGAACATTCTTTCCCAGGTCTTGAACCAACCATAAGGCACCATTATTGGCAAACTCTGTAATATAAACAAAGTCTTTGGGAGTACCATCATTATAATTATTTCGGCTCTTCTTAACACATTGTAATATGGAATGTTCCATAGTTGGAGGCTTGGAGGTTTTGTTGGTAGTCGGTTTGTAGTTTAGCAAAGTTTAAATGGTATAATCTTTAAAAATCCTGGCATAGGTTAACACCTAAATATTTCATGTAGTTTTGTTCTAGCGAATAATTACAAATAGTCTTAAGTTATTTACTTTGTTTTGTCACTGCAACCAATGCCTAAGATCTGTGATTTGATTGTATTAATTTTAAAGTTTGATTCGCTACTGAATACCGATAATATCTCATCTATTTTAGGGATTGACCGTACCGGGTTTGTAACCATAAAAAGTAAATCATCGGCATATACCATTAATTTATACTCAAGCAATGTATATCGGAATCTTCCTGGATAGTACGGGTAAGGTCTTCTAATGCTGGTTAGATGGTTCGATAGATAATTTCCGAAATGTCCGATCTCCCTTTCAATTCTTTTGCCGCTCGATTTCTGATAGACGTGAATGGAAAAAGATAAGAAAAACAAGCGGAAGATAAGAGAATCGACTGCAGAATAGAGCAGCAAAAACGATCGAGAGCAGAAATGCACGGCAGAAATGAACTGTGTATTCCCAGCATTACCCTAGGTTAAAGAGAATAGGTGACAGTGGGCAGCCCTGTCTGACGGCATTAGTGACACTGAAGGTATTAGAGAGGGAGCCATTAATTTTTACATTTGCTGATTGATTAGCATATAATCTCTTGATGTTGTTGATGAAAGTGTTTGCTATACCAAAGTTCGATAGTGTAGAAAAGAGGAAGTCTCTGTTCATCCTGTCGAATGCTTTCTAAGCATCTGTTGTCAACAGTGCACCTTCTATCTTTTTTTCCTTACAATGGTGAATAGAAGTAACTGCAGAAAAAATATTGTCCTGTGTCTGTCTTTCATTCATGAAACCTGTCTGCTGTGGGTTTATTAGTTTATCACTAATTCTCTCTAATCTTGTTGCTAAGATCTTAGCAAAGATCTTGGCAACTATAGGCTCATACACACGTCTGAGTTTTCCAAAAGACCGATTGTTTGGACGTTTGAACGTCCAGTCGTGTGGACGTCAAATCGGGCGTGTGTACGGTCGATCGTTCACCTGATATGACTGGATTTGAACGCTCCGCTAAGCAGATCTGTGTGTTTCACCTTATATTAAAGGGACTCAGAGCTGATTAAAAAGATTTTATACATACCTGGCGCTTCCTCCAGCCCAATCAGCTCCGATCGCTCCCATGCTGCCGTGCTCCGCTGCCCGCAGCTTCGGGAACCAGGTCCCGTTACTGATGTCAGTCGCAGGCCAGGTACGCAGGAGAAGTGCGCCCTCTGTGTATCTCTCGAGCGGCTGCTGGAGAGATACGCAAACAGCGTACTTCTCTTACGTTAGACTGGCACCAACTGACGGAAGTGCAGGGACCCGGTTCCTGAAACTGCGGGCAGCGGAGGATGGTGGGGTGGGAGTGATCGGCGCAGATGGGGCTGGAGGAAGCGCCAGGTATGTATAAAACGTTTTAATTTTTCAGCTCTGCTACACTTTAACTAATGATATTGGTCGGTAATTGGCACACATATCTGAGGATTTCCCTTCTTTTGGTATGACTGTAATAGATGCCCTATTTGTATTATCTGTTACCTATGTTTTAAAACTATTTCAATTGCTAACTGCTGAAAATTATTTTTTAGATAAAATGAAAAAGTATGCTCTTGGAGACATCTCAGGAGAAAAGCTAATAAGATATGGCCCGTAATATCCATTCTGCTTGCTTTTGTTGAGAGGAAAAGATATTTGAGAGGAGACCAAATTAAAAAAAATAAAATAGAAAACCTACTTAAGAATACATCACAGACAAACGGAAACAAATATATTGTACACCACCAATAACAGGCACACATTAAGCAAAATCAATCAAAGACAAGGTTTACATATCTACTTACAGGTCTTTCTAATAAATCAGTTTCAGTTTGTAAAAGTAAACAGGAAACTTCACCCTTCTCCAAACTTCACAAACACCACATAAACGTTCTTGTGAGATATAAAAGTTGAAATATCTTAAGTAGACATTACTCTAAAAATGTTGATACATACCGATGGTTGCCCGAGTCAGTGAGTGTCAGGAAGAGAGTGTGTGTAGCAGCGTTTTATGCAGGCCAGATAAATTCAGCTCAGTGATTCTGGCTGTATGTTAAGAATTCGCTCTCCTGCTCTACTGTGAAGAAACATCTATTCACGTTCAACACAAAAGCATGGGAAAGAATGTACATGAGCCAGGGAAAACAAGTGCCTCTTGAATGTTAATGAACAGAGAGGGCTAGAAAACGTCAGGGCAATGTTATCATAGCGTGGGTGTTTAAATTAAAACAATCACAATAATAGCTTACTTAGATTTTGTATACTGTAAATTCATGTGTAACAAAGTATCAAAAAGTAATGTAAAAAGCAAGGAAAGATTATGTTGGGATTTTAAATACTGTCAGTAAGGGATAAAATGAGGAAAGGGGCCTGGGGTAGGCAAATGATGGTAAGTGAAGGGACTGGAAAAGGAAGGTGGGGATAGGTATGGTGGGGATAAATAGCTGAAAAAGTAAGAGAAGGAAGATGAGTGGAGGAGACAAAAAATAAATGGATGAGATTAGGTGAAGAAATGGTTGAGTGGATGAGGGGAAGGGAGAGAGGTGAAAAGCAAAAAATGGGAAGAATTACTAGTTGAGTGCATAAGAGGAGAGAGCAGTCGGGGCTGGTGGTTATAAGGGAGAAAGTATAGAAAAATATTGGTCAAAAAGTTTTTTATTCACTATCCCTGTTACTATATATTCCTCTGATATTCAATTTTTTAGTAGTTCTTGTGCTATGCCCTGCAGAAAGTTGTGTGCTTCTGTGCCACCCTCACCGCCCGCTCCGGTATGCCTCCCAAGTATATAGTAGTGATGTCAATACAGATTCAAAGGGTTTATAAGATGCTATACTGTAAAGATAAGAAAAGTTTGAAACAGCTGGAAAAATGTACTGAGAGCTTTACATAATGCCATAAATGGTTGCGTTAAGATACAGTGGATTTGAAGTATCTTATAGTCCTGAGTGCATAATATTGTTTAAAGTGGAAGATTGATAAATGTCCTCTTTTGGAAGATTAGTTAGAATAATTGGGAGAAAGAGCGACAATAGCACAAATATCACAGATAACATTTTGTCCAGAAGAATCTGTAGTAATCACAAGTTGCACAAATTATAGATAACTAATAGGAATAAAGAGCTACTACACATTCCAAAGCTAAAGATATGTAGTAACAGTAGGGTGATATCAATAGGTAGGTAACAGATTGCTTAGTTGCATGGGGAAGGGGGTAAGATAGGGAAAGGGGGAGAGTAGGGGGAGAGGGAGGGTGGAGGAAGTTATTCAACACATAGGCATGTATTAGAAAGGTAGGCTGCCTCTTTGTTGTAGGCCGAGTTTACATCATAGATTTGTATTCAGGAGAATCCTTGAACTCATACCATAAAGCCCATGTTTTGATATATTGGTCAGTTTTGTCTTAGGCAGCAGAAATTATC
The DNA here is from genome assembly GCF_040937935.1 of Hyperolius riggenbachi. Classification (NCBI taxonomy): domain Eukaryota; kingdom Metazoa; phylum Chordata; class Amphibia; order Anura; family Hyperoliidae; genus Hyperolius; species Hyperolius riggenbachi. The sequence continues at coordinate 275,782,501 of NC_090648.1, forward strand.
TCCTCCGTCTCTGCAATAGAATTTATCTTGGTCCACCATTGGGTTATTGAGGGAATTTTGTCAGATCTCTATACACAAGGGAGTAGAGCTCTGGCTGCATTAATGAGGTGTATGAGAATACATTTCTTGTAATTTTTTGCTGACATTGGAACCTCGTGAAGTAAATATACTTCAGGAGAATAGGTGACAGTGATGGAGGAGATTTTCTGGGCCCAAAATTTCTGTATTTCTGAGCATGACCAAAAGATGTGTATCAGATCACCTCCTTCTGAGCCACATCTCCAACACTAATCATTATTGAGGATGCCTATGTGGTTCAATTTTTTTGGAGTATTGTACCAATGGGAAATAAGCTTGTAACCTAATTCTTGAATGTTGACATTAAAAGAACCTTTGAGGTTATTAGTTAGGGCTCTTTCACATCAGACACTGCGTGCAGGAGCCGTTATCCTGCAAGCGTTGATAGCCTGCGGCGTGACGTCGGGTATCTGCGGTGCGACGCAATCAGCGGCGGTAGCTATCAATTGAACCTGACAGAAAAGGCCGGCTCCCGGGTGTGTTGGGCGAAAAACTGCACCCGGGTGCGTCGGAACCGCAACATACCGAAACGCAGCGTCGGGTGTGAAAGGTAAAATGAAAGTCTATGGACTTTCATTTTACCTTCGTTAACGCAAACGTAAGCGTTGTCTCAAAACGCTCAAAGTTTGCGCAGATGTAAAAAAAGAGCCCTTAGAATCTAAGTCCAATGGTCATCAGTAATAGCATTTTCTAGGGCCTGATCCCATTTATCTTGAAAAGGGAATTTTTCAGGTACGTTCAGGTTTAATAGGGTTTTGTAAACCCATGAGATCACATGTCTGTGTGGCGTCGTTGCAATGGTCAATGTTTCAAAGTTAGTGAGGGATCTATCAATTTTGTGTTTCCTGGCTAGAGAAGAGACAAAACTTTGAAGTCGTAGGTAAGACCAGGAGGAAATATTGTGTCTGTCAGTCAATGTTTCAATCTGCTTCTTTGGTAAACAAGTACCACACTTGGATACATCTTTCAAGCGCAAAGTATGTGGATTGAGGTTTGGAAAGAAAGCTGGATAAAGTCCCGGTGTAAATTGGGGATTGTTCAAGATTGGCGTGAGGGGGCCTGGAGAGGATGATAAAAGACCTTTATTTGTGAATGAGCGGAAAGTACGTAGGGTGGCAAATATTAAAGGGTGAGAGAGAAAATATTTTTAGGAATATTTTCATTTAAAATCCAAGGTAGGCCTGATAAGGGAATACTAGAAAAAGCTTGTTCTATTTGTATCCATTGCTTGGTGGAGTCGGGGAAACACCACTCTGGTATTCTGCTAAGAATTGCCGCTTGGTGGTATTTATAGAGTAGTGGATAGTTTAGTCCTCCTTCTAGTTTATCAAAGGCCAAGAGAGAGTGTTTTATGTGAGCAGGTTTTTTCCCCCAAACAAAGCTATTGATAGCTGATTGTATTTTAGCAAAACATTGCTGAGGAATAAAGATAGGAACTGTCTGGCTAATGTATAATATCCAAGGTAAGATATTCATTTTAATGGAGGCTATTCTCCCAAACCAAGAAAGTCGAGGGTAAGAGTGCCATCCATCCAGGTCTTGTTGGATTTTTTTGAAGCGAGATACAAAGTTTAGGTCGAATAATTTGGAGAGATCGGTTGGGATCTGTATTCCTAGATATCTAATTGGTTTCCCATTGGAAAGGGAATAATGGTTGTAGAGCAGTTAATGAGGTGGGTTTTAAAGAAATGTTGATCGCTGAGGATTTGGAGAGGTTAATCTTGTAGTTGGTAAGGGATCCAAAGTATTTCAATTTGTGTAATAAAGCAGGAATAGATGTGGATGGTTTAGTCAGAAAAAATAGTAAATCATCAGCAAATGCTGATATCTTATGTTCTGCACCCTGCACAACTCCTTCAAGAGATGGATCAGCACGTATCCAATTTAGCAGAGGTTCAAGTGCCTTTATGAAGATCAGGGAGGACAGGGTGCAGCCCTGTCTTGTGCCATTGGACAGATTAAAGGGGTCTGAGAGTAGGCCATTTACTTTGACTTTGGCAGAAGGATTTGAGTATAGGAGTGAGTCCAGTTCGTCATCTGTGGACCTAAGTCCATGTGGAACTCCCTGCCACACCCAATCAGGACAGCTCCATCCCTGGAAGCATTTAAGTCTAAACTGAAAACCTACCTCTTCAGTCTGGCATTCATGAACATCTGACTATCTCCTCTGTAACACAACCTAGCCTTCAACCCTGTATTAATCTGAGACACAACTATGTGCTTTGAGTCCTATAGGAGAAAAGAGCTTTACAAATGTTATTGTATTGTATTGTATTGTATGTGTAGAAGGGAAGCTCTGATAAAGTCCCAGAAGACTCTATCAAAAGCTTTCTCAGCATCGGTGGATAGGAAAATACCCTCCACCGAATGCCGAGTGAGCCAAGTGTGTATACCAAAGGCTCTCATTGTGCCATCTCTGGCCTCTCTCCCTGACATGAAACCCACTTGATCTGGGTGTATTCTAGAGTTTAATAAAGGCAGAATTCACGTGGCTAGTATTTTGGCGAATAGCTTTATGTCCGTGTTCAGGAGATAGGTCTGTATCCTGAACAAGATTGTGGGTCCTTGTCTGGCTTGTGTATCACAGTTATATGTGCTTCGAGTAGTTGTTTTGAAGGTGTGGTCTAGGCTGTCACATCATTGAATGCAGAAATGAAGTGTGCAGATAAGACATCAGCATAGATTTTGTAATATTGAGCTGTGAAATCATCAGGCCAAGGGCTTTTGTTAGCTTTTAGTGTTTTAATTGTTTCTGAGAGTTCTTCTTTTGAAATTGGGGAGTTTAAGAGGGCTCTCTCTTCTAAGTTTAATTTGCTTAAACCGTACTTAGAGAGAAATTGTGTAATTGCTTGAGATCTGATTAGAGGGGCATGTAAATCTTGTGGATGGGTAGGGAGATTATATAAATTTTGATAAAAGTTCTTAAATTCCTCCGCAATATCTTTAGTAGAGATCTTTTTTTCCTGTTTAGCATTAATTAGGGATTTAACCTGCATGCTGGCAGATTTTTCTCGAAGGGCGCGTGCTAGAAGGGAGCCAGATTTGTTAGCGTATTCATAGAATAGACCTCGCGACAATAGAAATTTTCTCTTAGTTTGGTATGTTAGAAGTTTTGGGAGCTGTTTACGGAGGGTGCTAATTTCGTCTAGGAGAGGAGCAAGTAGAGAAGCTTTGTGTTTTGTCTCTAGTGACCTAATTTTGGAGTGTAGTAGGTCAATGTGAGCTTGTTTTTCTCTCTAGATTCTAGCTCCTATGCGAATCAAGTGGCCTCTTACAGTGGCTTGCAAAAGTATTCGGCCCCCTTGAAGTTTTCCACATTTTGTCACATTACTGCCACAAACATGAATCAATTTTATTGGAATTCCACGTGAAAGATCAATACAAAGTGGTGTACACGTGAGAAGTGGAACGAAAATCATACATGCTTCCAAACATTTTTTACAAATAAATAACTGCAAAGTGGGGTGTGCGTAATTATTCAGCCCCCCTGACTCAATACTTTGTAGAACCTCCTATTGCTGCAATTACAGCTGCCAGTCTTTTAGGGTATGTCTCTACCAGCTTTGCACATCTAGAGACTGAAATCCTTGCCCATCCTTCTTTGCAAAACAGCTCCAGGTCAGTCAGATTAAATGGACAGCGTTGTGAACAGCAGTTTTCAGATATTGCCACAGATTTTCGATTGGATTTACATCTGGACTTTGACTGGGCCATTCTAACACATGGATATGTTTTGTTTTAAACCATTCCATTGTTGCCCTGGCTTTATGTTTAGGGTCGTTGTCCTGCTGGACGGTGAAACTCCGCCCCAGTCTCAAGTCTTTTGCAGACTCCAAGGGGTTTTCTTCCAAGATTGCCCTGTATTTGGCTCCATCCATCTTCCCATCAACTCTGACCAGCTTCCCTGTCCCTGCTGAAGAGAAGCACCCCCAGAGCATGATACTGCCACCACAATATTTGACAGTGGGGATGGTGTGTTCAGAGTGATGTTCAGTGTTAGTTTTCCGCCACACATAGAGTTTTGCATTTTGGCCAAAAAGTTCCATTTTGGTCTCATCTGACCAGAGCACCTTCTTCCACATGTTTGCTGTGTCCCCCACATGGCTTGTGGCAAACTGCAAACAGGACTTCTTATGCTTTTCTGTTAACAATGGCTTTCTTCTTGCCACTCTTCCATAAAGGCCAATTTTGTGCAGTGCATGACTAATAATTGTCCTATGGACAGATTCCCCCACCTGAGCTGTAGATCTCTGCAGTTCGTCCAGATTCACCATGGGCCTCTTGACTGCATTTCTGATCAGCACTCTCCTTGTTCGGCCTGTGAGTTTAGGTGGACGGCCTAGTCTTGGTAGATTTACAGTTGTGCCATACTCCTTCCATTTCTGAATGATCGTTTGAACAGTGTTCCGCGGGATGTTCAAGGCTTTAGAAATCTTTTTGTAGCCTAAGCCTGCTTAAAATTTCTCAATAGCTTTATCCCTGACCTTTCTGGTGTGTTCTTTGGACTTAATGGTGTTGTTGCTCCCAATATTCTCTTAGACAACCTCTGAGGTCATCACAGAGCAGCTGTATTTGTACTGACATTAGATTATACACAGGTGCACTCTATTTAGCCATTAGCACTCATCAGGCAATGTCTATGGTCAACTGACTGCACTCAGACTAAAGGGGGCTGAGTAATTACGCACACCCCACTTTGCAGTTATTGATTTGTAAAAAATGTTTGGAATCCTGTATGATTTTCATTCCACTTCTCACGTGTACACCACTTTGTATTGGTCTTTCACGTGGAATTCCAATAATATTGATTCATGTTTGTGGCAGTAATGTGACAAAATGTAGAAAACTTCAAGGGGGCCAAATACTTTTGCAAGCCACTGTATATATGGCTTGTGTGGTTCCCACAAAAAAAGAGCCGATTGGTCTGGAGAAGTGTTTAAATGAAAGTATTCAGAGATATGGTGTATAATTTCTCTCGAATGGGTCTCATCTGATAGTATGGAGGGGTTTAGTCTCCAACAGAACGATTTGGGTATGGTAAAAGGCGGTTTTAGTAGGAGTGAAACAGGAGCATGGTCTGCTAGATTTATTATGCCAATATTAGCTTTAAGGCCGCAATAGCAGCATAGGGGGCGATATACAGGCTGGGAACGCGAACAATCACTCGCGTTCCCATGCCTGTCGGCCGGTGATGGCCAAACCGGAAGTGTTCGCCGGCGGGTCCTGGACCATCGGAGCGGGGCTGCGAGGGCACCGATCGGCTGCAGGGGGCTGAGGGAAGCCCCAGGTGAGTTAATCTCATTTTTTTGGCCAGACTTTAGGTTCACTTTAAGAACCAGAGCCGCATACCTCTGCTGGACAAAAAAGTAATCTAGACGGGAGTAACGTCTATGGGGTCCTGAATACAATGAAAAATCTTTATCATCTGGGTGAAGGAGACGCCAGGCATCTACTAAGGATAGTCTGTCCAATTGATCTCTGATTTTTTTGATATCTCTAAATTTAATGGAGGAGGTGCCATTAGATGTGTCCAATAAGGGGTTTAGTGGGAGGTTAAGGTCACCTCACAAGAATAGGGAAGCTTGGTAAAAGAATAACAGGGAATCAGTTACCTTTCGGAAAAATATGACCTGACCAGTATTCGGGGCATAAGTGTTAGCTAGTGTGATGTCTCGGTCCTGTATTTTCCCATGCACAAATAGATACCTCCCTTCTGGGTCTTCTAGTTTAGATACAAGTTGGAAGTTTGTAGATCTATGAATCAATATGGAAACTCCTTTTGTCTTATCCAGTGGAGAGGGAGCATGAAAGTGTATTGGGAAATGCGTGTCGTAAAATTTAGGCATGGTTTTCTTGCAGAAATGTGTGTCCTGAAAGAAAGCAAAGGTAGCACCCTCTTTTCGAATAAAGTCCAAGAATTTGGATCTATTTTCCGGGATATGTAATCCATTGGCATTGTATGAAAGGAGTTTCCATTGTTGATTTCAATCCCTAGCTTGGGTAGACATTGTTAGGTCCTGCAACGACACCACAAACAGAAGGCTAAGAAAGAGCCAGAGGCCTATCATTATAAAGGTGGGTAAGGGAGAGGTTCACTAATTGCAAGTGAAGATAATCATATAATAAGACTTTTATAGAGCGTTAGAACAGATACTTAAATGACTGTAGCAGGTATATATATATATATATATATATATATATATATATATATATATATATATATACATTATCTTTCTAGCAGGATGGACCACAAGTGTGGTAGGTATATAAGGCAGGTTAAAACAACAACATGAAAGAACCAGAAACAATGATAAACAGTAGTAATGATCAGTGATCACATTGATAAGTGCACATGCTATTTATGACAGGGCATTATGTTATAAGTGATAATAGGTCAACTGGTAGATTTATCTATGGAGAAACTTAGATAGGTGAGAGGTCAGTCTTCCTCGAGGGCAGCACAGCCCAGATCTGCTGCAATATCCAGAGTGGCAGATTTGGCATGGGTCTTACGTCCCGGTTTGGATTTTCTAGAAGATGAGGGTCTGGAGCGGGGGCCTGGCGTCTCTAGGCCGGTAAGGGAGTCTGGACCCTATGTTTTAAATTCGGCATACCATAAAGGCAGCTCGGGAACAGCGATATTTAAAGTGGCACAAAAGTCATCCAGGTCTGGATTGAGTAGGAAAGTACAATACAATACAATACAATAACATTTGTAAAGCGCTTTTCTCCCATAGGACTCAAAGCGCATAGCTGTGTCTCAGATTAATACAGGGTTTCAGGCTGGGTTGTGTTACAGAGGAGATAGTCAGATGTTCATGAATGCCAGACTGAAAAGGTAGGTTTTCAGTTTAGACTTAAATGCTTCCACGGATGGGGCTGTCCTGATTGGGTGTGGCAGGGAGTTCCAAAGTGTAGGGGCAGCATGACAAAAGGCTCTGTCTCCAAAGGTTTTGAGGTGGACTCTGGGGGTGACCAAGGTGTTACGTCCTTTTGATCTAAGATTGTGGGGGGTGTGATGTAGTTGCAACAAGTCCTTCAGGTATCCAGGGCCCAGATTGTGCAAGGATTTGAATGTCAGTAAGCCAATCTTAAACAGAATTCTCCATTTTATCGGTAGCCAGTGGAGTGAGCTCAGGGTTGGTGTTATGTGGCAATGGCGGGGTTGGCTCATTAACAGCCTTGCAGCGGCATTCTGTACTAATTGCAGGCGGCGTAAGTCTTTCTTATGCAGGCCTGTGTAGAGGACGTTGCAGTAGTCTAACCTTGATGTGACGAAGGCATGAACTAGGGTTGGAAGATCCTCTGAAGGAATTAGGTGTTTAATCCTTGCAATATTCCTTAGGTGAAAGAAGGAATGTTTCACAACAGCTGAGATTTGATTCCTGAAGCTTAATTTCCCATCAATCAGTACTCCCAGGCTGCGCACACAGTCTGAGTTGTTCAGGTCTGAGCTCCCTATCCTTAGCGGTGTTGGTTGAGACTGGAGCTGCTTTGCTGTTGAGCCCTGGCCCTCGATAACAAGAACCTCAGTTTTGTCAGCATTAAGTTTTAGCCAATTATTATTCATCCACTCCTGAAGCTCAGCTAAGCATGCGTTTATTTGTGGAGTAGGGTCTGTGACATCAGGTTTGAATGACAAATATAGCTGGGTGTCATCAGCATAGCAA